>NC_080396.1:45642500-46012500 GCF_030265065.1 Corythoichthys intestinalis
CAATAGTTCCTATTGTTACTGTCGTGTTGACAGCGATGAGCTCTCTGATTTCCGACTTACGTTCTCACTTTCATTTTACCATATCAATCCATGGAAGAAACATTTATTCATCATGATGAAACTAGCAAGTTATACAGCAGCCTTTAAAAGAAAAGACACATCTGTTTTTTTTTTCTGCTAGATTCTGGTAAGTTGGAGAAGTTGTCAAATCATATTATTACCGTAAATATTGTCAGTTTATGGTAATGTTTTGAACTACCAATATGCTATGCTTGTTCTGTGTTCCACCAGTCAGTAAAATGACATTTCTGTATCTGTACACGAGCTCTGTTTTCTTGTATTCTTCTATTTATTGGTGCTAAAATTAGGGTGCGCATTATAAACGGGTACAATAATTTTCCCTAGATTTTACAAGTAAATTTGGGGTGCGCATTATACACGGGTGCGCCTTATACTAGGGAAATTACGGTACTAGTATGTCGAATGTGCGGCTCTTCTTTGAGTTCTCTGTGGCGCCGCCTTACCACAACAAAGAGCTTTTTACGTTGAAATTCTTGTGAATAAATTCTTAAATCCCTGAATTCTTAATAGATATGGATGTAAAACAGTCTCGATTCTTGGTTAAAAGCAAAAGAAACCGTGCAGGTAGCATTTATATTACGTAAATATATGCGAACTAGGTTGCCAATGCCTTAGCGGCTAATTTCTAGGGCTGTCAAACGATTAAAATTTTTAATCGAGTTAATTACAGCTTAAAAATTAATTAATCGTAATTAATCGCAATTCAAACCATCTATAAAATATGCCATATTTTTCTGTAAATTATTGTTGGAATGGAAAGATAAGACACAAGACGGATATATACATTCAACATACGGTACATAAGTACTGTACTTGTTTATTATAACAATAAATCAACAAGATGGCATTAACATTATTAACATTCTGTTAAAGCGATCCATGGATAGAAAGACTTGTAGTTCTTAAAAGATGAATGTTAGTACAAGTTAAGAACTTTTATATTAAAACCCCTCTTAATGTTTTCGTTTTAATAAAATTTGTAAAATTTTCAATCAATAAATAAACTAGTAGCTCGCCATTGTTGATGTCAATAATTACACCATGCTCACTCATGGTGCTGAAACCTATAAAATCAGTCGCACCCAAGCGCCAGCAGAGGGCGACAAAACACCAAAAAACACAAGTAACAAGTGGACATTACACTGTGCTGTCATTTTAATCTGTTTGAGCGGGGCATAAGCGTTAGATACGTCAAATATTTTAACGTGATTAATTAGAAAAATTAATTACCGCCCATTAACGCGATAATTTTGACAGCCCTACTAATTTCCTTATTTTTTTCACAACCTTTCAAAATGCATGCATTGTACGAAAAATATAATAATTACCTTGAATCATCGAACAAATGACTCTTGAAACAATCCTTCCTGTTTGTATGTGGTACAGCTTTTGTACTTTTTGAACCGAAATCCATCGTCAGTTTGCTGCGTGCGTGTGATTGTGAATAGCTCCTCTTGATGTGGGCGGCCCCCTGCTTGAAGGAGTTGCGCAGTGCATGGCCGAGCTGACCGGTCAATAATGATGATGTCTATGCTTGCAGGCTAGTCATAAGTGTGCTGTGGCAACTCATTGTGTCAGTGAGAGGCTGTTCTCAGCAGCGTAAGCGTCAAAGTGTGACTGGATTTGAGTTGACTCACTCAATGAAGCATTTTATAAAGGATTTTTTTTTTACGTTATTCTTGCATAAAAATAATTTACATTATGAAGGGGGCACGGTCGGACAGTAACATGTTTGGAACTTTTGTTCCCCCCCAAAAAAAGTTGTTTTTTCGGCATCTGATCAGGACTCTGTATCGGCAGATTCTCAAAATCAGGTGACTCTGACTCGGGTGAAAAAATATGCGTTTGGGACATCTCTAAAAAAAAATTCTTAATTGGGCATCACGCTCTGCATGTGAACCTAGCATAAGTGATTGTTGTGGACACTAAACTCACTTGGTAGTGACATTGACCTACACTCTAAACTGGTTTAGGTCGTGAATGGTATCACCCCAGACAACAATGGTGGAGCAATTCGGGACCAGCAGGCAATCATGGGAAAAGGGTAAGTGTGATAAAATTGTCTATAAAAAATACTTTTTTTTTGCCCCAGTTTCACATGACATTTTTGGGCCCGAAATCCCTTGAAGAAGAGAACATTTTTCAAGAAGCCCTTAAATTTTCAAATGTAAAATAAAAACATATGCATATACAGTTATTACACACAATACTTCCAAACTGTAAATTTTCCATGGCACCCTTGAGTATTGTTCAGTGTCTACAGCACTGTGGTTGGGAATAGTTAAGGATGTCCGATAATTGGCAAAAATGTGAATTGTTGTTTTCCAAAGTAAAAGCATATTTTTGTTAATGTCGTACTTTGACTTAACAAAAATATAATGAAGAAATCTGGTAATATTTCCAACTGAGAAGTTATATGTGTTATAATTTCAAGTACAGTGATACCTCAGCTCACGAACATAATTGGTTCCCAGAAAGTGTGTGTAAGGCGAAAAGTTCGTCTTCCGAACATTTATTTCCCATAAGAAACCATTAAAATGAGAATAATCCGTTCCCAGGTCCCCATAAAACATAATTTTCTACTAAATAAGCCTTAAAACTACACAAAAATATACCTTATTTTATGTATAATAAATGTGCTATTGTATTATAATTAAAGAAATAAACTGTACTGTATAATAAAGTCGTTTTATTTACCTTTGTGATGGTAGTTGATGGCTTGATGGAATGGAGTGGGAGGAGGAGGGAGGGAGTTACTGTTTGGAAGGAGAGTGTTACCGGCAAAGTGCGCAGTTAGCGTAGACTCCACTGCTGTGCCCCCCACATGCTTTTGGTTGTTAATAAAAGTGCCCACAAAAAGCCATCCGACGCCTCTGGGTGTTTGTATGCACGCCGCCACCTTTCTGGAGAGGAAATCGGGCGAACCGAAGACAACCGACGACAACGAGCCAACGTGACTCGCCGGTCCACTTCTCACTACGGTGGGAAGCTGAAAGCACCGCCAATTACCAGTCGAGGGCAAATTGGTAACACGAGTCACCTTCCATAAGGACTGTAGGTAACTCTTTTTCGGTCCCATAATAGCAAAAGTACACTCAATATGGTCCAAAATGTCTATCAAACACAAACCACGTCCGCACTCAACGAAAGTGAGGGGACGAACTGGGACGCCGTGAGCGTGCGTCAGCTTCTCGTGGCGCTTTTCGACCGCGTGAATTGGTTCGTCCGCCGAAAACTAGTTCGTCAGCAGAGACTATATGCTCGCGAATTTAATGTTCTTGAGGCGAAAAGTTCGTGAGCTTAAGCGTTCGTGAGCTGAGGTATCACTGTATTTAGACAAGTTTAAGGTGAAGAAGGTACTAAACGATTAATTGGTCATCAAAATAGTTGCCAGTTAATTTGCTAATCGATTAATTGTTGCACCTCTATTCTGGACAGACGCGTGTTGTGTCCATGGAAAATCAATTTTAATCTGCCAAAATACAGTCTATGAGTGTAATATGAAAAATGTTATTTTCCAATAATTAATGTTGTTAATTTCCGATAACCACGTTGCACTTTTATTCCTTTATTAGTTGCTCTCAACAGCCATCAGCACTTGCCCAGCAACAACCGCCAAATCAATAATGGGCGCATTCCCTTACGTCATAAATATGCGCTCCAAAGGCAAACGTTAACATTGAACATGAACAATAATTATAAGCCACTAACAAATTAAACTTAACAAAAATGTGTCTTTTTCTTTCAGCGTCAAAACAAGAAAGAACCTGATTTTGTGTATTTTTGTGACACTTGTGACCGAGGATTTAAAAACCGAGAAAAGTATGAGGAGCATGTTGCTCAGCATGTCAAGGTAATATAATTTACAGTTCCATTGACTCTTTACTGCCTCACAACAGCATCGCTACTGGCTCTTAATACTGATTCTCCTTACCTGATACTGTACAGTGTTCTGTCCCATACTGCAACTTCATGGCACATGAAAAAATTGTCAGCATCCACTGGAAAAATGTAAGTAGACACCAGAACTATTTATCTTGTCATGTTGTGCCCTTTACTAATAATGGAGCATACCGAATTGCAGACCCATGCACCTGGAATGAAGAAAATTAAGCTGGACACAGCTGAAGAGATTGCAAAATGGAGAGAGGAGAGGCGCAAGTCAGTAAATCCCAGATGGATCTTGACAGATTTTGAGTTAGTAGTCCGTGATGTGAGCTTTTATTCTCCTTTTCAGGAACTATCCAACTGTACAAAATGTTGAGGAAAAAAGAAAACTGATGGAGGAACGCGAGAAGACTGGAGCAGTTCTGGAGACAGCTCAGTTTGGGTAGTTGACTCAAAAAACATCTTCATCACTTTCTGTGACTGAAACCTTGTGGAGGCGCAGGCCATGGGCCAAGAAAAGCTTATTTAATTTGGGATTCGCATTTGAGATTAGTGTTGTGACAAAATATCAGAATGGTGATATATCGTTATACTTTGTATCCCAAAAGGTTATAGATATGCTCCTGCAAGAATGGAGATATCATTTTAAAAAGGTGTCAATGTCTAAAAAACAACAACAACAACAAATTCTTCCACCATAAGTTCTCAGTTAATTCTATGCTGCCTTGACTGAGCTTGACACCCAATCCATTTTGACTGGAAGCGTTCGTTCATTCGAAACCAGAACATTCATAGTCATTCTGTCAGATTTTCAGGACACTTGTAGGTCACTTGCTGTTCATTTTAGGCCCTTTCCAGGTCATTTCCTGTTGAGTCTGAGTCACTGCCTATTCATTTGGGTGAGTCCCAGGTCACTTCCTGTTCATTTTGTGTTACAGAACAGGAAGTAACACAAAATGAACAGGAAGTGACCTTGGACTCCCCAAATGAATAGGCACAAAATGAACAGTAAGTGACCCATAAAATACCCCAAAATCAACAGGAAGTAACTGAAAATCAACAGGTAAATGACCTTAAATGGCCCAGAATTACCACATTGCCTGGCATTGGCTGCTACTGATGGCCATAGACTTTCAATCCGTTTGAAGTGGGAGGGATGGCGGCACCCTCCCAATTCAAATGGACTGGACATCTACTAGTGATAAACTCATTCCAATTCACAGCAGAAGCTTGTTTTCCTGTTTTATTAGTTGTTTTTAGAATATTATTTATAATATATTATATATATTATATTATATATAATTATATAATATAATATATTTTAGAATGATTTCCTGACCAATGTATCGATAATCGTTGTATCGCCGTATCATCAGATCATCGTTATCGTGAGCTTTGTATCGTAAACCATATCTTATCGTGAGGTACCAAGAGGTTCCGTTCCCACTCCTATTTGAGATTGTGAAGCAAACAATTTTGCAACATATGACAGGAGTTAGGTTTCCATGAATAACTGTTTGGCCTTGGCCTAGTTTTGAATGAAAACTGGTGTGTTTCAATGTCAAAGGGGTGTCTTGAAATTCTTCCCTCAGTGAAACGGTTTTCAGGATTTGACCATCTTTTATCCCTTCATGTAAAGACGAATGAGAGGACGTGGCCGATGGCGTGGGAGAGGTAACTGGAGGTTTCGAGGACAACAGCCACGTAGTGTGCTTCAATCAGACGATTGCGTTGCAAAAGAGAGACCATCACCCCTGACCCAGCCCAGCCAGAATGGAGATCCACTGGGAGTGCTGATCAAAAGTGATATTGGTGAGTGAGTTCAGGAATCTCTCACAATTTTTCAAACTAATCCTGCACATCATAATTTTGTCCCCTAATGCCTTCTCGTCAGAGTCTGACAAAGATGATGCGGACTCTGAATGCAGGACCTCTGGCCTTGTTGTGGCCCCCAAACAGATGAGCACTGCTCTGGGGTCTCTTGTAGCCAACTATGGCTCCATCAGCGAGAGTGAAAGTGATGAAGGTGTACAGGGTACGCTTTACCCTTTGTTCATGGGAAATTAGCAATATTATTATTTATTAATATTTTAGTATTCATTGAGATGATTTTTAAAAGTTTGCTTTGTTTTTAGACTCTCCTATCCAAAGGGCCAAAGAACTTCTCCAAGAAAATAAGGATTTACTTGAGCAGAGAAATGAACCCTTCAGGAATGCCAAAGCTTCAATGCAGGACACTCAAGCTTCCAAATTGCCAGGTCCTTGTTCAGGCACAAACACATCAAACAACCAAATAGGAGGAGGGAGAAAAAGAGCAAGGCGAGGTCGGGGTAGACACCATGATATTCTGCAGACAAGGCGGCCCACTCTCCTCGAGATGGTGAGGAGTTGTAGAAGATCATATAATATTGTATGATATGTATCCAGACACAAATTTCCATTTTGACTTTAAAATAGAACTGGTGCACAACTACCGTAGTGGTTGCCTGTCAGTGTCCAGGTACATTTAGTGCAGGCCAATGATTCTCAAAGTGAAGCTTTGTTTGGCAAAACAATGACTGATTTAACCGTTTAAAATTATCCGAGTTGCGGCGGTTGAAACAAATTTATGATCTAGTACATTACATTTGATAAGTACCTTTGCGATTATTTCTTTGCAACTAATTTTCATACATCTATTTACAGTGACAACAAGAATTTTATTTGAGCTGAAATTATATGCATTATTTTGGAGTATTAGAGGAAGTCAGGCTATCCAGGGAATGCCATACAGACAGGATGATTTAAATGTCTTGTTATTATTTGCCAGTTTATACAGAATGCTAAACCTCTGTTTTTGTTTTGTTTTGTTTAGCTACTTGCCCCAGATATCCGGCATGAGAGAAATGTACTTCTGCAGTGTGTTCGATACGTGGTACGCAACAACTTCTTTGGCCTAGAGCTCAAGCCTCAACTTTAGCTGAGAATTGACTTGAAGCAAGCTGCTGGAAGTTCTGAACTGGAAGTTAGGAAGGGGAAGAGGACTTTGTCAGATTCTCTGGTTGATGTCAGAAAGTGTTCTATCGAGGGTGAGACTGCATCGAACAAAGCAACCAATAGTTCCACAGTTTACAAGGAGGAAAACGTGGAGATTGGTCCAGCTAGCGTGCCGTCAAAGATGACTTTTGAGGACTGCTTGACAAAGAATTGTCCAGAGAGAACGCATGGTTATCAAGCTTGCTCTGTGCTACCAGTTGTCCAAACTGTCTCTAGGATGCCAGCTGACCAGGTAGGCACTGGGAAGCTAGATGAAAAAGCTGTATTTGTTTCCCGAAACATTCAAACTCACCCAGCATGTGACGAAGCGGGTTCGCCAAGTGCAAGCACTGGCTATGGATCACCAGGCGACCAAGTTGGTTTCCAAGGTGTCGAAACTTCGCTGCCAAGTGTCTGTCTAGGCACACAAAAGTGCAAGAATCCCCATGTGGGCTCTATAGTAAGTGCAAAGCAGGTTGCAGAGAAGGAGGAAGAAATAGTAACCAGTTACCAACACAGCCATGGTTCTAAGGCAATTTGTGAAAGTAGATCAACCAATCATTTTTTTGATGACGAAATATGGGAAACGGCAATTTGATTTCTAGTGCCATTCTGAAAGTGTATTTTATTTTATGGTAATGATGAAAATTTCTCTTTTGCGATGTTGACATTTTTTTCTCCAATAAATTTAAAATCATTTTCAATTGCATTCATTTATTTTCATAAGATATGGTTCGAAGTTGCAGAATCTGCTCTTGTGTGTTGTGTTTTCACCACTGGAAACATGAAACCAGGTCCAGAAAGCAAATATTTGTCCCCCCCCTACTTATTCCTAAATTGTATGAGTTCACATCAAGAAAATTTATATAAGAGGTGGCAAAAGTGCTCAAACTGCATTAATTGTATAAAGAAGTACAAATCCGCTAGGTAAAAGTACAAATAGCTGATGATTCAACTCCTGTGGTGGTGGGTTGTTATTTATTTGACCAGGGAAAACAAAAGTTCACACAAAAAGTTTTAATTATTGATTGACTTTATTATAGGGAGATGCCCGATGCGATCACGTGATCGAAAATCGGGCCATTTTTCGGAGGATCGGAATCGGGTGAAAAGGATCGGGTTTTTAATTTTTTTTTTTAAATTCAAGGGCTAAAAAGTAACAAAATAATACAGAAATACAATGGCATTTCCAAAAGAAACAAAAAATATATACGATTTATACTTCGCAACACTCACAGTGACAGAGTGGTTGGCACGTCTACCTCACAGTTGCAAGATCAAGGTTTCAATCCCAGGCTCCGGCCTTCCTGTGTGAAGATTTCTTTATGTGAAAACCCTGTGTGGGTTTTCTCCGGGTACTCCGGTTTCCCCCCACATCCCAAAAACATGCATGGTAGGCTGATCGAACACTGGAATTTGTTCCTCGATATAAGTGTGTGCGTGAATGGTTGTCCGCCTCCTTGTGCCCTGCAATTGGCTGGCAACCGATTCAGTGTGTACCCTGCCTACTGTTTATAGTTAGCTGGGATTGGCTCCAGCACCCCCGAGGATAAGCGGCTTGGAAAATGAATGAACACTACCAGAAAAAGTGGAAGAGGATGTGCTGTAAAAACAGTACAGTACAGTAACAGGTTTCGAACTTTTGTTCAAATTTTTTTTTTTTTTTAATTGTCGGTATCAGATCGGCAGTCAGTATCTGCAGATCACGTGATTTGGGACTCTGGCGCAAAAGTATGGGACCGGGACACCCCTACTTTAATATACAGGGTGATTAAAAAAGAATGTGCCAAAATCATAATGCATGTATTCATTTTAAAATCATTGAAATACACTGAATTGGAAATTAATTATTAATCAAATTAATTTTAATTTTTGAATAAGAATTAAAAGTAAGTTTTCAACTTCTTTTTAAGTAATTTTTTAAAAAGTCATATCGGCTTGATGTTGTCCGTGCTACTGGTGGTGGTCACATTTAGCACTTCTAAAGCATGAAATAAACTTGAAGTGATATACAATACTTGGATCCAGCTAGTTATTAATAGTTTCTTTTTTTTATTTTTTAAATGTACCGCAATGGTTTTGGCACATTCTTTTTTAATCACCCTGTATTGTACACAGCTTCTGGTCACTCATATTTTTCCCCAATTCCTACCCAACAACTGTGGTTAATCTTTATGTCACACGACTGGTTGACTTCAGTTTTACAATATTTCACTGTTGTGAAGCCAATAGCTGTCAGAGGTTAGTTGCCCTGGTTTGGGACTACAGTTGTTGCTACGGCAACAAGCGTAGCTACTGCCCTCCGACGATGTGCGTCGGGATGCCACTGGTAAAATGTGAGACATGCTTATTTACTTTCCGGGACAAGATATTTTACTCCCGTTCTCCAATTGAGACAACTTGGAGAATATTTACCTCCCCTTTAAACGTCACGCGTTGGACGTACCGCTGCGTAACAACAATTTCTGCTGCCCGTCAACGCGTATACCAATTGATCATTTACGTAATGTTACCATAGCAACGGATAGGTCGGACGGTGAGCGGAAGGAAACTCAAATACCAACTTGATATCTTTAAAAACACATTGATGAGAAACTTGGAATACTTATCGTACAGTTTAGTTCGATTTTAGTGCCAACAGACTTCAAAATGGCCAAGAGTTGCATTGAAGTCGACCCACCATTCGTCGAATTCAAAGATGTGCAACTTGGCAAGGTCTACTCGACTGTCGTCACAGCCATTAATGTTGGCAGAATCACCAGGGAAATTTTTTTTGAAAGCCCAAAGTTAAAGGTAAAAGTATGTTTTGAAATTTTGGCAGACCACATTGTCTCATTTGAAGCAGCTAAAGCACTACAGTATTGTGGCATGCACGTGTATTATACGCAGTGTTGTTAATAACGGCGTTATTTTTTTCAGTAGTGGGTAATCTAATTAATTACTTTTCTCATCTTGGCGACGCCGTTACCGTTACTGAGGACGGAAAGGCATGCGTTACTATGCGTTACTATATTGGTCGAAAAGTCTGAGGGAAACGGACTCACCGAGACGACAGAGCAGAGCAGGAGTAGGGAGGAGACAAGAAAGTTGTGACGCCGAGCAAACGCGATGCTAGGTAGCTCCAATAATACATGTTGTAGCCGATAGCTAGTACAAACTACGCCCGCGTGTTATGGTAGATATGGTAGACATGGTAGATATCACATGCACTGTACATAGATATAACTAGATGCAAAATGACAGACATGGCACTAAATGAGTTAGTAGACAGCCGCCATCTTAAAGCAGTAGACTTTTTAGGACGGCTCTCTTGTAGAGAACCTTCCTAGCGAACCTAAGTTAACTTTTTATCTACAATACTTCTAAACAGTGTTGTTAATAACGGCGTTACAATATAACGGCGTTACTAACGGCGTTATTTTTTTCAGTAATGAGTAATCTAATTAATTACTTTTCTCATCTTGGCAACGCCGTTACCGTTACTGAGGCGGGAAAGGCGTGCGTTACTATGCGTTACTAAGTTGGTTGAATAAAAAAAAGTCTGAGAGAAACGGACTCACGGGGACGAGAGCAGAGCAGGAGTGGGGAAGACGCCGTTGCAACCGCGATGCTAGATGGTTCCAATAATACCTGACTGCAGCCATAGCCGACAAACTACGCCCAAATGACACGGTAGATATCATATTATAGAACTAGATGCAGATGTCAGACACTGCTGCATTGCCAACATGTTTTAAGGACTACATGCGTTTGTAAACAGCCGCCATCTTAAAGCAGTAGACCTCTCAGGAAGGCCCGGATGTAGAGATCCTTCCTAGCGAACCTAAGTAATTTTTATTAATCTAAAATGCTCCTAAGTCGGCAAAATCTTAACTTAAATCTATCTTTAAATGATGAAACAGTTTTAAAACTTACACATGTTTAAAGTAGACAGAAGGGAACTAATGCAATAACGGGAGAAATTTTAACAACTTTAACGATTGATTCACAACTTTAAATGACTTCCACACATAGCAAAGGTTACTAGCTAGTTATCGCAATACCCTTGTGTCTAGTTAAGTGGAGGGTAAAGAATTGGGCTTGGGCCAATTGTCCCCCAAACCCTTTAAGCTTCACATTGTGTCCCTGTTTTTTTTGTTGTTGTTTTTTTTTTTTGAGAAAAAAAAATATCACTAGTTACTTTGCCAAGTAACTAATTACTCTTACATTCAGGTAACTGAGTTACTAACGCAATTACTTTTTGGGAGAAGTAATTTGTAACTGTAATTAATTACTTTTTTAAAGTAAAATTAACAACACTGCATGGCACTAAATGCGTTAGTAGACAGCCGCCATCTTAAAGCAGTAGACTTTTTAGGACGGCTCTGTTGTAGAGAACCTTCCTAGCGAACCTAAGTAACTTTTTATCTAAAATACTTCTAAATCGGCAAAATCTTGACTTGAATCTATCTTTAAATGATGAAACAGTTTTAAAACTTTCATATGTCGAAAGTAGAGAGAAGGGAACAAATGCAATAATGGGAGCAATTTTAACAACTTTTAACAGTTGATTCAGGGTAAAGGGTAAATTAGGGTAAAGAATTGGGCTCGGGCCAATTGTACCAAAAACCTTCACAAAAAACTTCACATAGTGTGGCCAATGTTTTTTTTTTTTTTGAGGGGAAAAAAAAAAAAGTAATTATCACCAATTACTTTGCCAAGTAACTAATTACTCTTACATTCAGGTAATTGAGTTACTAACTCAATTACTTTTTGGGAGAAGTAATTTGTAACTATAATTAATTACTTTTTTTCAGTAAGATTAACAACACTGCTTCTAAATAGGCAGAATCTTGACTTGAATCTATCTTTAAATAATGAAACAGTTTTAAAATTTTCATATGTCGAAAGTAGAGAGAAGGGAACTAATGCAATAATGGGAGCAATTTTAACAACTTTTAACAGTTGATTCAGGGTAAAGGGTAAATTAGGGTAAAGAATTGGGCTCGGGCCAATTGTACCAAAAACCTTCACAAAAAACTTCACATAGTGTGGCCAATGTTTTTTTTTTTTTTTTTTTTTGAGGGGAAAAAAAAAAGTAATTATCACCAATTACTTTGCCAAGTAACTAATTACTCTTACATTCAGGTAATTGAGTTACTAACGCAATTACTTTTTGGGAGAAGTAATTTGTAACTATAATTAATTACTTTTTTTCAGTAAGATTAACAACACTGATTATACGTTATCATTAAATACAAAATGTAAACGTCACGGTGCAGGTTGGAAAAATATTCAACATTTGGAGTTTGACTAGGAAGGTCTGGGAGAATTTATATGGATAGGACTAAGGACGTATGTTTAGTCTCAACACTGGTAGTGATGATATAATAGCATAACCTGCATGTACACTTTTTGTTGGGGATGGGACATTAATAACACCAAACTGATTGGGTGAATGGGGGTCAGGGCTACATTTCTCACAGATATCAACCTAATTAATTGATAGGCTAATGACCATATAAATAAAAATGAAAATTGCGGAGAAGGGGGGGGGGACCTCAGTTTACTATTTTTCTGTTTAATTAACGTTAACAGTAGAAAACAACACACTTCTCCCTAAGCAGCTTCCTACTCGAGTTTTGCAGGTTAGCAAATTCACACAGTTTGTTATTCTAACTGATGCAGGTCGGACTTTCAGTGGGAAAATTCTAAAATAAAAATATCTGCTGCTGCTGGCCGAAAAAAACTCCCTCTCCGAAGAGGGCGGAGGAGGCGATGTAAGCCTGAACATAATGAAAATACTTCACTTAATAATTGTGGGGTCAACTGAATTCTATCCTTACAATATATGGAAAGGCAATCTAAATTATCCATATAACTGAAGTCATTATATAATGCAAATAAGGTTCTTAAAAGTTGGTGGGGGCAATTTGAGCATTCTGAAAAGTTGGTAGTGTTATGTCCCTACCGTCCCTATGCAAACCTACGCCCTTGGATAGGACGCATTCGCAGAGATTTAAGAGTGGGCTGGGGGACATAGCCCCCCTCTACTGGTGGCCGGAAATGTCATTGCATACGATTGACGTTCCAATACATGGATTCAAAATTAAGACTTTGCCGGTAAAATGTTGTCTATAAAAGTTGTAAAGCAATAAAACAACAAAAATGAACAAAAAAAATTTTTTTTCAAAGGTGAATTTTTTTTTTTTTTTTTTTTTTAACAGATCGTGTGACTAGCACCTTAGAGACATTTGCTTTGCTTAGCCAAAAAAAAAAAAAAAAAAAAAAAAAACCTCAGGACAGAAGAAACAAGATGGATATACATAATTTTTTCCAAACATAAGCTTTCAAAAGCAACAACTACTGAGCGAGAGCCAAGGATGGAAGCTGTGGACCATGAAACGCCGGAGAGTACCACTTAAATAGTGAGCGGAGTTTCAATTTGTCCCACTAAAGACGCTAATTGCACAACAGAGCCACAACCGGACGTACCATATTCAGTGGATGATGATTTTAGCCAAAAGAATACCTGTCCAAAGCAGCCTGATTTAGAATTCTTCTAAAAATGATGGGAAACAACAACAACAAAAAACGGTAATTTTTAATGTATTATTATAAATATTCCTGGCTGGAATATTCAGTCAAAAAGGATGCCGTCTCCCGTTTTGCCTGCAGATATTTTCAAACTCACCACGGTAATGATTCATTTCGAAAGGGTGTGAGTAACTGGAAAAACTTGGCGTTAAATTGGATATCTTCGCGGAACGCAAAAATCGACGTCTACTTCTCCACAGAAAAACGCATAGCTGGGATGACTTGTATTTACGAGCATGGGCTAAGCTAGCAACCAAGCATATATCTAATAATTTTTTTTGCTGACACTGGGTTTCAGGGTCTTCAACATATTTGCCCCACCCCGCCACAAAAGTCAAACTCCACCTATGTTTGGACGTTTCTCGCCAATATCGGCACTGATCGTTTACTATTAGCCCTCCCAGTTCAAAGTAATTGGACGTCTATCACAGTCACTTGCGGCTAATGAGTTACAGTTGGTTGAGTCCTCTAATGGGACACTTCAGTTTCATGCTAATTTAAATGTATGCTTATATAAGATCAGGTCCTATTTTATGACAAATCTATGCAGAAATCTATGTCGTTTTTTGGAGACTGTGGTTGGATTAATGTTTTTTTGCAGGCTTTTAAGTTCTCAGCACCCAGATTTGCTAAAAATGTAGCTCCTGGTTTGTCCGTGAGTGGCTTACTGGAGTTTATCCCCGAGAAAGAGGAGAAAGTCACAGACTACATTTATGTTCATGTAGATGCTGCAGAGAAACTTGAAGTTCCACTACAGATGTAAGAACAAATTATTTACAAGGGCACATTTATTTTTTTGTCATTGTCGAAGGTGGGTAAAGATGTTGCATTTGTTGACAAATCATCGTCTGAATGTTTATGTAGTTCTCCTCGGGTTTGCTCCCTATCCATGGACTCGAAACTAGACTTTGGCTTTCTTCCTGCCAGTGGACAAATCATTACCAGATTTATTCCCATCACCAATCGGGGAACAGCATCAGGTGATTCAGCATGTCTGCCATATCACTTGAAATGGTTATTACAAAGCTCCTGTGGCCTTTTCTTTGTTTCTTCAGGGGCTGCTTAGGTTTAAGTAAATGTCCAGTAATTTTTAAAAAATTTAGTTCTGCGTGGGCGGGCCTTTTTGCAGGTGTGTTCAAGGTGCTGCACTGTGGAGACTCTTTGATCCGACTTTCACCTTGCAGTGGCGTCGTAGCGGCTGGCGCTACCAGGCGGCTAAAGGTCGAACTACATGCCGACAAACCCAGAAAAGTTGATGAAAAGGCCCTGTAAGTCTGTTTACATAACATTCTAAGTCAAACCCACATGCCTGTGATTAGCCAGCTTCTTTCTTTCTTGAATTTGCCCGTAATATGTAGGGCCTAATTGCTTTTTTGTTTTGTTTGTTTTAACATTTGATAACTAAATAGCAATGAAGAAAAAGCATAACCTTCTTGTTGGAGTGAAACAATGTCACTACACAAAGCTCACTTTTTGCATGGAATCTACCTTACCAGAATCAGGCTTCAGAATGGCTCCATTGTGGTTCTCAATATCAGAGCTGATGTGGTTGAGCAACATCTTGAAATCTTGGATACACAGGTACTGCAGCTGATTATTGCCACCACTGTTCTATACAATTCAATGTCTATGTATGATAAGCATGTAAACAACCTTGTTATTCCTCTCTGAAGGGTAATCATTTGTCCTGTCTTTGCTTCGGACCTGTCTACTATGGGACGTCCCGTGTGGAGCGCGTGGTCTTTACAAACAACGGGCCCCAAGCATGTGACTGGGTCTGCTTACCTCATGATTCGGCTGCTGGGACTGAAAGTGTAAGTAATGTCCTCAGTAAAAGGCAGTGCATGAGAGGAGTAAATGTTGAAATTACTATGATTATATTGATGGTGTGTAGGGAGCAAACCTTGACAAGAGCACAGATTTTGCTTTGGTGGCCAAAATGCAACGAGGCAACCCAGCGCCCCGCTGCCCATGTCCGGTTGTGGAGTGTATTCCGAACCAAGGTAGACTGGGAGCGTATAAGAAAACTACTGTGACAGTACGCTTCAGCCCTATTTTCCATAGGTAAATTTATGTTTGTATGAGTATGAAATAGGGATGTCCTGATAGCATATTTTTGCACCAGAGTCCGAGCCACCTGATTTTGAGAATCTGCCGATACCAAGTCGATACCCGATCGATAGCCGATACCATCCAATACCAAAAAAAGTGTTTTTGTTTTGTTTTTTTAACAAAAGTTCCAATTATGTTACCGTTCCTCTGTGCCACCTTCAAATGTAAATTATTTTTAAACAAAAATAACATAGAAAAATCCTTGTCTTTATTAAATGCTTAATTGAGTCCACTCAAATCCACTCACGCTTTGACGCTCACGCTGCTGAGAACAGCATCTGATTTACACAATGAGTAAGTGAGAATTCATTGTTAAATCACAATGACCTATACAACAAATTTTATCGTTCTAATTATTTTTTGCTATGATTTACAAGCCAAAAATTGGAGATACAGGTACAGTAGGGGTGTTATATGGTGGGCAGTGAGCTCAGTTAAGCTAGACTCTAATCACTCATGGTGCATAAATAAAATAAACAATAAATGAAAAAAATAATGAATTATAAACTCATCACATATAACTACTGAGTCACCAGAAATAAATAGTCACTAAGAAAAGTAAGAAAACACATAATTACAATTTAAAATATGCGCAAGAAGCCCAGCAAAAGGCATTTTGGGAATTGTCATTGCAATGCTTTGGTCGTCTCTTAATGGCTCTTTGGGGTAACTAGTGTAAGCATGATTTCTTTGTGTTATTCCATTGTATTATTATGGACATGTTGGCTCATTTCAATTTATTTTATTTATATAGAACATTATTTTTTTAGTTGTTACTTTATCATTATTAAATCTATTTGGGCATCACGATACATTATCAATAATATGTTAAGTCCACAACCGCATATATCGGTTTCGGTAAAAAGTTATTATCGGGTAACTCATATTTGTGACATGAGTTGTGCACAAGGTTAAGAAAAAAAATCAAACTTTGTATTAAGCCACCTCTGGATTGGTATTCACAGAAATTGCTACATTCCCTCTTTAGATTAGATGTCAAGTCTCAATGCCAGCCCAGTCGGCAGGACTACTGTCTTTTTCTGCACCTGGACTCAGTTAGAAGCAAGCATGGTTTCATGCACCGAAATGGTACTCACAAAACTACACACCTTTGTTGTCTAAAATGAATTGCATCTGCATGTTAGTGCATACGTAAAATTGAGAATGTTGCTTGACACATCCAAGTTTTGCTTGTTAATGTGTAGAAATTAATATCCTCATTTAGAAAAAAAAAAGTCTAATCTGATCTAGTTTGGTACGTTTCACAATTTTTAATCTCAATTCTTTGTGGTACAGTATTGTAGGTTAAAAACATGTTTAGATGAGTGAAAACCTTATTAAGTACTTTCGCTTGCCAGGTAACAGTACTGTAGAGTTGGCGGTGACAGGCACAGGGTTGCCTGTAGTTCTGCTTCCTCGTCCCTCAAATAGATTTGACTTTTCCACCTGTGAGGGGGGCCAGCGAGGTGAACACCTTTGCGTGCTGCAGAATTTCTGCCCGCATCTTCCTATCCACTTCCGCTTCCGTAAATTGGCACACTTTGGCGCTCAGCCCTCCTCTGGCACCATTGCCCCTGGACGGTGTCAGGTAAGACCAGCAGTCACTGCATACGTCATTTTTTTCTCAACCTTCAGAGATACAGTATTTTTTAAATAATGTTTGTAAATGATAGGCCCTGAGGTACTCCTACTGATGCAGCACACCAACAAACAAGAATATAACAATCAGCACAACCTACCATCTACTATTACCATATAGTGGAAGATCATTTCATCATTCTACCTTTCCCTCGACTAAATTGATGAACAATTATGTCTCAAAAAACAATCATGCTCTTTTTTTTTTACCAGATTAGTCAAATCTAACAATTTCCTTTAGTATATCTGATTCACGTCAGACTAATATGACATGATGACACAGTAGTTTGGTAATCACCGGTATACTGTACAGCACACTGAAGACCTGCAATGATATTTGCAATTATCTTATGTGTTGCTTCTTCAGGATATCACGTTGTATTTCAATGCAAGACAGCAGGGGGAGTTCCATATGTGCCAGAAACTTGATGTTTTGGGATATGTTGCTCCCAAGAGGGCTAACAGCACCACTGACGACGAAGCCAAGCTAAGGCTTGGCAGCTTCTACACCATCTCGCTACACTTATCAGCAATTTGCAAAATTGAGATGACTCCTCCTTCTCCTAAGCTAAATCCTGGTAAAACTTTCTAAATGCTTATGTTAATTAGTTAATTAGAGCAACCGGAGTAGTCATACCCAAATTTGTCCTGTCTTCCCGCTTCCTGTCCTATTGGTTAGTATGTGTACTGCCTCATCACATGGCAAGGGCGTAGGTTTGCATAGGGACGGTCGGGACATAACACTACTTTTCAGCATGCTCAAATTATCCCCACCAACTTTTAAGCAACCTTATTTGCATTATATGATGACTTCAGATATATAGATAATTTATATTGTCTTCCTATATCTTGTAAGGATAGAAGTGATCCAACCATTATTAAGTGAATTACAGTACTTTCATTATGTTCAGATCCTTTATGTACACTGACCCCTTTTCACTCGCTTAAAAAACACTTACCTGTCTGTGGTCCATTGGACAAAAAAGTTTGAGAACTGTTAACAACAGCAAAAAATTATAATAATAATAGAAAATAACAACATTTATTTTTATATTCAATTCAAGGATCTGAACATGTTAGTAATTTTGATCTATTTTTTTCCATGCAATTCGGTATACAGTATTTTAGGAATTAAATGATTTTGTTTGTTTGTTCATACAAATTTCACATCCCTCATTGTTCCAGTTGACACAAATTGGATTTTTTTCCCCTCCATTTCAACCTACCACATACTTCCATTTGACGACATTCCTTCTTTTGTTTTAAAGGTATTACCCCAATAATCAGTAATCCAACTGGTTTACGTCCTAATGTTCGATCCAAGGAAATAGCCTGCTGCTATAAAATGGTCCGTGCTGCCATAGTCAGTGCTCGTAAAACAACATTCCATATGCACCATAGGAAAAATGATCAAAGTCCAAACGGTGAGGAGTTTCTGGCTTTGCCGAATGACCGAGCCACTAGCATCAGACCAGCCTCACCACATACACAGTTCAGGTAAGGTTCAAAAGGAAATACTTTACACGCATTCCAAACAAGATGACATTTGCTGTGTTTACGTACTCAGGACCATCTTTACTGGAGTACAACGTTACACCTATTTGGATCCTGATTATAGTCTCACTTGGGAGGAGACAGAAAAAAGACAACTACATAGACAGCGTTATACCAACTTCCTCAAGCAACTCAGACAATCACGCCTTCAAAAGATCAAGACAAAGTAAAAAAAAATTTAGTATCCTCATTCCTGACTGTATTGTCAAGACTACAACGTAGGAAGGAGTGATTGAAAATAATATTTGTAATGTTTTTTTATAGATTGGAAGAACAAGGAGACAAATTTGGGATTATATCCGCTCAAGGCCTCAAACCACCTAAACTTCTCTACCATGACGTGGAGGTCAATCAGAGGTCAGGTAGCCAACTGAACTATGTTTCCTGTGGCCAGCGCAAGGACAGGAATACCAGCACCAAGCAGGTTAGATACATGCTACTTCAAACAGTTAATCTTGCCAAAAAATAACATACATTGTCTGACAATAGTCATGGTGTAGTTGCACATTCACCTGAATTTGGTGAAGGCAGTGGATTCATATCCCGCTCAGTGACATTAGGAATGTGAGTGCAAATGTTTGTTTGTCTCTGTGCTCTGCGACTGACTGGCAACCGGTCCAGGGTGTAGGTTGCCATTTGCCCGAAGTCAGCTTGGATAGGAACCAGTATCCTGTAACCCTGGCCAGTAGTCCACTGTATATTGCAACGCAATAATCATGGAATCAATTTAAGGGAGCGTTTGCAAATCAAAGAGTAAAACACGTTTTTCATGTTTAACAAAAAAAAAAAAAAAAAAAAAAAATCATTATGAAATTCCGTACATGATAAATTTGGTATGCATTTTGATCTACTAAAAAGGAGTGACCTCTGCCACCCCATGTTGAGCCTCTAGATATCTATTTAGTTGTATTTGATTTAAAAAAATTTTTTTTTTTAAAGGAACAGCATTAAAAAAAAATGTACGCTATCGTAAGCTGAGACGCATTTGTAATTTTCCATTTCTTACTAAATAATGCCTGAGCTTAGGGTACCTGATGATATACAAAGCTACTGAATTCACATCATATCAGAAAAGTATGACACTTTTTGACTGATTTCAAAAAGGATTGAATAAGAACCACACCAATTGGCAACATTTAGGGTAAAGTATGTGCCATTGTGCATCCACGAAGGTTTCAAAGTATTTTCCAAATAAATGATTTTGTGAATAACCTATGCTCCCTGATGTATGTACAGTAAACTCAGTCTCGTTTGTGTTTTTCATTTTAAAAGTGCAATAGAAGAAAACGTTATATGTCATTTGCTATACTTCTGTTCTTCATTTGTCTTCTTGGTAAGCTTGAGCCTGTTAAAGGTGACGTCTGGCCTCGGACTGGTTGTGAGCTGATTGCAGAAATGATCATTATCATCTTCATTATTGTTATTATAATTGTTATGATCATTCTCATTATCTAGGTTTCAGTGGACTCACATACATTTCCAGCTACTAGCCAGGAAATAACAGATTGTGAGAGGACTTTGACACCTCAGGAGCTTTACCAAGTTATCATCGGTCAGTTTTTCCAATATATCCATGCATAATGAAATATTTTTAGCTCATGGCATTATTATTTCCCTAATTAATACAGCAATGCTCTTTCTTCCACAAGGCCCAGTATTTGTGGATTTTGGAGAGGTGTGTTTTCAGTCGGTGTGTGATCAGAAAGTGGATCTGATCAATCCCCTGCCAGTGTTTGTGCGGGTCCAATTTGAAGTGGACTGCTCTGAGCTGGAAGGCTCATGTCCTCTGTCTCATGTGTTGCAACCGTTTTCACACAGCGCGGTAACCCTGACATTTCAAAGCAACAAGCTGGGCCACTTCTACAGGTTGGATGAGGAAGTCTCACAGAATGTACAGTGATCCCTCGTTTTTAGCGGTTAATGGGGACCAGAACCCGCCGCGATAAGTGAAAAACCGCAACGTTTTTTTGTGTTCAATGTATTTGTTCAGATTTAGCATTGGAAAGAGATACATATAAGACATGTTTTCGCTTTTTTTCCCCAAAGTATAATTTATAAAAGCTATATTTGGCGGAAAACACTCAGGTGACTTGAACTTCCGCTCTAGACCCCGAATTTGGTCAAATTTCAAAATTGTTCGATATTTATGTGTGATACATCGTTGGAAAGCTTAAAATCTGTATTTTCTGGGGAAATAAACACTTTGAACCGGAGGGTATTTAAAAAAAAATGTAAACAGCAAAACCCTCACCAGAGGCGAGAGCAGAATTAAAGACGCCATGATTTTAACGAGATATTATCGCGTACTTACCTTCATGTAGCATGTATCACTGAGTGTCAAGACACAGCTGTGAATGGCCACAGCTGGATTTTTGGAGGATTTTATGGGTGAAACATGGTAATAGACCCTACTCACCTACGTCACAAAATGGGCGTGTCGCTGTTTCCGGCCGCCATATTGTACCTCTTTTTCAGACCTATTCTCATTGTTTTCTATTAGTCGAGCAAGTTATAGAGCAATTCATGGAAGCCCCGGTGTTATCTGACGCTGTAAACTCATTGGATCCGTTGCATAAAAGGCGTTACGTGGAAAAGCTTCAGTTTATCCATTCGCCAGATCCGTATTTGATGCCTAAATCGATGTTTTTCGACCCGCTGGCTTCGCCTGACATCTGATACCCACACAAAATCAGCCTATTCTCACGAAAGTTTGAAAAACTTTAAGAGCTTGGAGGCTTATAAATGCTACGTTGCTGGTTAGGTGAAACACGTCCTCGTACACGAAAATTCGGCAGGAATCTTGTGCTCGGAAGGTGAGTTACGAAATTTTCAATTGAAAATCTTTTGTTCTTGCTAACATCCACTGTCAAGTCTAATGTATTTCATGTCATTTGTCAATGGAGCTAGGGCTTTTAATGTTTATATGGTTTAGCGATAGCACTAACTACATACATACGTGTATGTTGTCGGCGATTAGCCTAGCAATGATCTTAATTGTGGTTGTCAGCCCGAAACCCTCTAAATATATATTAAATGCATCTTACCAGATATAAAATGACTACTACATAATCTGTGGTAGTCGTTTGGAGCCCAGTTGTCTCGTCGAATTGCAGCAGTCAATCGCGGCCTCCTCTTCGTGTCTCTCGGAATACGGTAAAAATTCAAGTCTCTCCGTCTATCTTCTCTGTTTTTGCAACCGACCGCCACACACGACTTCACCATTTTGAGTATTAATGTTGACGAGCAGTAAAACGTGCAATAATAGGAAGAATTTACGAAGCGCTAATGCATTTCTATGGCGAGTATGCGGACATCATGGCGCGGGGGCGTGGCTGTGACGTCACGTGAGTAGGGTCTATAGAACAAGGGTCGGGATGCAGAAATCGCAGACATCAAGGAGTGGTCGAGATTTTCCTTTTCATATATTTACACTTTTAAACATTTTTTTCAATTTTATTTTTCTTTGTTTGGATCGATTATTTATCATCTAACATATCGGAGAAAATGTGACAGTAACAAAAAAAAAATACAATTAAGCGATAGTTATGAGGTAGATATCCGTGACCTTTTTACAGACACCATTTTTTTCATTGTGACGTAATTTGTTTAAAAGTTTAAAATATGCGAGTGAATAATTTTTTTTAATTGTTTTTTTTTTTCAATTAATGATTGGAAGCTAAAAATGACAGACATTTCGAATAATAAATATAATTGCTGAGATTGTTTTTATGGCTGGGTTGAAACAAAAGTGCTCGACGTCTGTAAACGGGGGTTTCCAGGGTAAAACGGACAAATGAAAAATAGTTCGGGGGCTTAATGCTCCATGAATCTGCAATGGCGGTATATAGACATATTGTTCTATCAAACACAAGTTATTTTGGATTAAAATACAGCAGTTTATTTTAAAGAGGAGTGTAAGATATACCTATACAGTATATATATATATATATATATATATATATATATATATATATATATATATATATATATATATATATATTAGGGCTGTCAAACGATTAAAATTTTTAATCGAGTTAATTACAGCTTAAAAATTAATTAATCGTAATTAATCGCAATTAATCGCAATTCAAACCATCTATAAAATATGCCATATTTTTCTGTAAATTATTGTTGGAATGGAAAGATAAGACAAGATGGATATATACATTCAACATACGGTACATAAGGACTGTATTTGTTTATTATAACAATAAATCAACAAGATGGCATTAACATTATTAACATTCTGTTAAAGTGATCCATGGATAGAAAGACTTGTAGTTCTTAAAAGATGAATATTAGTACAAGTTATAGAAATGTTATATTAAAACACCTCTTAATGTTTTCGTTTTAATAAAATTTGTAAAATTTTCAATCCAAAAATAAACTAGTAGCCCTATTCTGTCCTCAATGTGTGTGAGTACACAAATTGACAGATAGCGAACATAAGTTCCAAAAAGAAATCAGACGGTGTGGCAAAGTTGCATGGGCTTTACTGAAGTCACCTCTTTTTGACAGGAGCACGTTTCTTGTATTTTTGTAAAACTGAAAATAACAAAGCAATGTGTCAATAACTTGCATAAATCACAAAATAACATAAAATGTACACACGTGTCCATTTGAGCAGTAGCACTAGCCAATTAGCTCACAAGCATCTAACAATGTAACTGCATTTCACCATATATGTGAACAAATTCAAATACACATCATCAATAACTATCTCTAATGCTCATGAATATAAACAAAGGAGGAATATAACTCACAAGCGATGCATGTATTAGACACAAACAGTGTGATGGGGCTATGAGAACTGCCACTGAATACTGGATGCGGACGTTAGCTGGTCTGAATAGCACTGTCTATTAGTGTGAGTTCGCGTCGACATATAATCACGTCAGAAAAGCGCGCCGAAACCCAAATAACCAGCTGCACTGAATCGCCAGCAGAGGGCGACATTACGCCAGATAACATATGCAAGTCACACCCTAGCGCCAGCAGAGGGCGGAAAAACTCCATAACACACAATTAACAAGTTGGCCTTTCACTGTTCTGACATTTAAATCTGTCTGAGCGGGCCTAGTGCGTTAATTGCGTCAAATATTTTAACGTGATTAATTAAAAAAATTAATTAACGCCCGTTAACGCGATAATTTTGACAGCCCTAATATATATATATATATATATATATATATATATATATATAATGTATGGTGGAAAACGGAGACAAGAGTGAAAAAGCAGTTTCTGCTCTTCCCCGCAATGCGCACACAGAGCCTCGCACCAAATCCTCTCACATACACACAATGAGTTGCCAAAATAACTGTTAAACAAGTTAAACGATGATTGACGGGTGCGGTGCTTCAGAAGCGCGTGACTCTGAAAAGATGAAGAACAATCATCTGTCAATTGCCTGGCACGGCCAGACTGTTCTCCCTGTATTTTTCAAACACTGTGAGAATTGTCTGGGACCCAGCCCATTAATGGCCTCTCGAGCACGGACAAAATCAACCATCCAATCAGATTTGTTTATTTGCGTGACATGTTGTTAACGAGCAACGTCACTCTTCCGCGTCGGAAGTAGTCTCCACAACAACACAGATGGCGAACAGGAGAGCTGAGCAAATGTTCCAATCCACGGTAAAATCAGTTTTGAATTACCAAAAACACATCGACACGAGTCATTGACAACAGTCTGTCTCACGCTAGCCATGTTGAATAAACTCCGCTCTCCTCGTATGTTTACTTCCACGCGCAAGTCCCTCGTCCTGCCCTTGTCGCTTTACTAACGTCACGTCCGCCCGTCGCTGATTGGTCCACTCCGCTGTCTGTTTGCTGTGGCTTGCTCCGCCCTGGAAATTGTATCCGCTGAATGGTGGCCAGACTCAATAGCTGGAACAGCGGTGAGTCTGGTGTACCAGGCTATCTGTCAACACCGTTAACTTTTATAAGCAACTCCAGTGCACGTGCACTGCTTGCTTGGGGAAACAAAGAATATGGAGGGAGGGAGTGAGAATGAGACTGACTACACGCTCATCTGTATTTTCTTTTTTTTTTTTTTCTAACTGAAAAAAATCCGCGATAGACTAAGGGCGCGAAGTTTGAAGCGCAAAGTAGCGAGGGATAACTGTACTTTATTTTTAACCACACTAGTCTTGTTAAAACATATTCTTTGATCTCTAGACCTATATCTTATACCATCAATCAGCAACATCCTGGACAGATTCTGGTCAAGGCCATGGTTGTCCGTAATTACTTGGAATTGTCCACCTCCCTGCTGATACTTGGTCCAAACGCAAACCTGCTTGCCTCGTCAGGATACCGAACCTCAGTTACCCTTCGGAACCCCCGTAATCAGCCAGCAGAATTCACTTGGCGCCCCGTTGTTCCAGAGTGTGGCATTCTTTTCTCTATTCGACCAGCTTCAGGTTTTGGCAGGGCCCATTTGCCATAGTGACTGTACATTTGGCTCCAGGGCCTTTAGAAGGGTCAAATTTGACTAATCCATCCATTATTCAAACCAATACTAATCAAAAGCTTTCTATCCCTCAGGTACAGTTGAGCCATACAGCGAACTTGATTGTGAAGTTGTCTGGCATGCTGCTTTCTCATCCCCTCAGGAAGGAGACTTTGATCTCTGTGTCATTGATGGCAATACAAAACGTCTTCACTGCATTGCTAAGGTGTCTTAATGTAAACTTCTCATGCCTATAGTAAAAGTGTATGTAATGTACTTCATTCATTACGTATTTCCCTTTCCAATTTATGGGTTCCAAAATATTTCATTTGAAAGATGTTCAAACACTGTTGGGCTTATTTTGATAGACTGCGCCCGTTACTTCAATTTTTTTTGGTGAAGTACAAATATTACAGATGGCAAGTTTCCTAATGAGGGGAGAAAACACTTTACAAAAGGCCTTATTAAAGGGGGAGTTCAAAATTTTTGACATGATGAGATATCTTCGAGTTAGAGGGGGTTTAATCATTAATATCATAATGATTTCAACAAATTCCATGCAGTTTGTCAGTTATTTGTTAGTTTCAGGGCTCCAGAGTGGCTAGACTAGAGCGAGTCAATGGTCCTATCTTAGCATGCAAATAAAAAACAACATATGCACGAATGTGAATCACCGATGACCCATGCAATCAATAGTGTTGGCTTTGTTTTCAGGATAAAGTTAATAAAACTTATCATTGCATGTGAATAATTGTAGTATGAACAGCAACAATTGTAATCCAGCAGCTCTGCAGGGAACAGGCTGCAGAGCGGAGTGATATGTTTTCCACCGGTATGTTTATGTCGTAGCCAGCAGCAAGTAACCACAGTTTATATTGTTCCTCGTTCTTCATAGGGAATTTCTGGAAACTTTCATTTGCTCATTTATTCTGTCTGTTTCCACAGCCTCTACATGTACATTTCATCATGTTGACGTTCTTTAGTCAAGAATCAGTAGACTGATGCTGCATTTGAGGAAGGTGGGATGTCGGAGTTTTCCAACTTTTGACCAGGAAAAATATCATTGGAACGTTACTCGAACTGGGAGGCTCTAGTCAGAAAGTCAGAGAAAAAAAAAGTATCTCCGACTTCACGAGTTGCTTCAATCTGACGTCACTCGACAAAATGGCGCTGCCCGTCGAAACGCAGACGTCTATAGCAAAACGAAAGAAGGCAGTTGACAGTGTGTGCTATTTACGTCAGCTGTTGTTTTTCCTCCACTATTTGATCACTTACAAGAAGGAAGATTCGCTGGACCTCAAAATGTCTTTTGAAGGCCAAAATAAAAAACAACTTGTAATGATCAGGTTGCAACGGATACCATTCAAGTGGAATAAGTCCCGACTTTCCCACCTTCCTAGAATGCAGCATGAACACGAGTGGCCGAAGCACTCCTCTCTATTGTGGTCGCATTACGCGACTAAAAAAAGACTCCTGATGAATAAAAGGAATTACGGCAGTTTGGTGTGACATTGTTTTGGCCGCATGGATGTTTGAAACAATGTCTGGTCATTTTGAATTAAATGACCATGGTGGATCTGTTCTTAGATCTGTATTGTCTTTTTATTGACATGCTGAGATAAGACCATTGACTCGCGCTAGCTTAGCCACTCCGGAGCCCTGAAACTAACAAATAACTGACAAACTGCAAGTAATTTGTCAAAATCAACTCCACCGACTAATTAAACCCCCACTAAATGGAAGATTGAGCCTAATGTCAAAAAAAATCTGAACTTCTGCTTTAATGGCAGTTTGAGTCATTTCATTTGAGAATTATGATCAAGGCATCGTTGTATATCACATTCTTGGTTGGTACGCTGAGATTAGATGAAACAAATGTGTTGGCTAGGCTCTTTCATTGCTTGTATCCCCTCAGGTTGGAGCTCCTTGCATTCGACTAGCAGAAAACCGGCTGATGTTTGAGTCTGTGCCTCTCAACATGCCATCTATCAGGGTTATAATCTTACACAATATTGGACAGAACCATGCCTACTATCGAGTAAGCTCCCATCATTCGTGTTTGCTGTTGGGTACCATATCCACATTAAGCAGAACATGATTTATCTGCTACAGGTGCTTGATGTGTGCCCTCTGCCGTGTATGGTGGTTACCCCATGCGAGGGAGTGGTGCCCAGTCGGGGGAAGGCTGTCATCGCGATCAACTTTAATCCTGACTCTGTCATCAAGTTTGACACTAGAGTTGCGGTAATGCTGAGTAACAAGCAGTGTTGTTAATAACGGCGTTACAATATAACGGCGTTACCAACGGCGTTATTTTTTTCAGCAATGAGTAATCTAATTAATTACTTTTCTCATCTTGGCAACGCCGTTACCGTTACTGAGGCGGCAAAGGCGTGCGTTACTATGCGTTACTAAGTTGGTTGAATAAAAAAAGTCTGAGAGAAACGGACTCACGGGGACGAGAGCAGAGCAGGAGTGGGGCCGTTGCAACCGCGATGCTAGGTGGCTCCAATAATACCTGACTGTAGCCATAGCCGACAAACTACGCCCACATGACACGGTAGATATCATATTATAGAACTAGATGCAAAAACTGACACAGCTGCATTGCCAACATGTTTTAAGGACTACATGTGTTAGTAAACAGCCGCCATCTTAAAGCAGTAGACCTCTCAGGAAGGCCCTGATGTTGAGATCCTTCCTAGCGAACCTAAGTAACTTTTTTTTTTTTTTTTTTTTTTAATCTAAAATGCTTCTAAATCGGCAAAATCTTAACTTAAATCTATCTTTAAATGATGAAACAGTTTTAAAACTTACACATGTTTAAAGTAGACAGAAGGGAACTAATGCATTAACAGGTGCAATTTTAACAACTTTAACGGTTGATTCACAACTTTAAATGACTTCCACACATAGCAAAGGTTACTAGCTAGTTATCGCAATACCCTTGTGTCTAGTTAAGTGGAGGGTAAAGGGGCTAGGGCCAATTGTCCCCCAAATCCTTTAAACTTCACATTGTGTGACCTGTTTTTTTGTTGTTGTTGTTTTTTGTTTTTTTTTGTTTCTTTTTTTTTTTTTTTTTTTTTTTGAGAAAAAAAAAAATTATCACTAGTTACTTTGCCAAGTAACTAATTACTCTTACATTCAGGTAACTGAGTTACTAACGCAATTACTTTTTGGGAGAAGTAATTTGTAACTGTAATTAATTACTATTTTAAAGTAAAATTAACAACACTGCATATACTGTATATAGATATAACTAGATGCAAAATGACAGACACGGCACTAGATGCATTAGTAAACAGCCGCCATCTTAAAGCAGTAGACCTTTTATTACGGCTCTTTTGTAGAGAACCTTCCTAACGAACCTAAGTAACTTTTTATCTAAAATACTTCTAAATTGGCAAAATCTTGACTTGAAGTCAAAATCAACAAAAAAAATCAACAAAAAGTCAAAATGAAAGTTTTAAAACTTTCATTTGTCGAAAGTAGAGAGAAGGGAACTAATGCAATAATGGGAGCAATTTTAACAACTTTTAACAGTTGATTCAGGGTGAAGGGTAAATTAGGGTAAAGAATTGGGCTCGGGCCAATTGTACCAAAACCCTTCACAAAAAAACTTCACATAGTGTGGCCAATGGTTTTTTTTTTTTTTTTTGAGGAAAAAAAAAAGTAATTATCACCAATTACTTTGCCAAGTAACTAATTACTCTTACATTCAGGTAATTGAGTTACTAACGCAATTACTTTTTGGGAGAAGTAATTTGTAACTATAATTAATTACTTTTTTTCAGTAAGATTAACAACACTGGTAACAAGTGAGACAAAACTGATCATTTTGTTAAAGTAAAAATAGTGTGTTTATTACAGATAGCGGTCAAGAACATGAAGCCCATTGAAGTCCGAGTGGGTGGATCAGTGGAGCCGCCTAATGTTGACATCAGTATGGTGAGTGTGGTGATTTAAGTATCATTCAGTGGTTTGGAGATTAAATGCAGCATCTGTGAGTGAAAAACATCATCCTCCATGTTTTGCATGAAGAAGAATCCAATGATGCAAAGACCGATTTGAAATTCTTTACTCTTACTTTATAAAGACATTTATATCATTTTTATTACAACAAATGCTACATCAGAGGCCTGTCAAGGGTGATAAGGCAGATAGTTTCGCAGCAGTCAGGATTTGGGGGAGTTTAGGGGTACTGCACCATACAAGGATAGATCCTACACAGAACCGAGCAGACTCAAAACAAGAACAATCTGTAGTAAGCTGACAATTTTCAAAGCATTTAGTTGGGCAGCATACTGTTCACAATTCACAGCTTGACACAGGTCAAAAAGTGTAGGAAAACCCTTTTGCTGCTTAAACCTAATTTTCTTTATTCACGAGGGTACAATAAACATAAATGTAGATGTCATTTTAGTTGTTATATTTTATGTTTATATCTTGAAAAGGTCTAAAAATCAAGTTTTACGGTGGTGCTTCGACACTCGATCTTTTCGACATTCGACGTAAAATTTGACTTGCCATTTGTTTCTACATTAGACCACATGCTCAAAATACGACGATTTAAGACATCGCCTAAGACAGACGCACAGTGGATTTTCTTGTGAAAGAAATCAATATAGGTTCCAAGAATGTTAGTGCAGGTGGTGTAAAGAGGAAAAAAGTGAGGCCTACCATTGAAATGAAGATGGAAATGATGGGAAAATATGAGCGTGGTGTGCGCATCTGTGAACTGGCTCGACAATATGGCCGTAGAATGTCTACGATCTTGACCATCGTCGTCTGATCTCTGTTCGCCAGTCTTTTTAAGTTAAGGGGATAATTATTATTTTTGTAACATCGCTAAAGAAATCACCAGCTTCGTCAGGTTTTCAATCATTTATTTCAGAATTTGTGCAACACAACATGCCTTCTGTCCGCCGTAGCTGACGCCAACAACAGATCATGAATAAGTGAAAGTAAAAACTCCTCTTTCACTGTGTCACGTCAGCCACACGGTGCGTTCAGGTACACCACGCAAAACACAACAGTCACATTAGAACCCGATTCATTACATTATTACAGGTATTATTGTTATTATTCCAATTTTTATTCATAATTTATTTGTTTTTGTCTGTGTAATTGCTATTGGCAATAGTACAAGCAGTATTTATTAAGGATTTAGTGTAGGTTTTCGGGCAGTGGAATGGATTAATGGAATTATAATGTATTCTTATGGGAAAATTCTGCTCGACACACTATCATTTTGAATTCCAAACAAGGTCCTGGAACGGATTATGTTTCGTATGTAGAGGTACCACTGTATCATCAATAAATTGTTTGGTTCTAACAATGACCATATAATGGTACAGTGCCTACTGTTAAGCAGCAAATCAAATGTCCCCTAAAAGACTTCCTATCCTCTCCTCAGCCTCTCTTCCATTTCTATGGCGTCCATATTGGTTCTGAGAGAGCAGTACCCTTCACTGTAATCAACCACTCAACAGCTGCAGCTCGGCTCACCTTCGACCTGTCGCAATATCCAGACTTTTCTCTGCGGCTTTCTCAGCCTGCTGCAAGTACGCTAGCGTGCAAATGATTTCAATCTGGATCATCATTATTATTATTTTTTTGGCTTAATCAATATTATTTAATTATTATTAATTATTGCAATTTTAAAAGAAGATAATCAGCAAGTTGTGAGGGTTGTTGAAGCGCAAGGCCACCAGAAAGTCAACTGCTCTCTTGTCTTCTCCCCTACCGAGGTAAGAATTTCAGAAAATATACTTCATGCAGTATGTCACATTTACCCAGAAAAATTTAAATCAAGAGGTGGAAGAAAATGTCCTTCTGCAGACAGGTGAATATGACTTCAAGCTGGTGCTGATGGTTAATGGAATGAGATGGCCTATTGCTTCTCCACTGCCTTTCTCCTCGTCCACCTCGCCCTTCTTTTCATCTAGTAGCAAGTGTATTACCAAAGTAATTCCCTGGACTATCACCATGGCAATGAAACAGCCACACATACAAGCCACAGGTTGGGTCCCTTATATGATGAATATAATAATGTCACCACACACAATCGCCTAATGTCGTGCCTTTCTTAAAATAGTGCTGTGTGCCCCAGTGGAAATGTTCCCATCAAGCCTACAGTTTCATATGGAAGCTTTTACACAACCTTCTCAATGCTACACAAAGGTAACTTTTCCCAACAATTTTCACTGCTCTAAGGAAAATATCCTTTACATTTAAAAAAATAATTACTCTGCAGACTTGGGGCCGTCAAACATATTCAGATGATGGTTAGCCTGGGTGTAAAAAATATATTGCTAAATCTGCCTGGACTGAATTCTTCTTCAGTATCAATATATGTACCACTGTTTTTTTTAATTTTTATTTATTTTTATTTTTTTTTTCATATAAATTAATAACCGTCACTGTTCTATACATAAAACATTGTCTTATACAGCTCAAATATGTGAAGGAAAGCAACTACAGGGCCATCCTTACTTCTTTCGGACTATATACTAATGACCATTTATACAACACTAATTTCAATAGCATGTTCACAACTTTGCACTCAACTATTTTCTATAGAAGTTACCCTTACGAGGGTCACTGGTTTGGTGGCGCTTATTATCCCAGTCGACGCCACTGACAGGGCACATAAAGAATACTAGGTAGACCCCTCTTATTCACACTTAAAGACTAACATTAGTGTCAAAACGAATATTTATGTAATGAGTGAAGAAGCAACAGTACCTGTACGATGTGCAGTCTCCACATAGAAAGGCCTATACATTACTGTTTATATGTTTATTCATATGAAGTTACCTCTCAAAGCGGCACATTACTTGTTTGGTCCCAGCTACAGAAAATGTATAGTGCTGTATGTCTACTCATTGCATGGTCATAAATTCTAGTGTTGCATTTATTCACGTGAACATTTGCCATACATGAATGTGTTTTTCAGACAAATGAACATCGTGTGGTGACGGTGAACTCCACTCAGCTCACTTGACGACAAGTGTTGAACTCACTGGACCAGTGAAAATGTCTAACTCATTGGGACCAGTGAAAATATTTAATTTAATTTAATAATAATTTTGAATAATAAGGGGGAAAAGTTTTAAGCTTTATTTCGACTCCTAACTTTTAAACAGACCATTGCGCACTACATAGGTATTTAAAGTATCTATGTTGTTTCACTTGACAGTAGCTCATTATCTAAATCAGGGGTAGTCGGCTCCGGTTCTCGAGGGCCCCTATCCAGCTTGTTTTCCATGTCCCCCTCCTCCAACACACCTCACTCAAATAATCAGGAGCTGATTATTTGATAATCAGGTGTGTTGGAGGAGGGAGACATGGAAAACAAGCTGGATAGGGGGGCCTACGAGGACCGGAGTTTGCTACCCCTGATCTAAATGTTAATGAATATGGGAAACTACTGTATTTACAATGTAACTCTAGCACTAAGTGGTGTTAGAACCCTTTATGTAATGTATATTTAAACACAGTACAACACATTAGCACAGACAATATACAGTAAAATTACTAATGTGGTCATGTGGTCTTCATCCTATGCAAAAGAATGGCCAATATAATTGCCATGCTGAGACCCTCATACATACAGTAAAGTCAAGTGGACATTGCGGATAAAGGCAGAACACTTGGATATATGTTCAGTTTTGTGTCTTTTTTTATATTCCATGTTCTACCTCAGACTGTGGAGCTTAAAGCAGCATGTGAAGAGAGTGTCTGTTGGCACAACATCCGAGACAAGAGTGTGCACTGGTGTTTTGAGCGCAGCGATACAAAACTGCCAGAGGGTAGGAGAGAGGACAAGCTTCATTTGTTGGTGACACCATCATCAGGTTGTTTGGGGCCTGGTCAGTCCATCTGCTTGGCAATCAGCATTACGCCAGAGGCATTTGCAACATGTGAGAAATGACAGGAAGCACACATTAATCTCTAAAACACATTCTGCTCAATTTTTTTTAAATTTTCTTTTTTGTGTGTTTTTTTTCCTCCCTGGTAGACAAAGAGACCAGTATTTCCCTCTCTCTTTTTTTGGGAAACAAACAAGGGAGCAAAATGGGGCAGCCGTACAAAAAGCTTCCCATCACTGTTATCCACCACCTCCCCAATATAGCTTTCAACCCCCCACAATTGTTCCTGACCCCAGTGCCCTTGGAAAGCAGCATAACAGCCAAACTGACCTTGGTTGCCTCAGGATATGCAAGGTTTGTTTACAAACAGTTAGTGATAGATTCATAGATAAATAAATCTTTTTGAGAGGGCAAGTAAAAAAATATGTTGTTGCGCACAATGATTCATACCCTCTTAGCCCTTACCTCAAATGTGATTGTGATTATGTTTAGAAATAACTACCGGTAACGGTATTCAAAATCAAAGTTAAATAGGAGTTAGAATGCACTTACTATAATTTAAAGAAATGTGTACTTATGCCTAACTTCAAATAAATATTTCATGTTATTCTTGGCTTTTCCTGACATTTCTTTGTATGAAGGTTTTCTGATAACTTCCTTTCACCCATGTAAAAGATGCTTGTTCCAGATGAAGACAAACAGCTTCCAAGAATGACGCTGACACTGTCATTCATTACTGTGGTTACGACTTATTTATTTTAATCAGCACTGCTATGTTTGTGTAAAATGTCTTTTGCTATTATGTCCGATTGTGGTTTCAGTTTGTAATATTTTGTTAAGCTCCAATGAAACCAAGCTTATTTTTGAACAAAGCAGATTGGCAGTTATGAGAGGGCATACAGCATAACCATATAATTTCAGTAACTTTTGATTCCTATTTTTGAAATAAATAAACAAAAATAAAATTCAGTTGTACAAGTCACATTGATAGTAAAAAAATTGTTAACTTATTAACCTTGGTCTTAATTTATACCTTACAAGACCTTGGCATTTGAACAGAGGTCTCTAGAATTTTTACAGCCACTGTTTCTTTTATGGTATTGCATTTACCAAGAGCACGTTTGTCTGTAGGATTATATTCATCATTATGATGACTCACGTAAAACTCATTTGCACCGCTCTCATCTATTTAGAAGCTATATTTAGGACCAATGCAATAATATATTACATTGATTGGTTATGTTTTTTATGGTAGTGGTTATTTACCAGCTGTGTAGAGAGTTAAGGTTAAAAAAAAAAAAAAAAAAACAGATGTCCAAATGCACACATACTCAAAAATTTGTCATTGTTTTACAAACTTCCTAGTCCGTGGGTAAAAGCTTTGAAACAATTTGCACAACAATGTAAAGTAGCAGCAACCTGTTGGTTCATTTGCAAATGGTTTTAGATGTAACATGTTAAGTATAATTGAGTCCACACAGATCTTCAACATAAAAGTTTCTGTCATTTTTTAATCAGTGGAACCAGTTTATCAGCCGAAGTAGATGAGGTGGATCTGGAGGATGGGACCAAGGCGCAGCCAATTTGTGTCACCTTTCCAGAGGGTAACACTATCCCTGCACAAGACCAGGTTGAGTATCGACTGATTTTGAAGTGGCTATACATGTGTCCTCAATCCAATGTGAATGTTAAGTCTGTCGAAATATTTAATTTGTCTTTCATCCAAACCAGACAGCTACTGTTAGTCTGTTTCGGTTGAAATATTTAACTTGTGTTTCATCCAAACCAGACAGCCAGAGTGACCTCACTGATTTGCCGAGTGTCTTTTTTTTCTGTGGCGACTCTGTCCATTTGCACAAACATCACATTCACTGACCACCTAAACAACAGGTAACTGCCTCTTTGTTACCACAATGTATAAGTGAAAACTTTTCATCGCTCCACAATATCCAATAAACTGGTAATGTATCCTTCAAAAGTTAGTAAAACCCCATATGTTTATTTTTATTTTTTTAAACATATATTTTCAGGTGACAACATTGGGGGGGGGGGGGGGGGGGGGCTGACAATTATTATTCAGACTTGTCAGTGTATACCTTATATAACTATTTGTAAATGTACCGTTCCTTCAAAATAACTTACCACACAGCCATGAATTTGTTGGGCTCTACTTTCATCTAGATCAGAATCTAGATCAGCAAGAGTCTTTCAGGTGAAAGGGTGCTTAAGACCAGGTTTAATAATTTTGTGGAAAGGCCCCCACAATGAAAAGAGAGTAGGATGTGCTTGCTAAGGGAGTGAAAACTGAACATCAGTGACTAATTTGTACCTAACGAGAAGTCTCTATTCCATTCTCTTTAACGGCTATACGTACAATTGGCGGTACTGCTATTCCTCTACCTGGCAGGTGCAAAAAAGGTTCGCATAATGTACTTGCCCTTCTTATGAAGGAGTAAAGCAAACTTACTGTGTATACAGTATCTATAGTGAATTTAGCGAGGGAAGTCTTTGCAGTGAAATGGTCTCTTAAGGACCTAATATGTTTGTATATGTATACCAACATAGTGCGTTCTTCGCTTGGCTCATGATGATTTATATGTTAGTAAATAAATCAAAAGTAAATCTAAAGAAAAAGTAGTAGACATGCATTTGTTAACCACCGAAGAAGAAAAATGTTGATTTTCTCTTTTAACAGGTTCTTGAATTGACTTAACGAACAGGAGAGGACAATACACAATTAAGGAGTGAAAAGAAAGCAATAATCACCTAAGATAAATACATTTAGTCATGTTGAACAATTAAAAGCAGGCCGGCTTCGTTTCTCGAGGGCACCTTTAGGCCTTCAAGAAGATACGGTGCAGACCTTCCGAATCATACACTTTCTATTATTCCATATGCTAATAGGCAGGCTGACGTCAGCCCACACATTTAACCCTGTAAGGGCGCCCATGTGGCTCACACCAAAGTGGAAATTTCCTATGCAGCTGCACCAGGGCCACAATAACTTTATCTGGAAGTAATGGCATAGCTACAGCAAAAAAGTGGAACGTTTCCCATTCATATCTTATCCAAATAGTCACACATTTCAGACACAGTTAATTAGTTAATTAATTAGAAATTAATATAAACAAAGCAAAATTAACAAATATGTAGGAATAAATAAATATATCTACACCATCAAATACGTTTCTGTAAAAATAGGTGATGCTGACTTGCTGAAAAAAATGACAAAAATGATATTTTCATGAATCCAAGTTACTTATTTTGAGCTGTTGTTTTATTGGTCAATTTAGAAGATATTTTTGTTTGAATTGCCTGCTACAGATTCAAGGTCAAGTTGTGTGCCACAAGCGACAACTGTTTGTTGACCGTGTGGCCCCAAATGGCTAGTCAACGCTCCATGCAACAAATAGTTCTCAAGAATGGTACTGTATAAGAGTCACAATCACAAATAAACACAGTACTTTCATAGTGATGAGAGAAAGTCGCATGCCCCTACTTACCCAAGCATGTTTTGTGTTTGTGTGTTTGGCATTTAGGGGCCACTGTCTTTGAAACTATTACATATACACCCAGTCTTGCATCGGATCCAACTTCTTCCTCCTCATTGTTTGAACCGATCAGCGCAACACCCAAGAACTCATCATCAGGTCAGAAAAAGTTTTGGGTACCGCAGATGACATGCTTATGTGGAGTTTTGTTAAACTCAGCATGAATATTTTTGTTCAGAGTCCTTTTCACAAAGTGAGAGTGGGAGTCAGACCAGCAGCATGAGTATTCATCAAACAGACACACCACAGACTGATATCTGTGTTCCACTATTCCCCTCTGCAACCTCATCGGAGGGACAATATTATCAGGATGTATTAATAGCATTGGAGAAGTGGTTTAGCTTCTTTGGTTGGCTCAATGGGCCAAACCCCACCAAAGTGCCACAGACACTCAGAAGGTATGTTTTTTAAAGTCACATTAAATGTGGTCATTTTTCTTTTTTTGCCTAACTGTTTGTCAATTCAGAATTCTGTCCGAAGATATCGTAAATATTCCAAAAGGACAGGCACAGGGTGTAAGCCAAAAAAAAGACCCCAGGTATGCAACCACGAAGCATAGAACACTTAATGGAATCATAAAGTCATATCTTATTTCAGACTTTTGTGTTTTATTTATTCATCATTTATTTTTATTTTTATTTTTTGTTTAACAATTCTTTAACTAGGTCTGCAGTGGAGATGATTCATCATCTGGCGGGCAGACGGATTCCCAACATTTCTCACTGTCAGACATTTTCCACAGATATACACAAGCGCACTCTGCAGTTGCTCCAACAAAATGAGGCCATATTTGCGTTTCTCAGGTAAACTCATGTAACACTGTAATTCATGTCCTATGTTTTGTACATATGGTGAAGAGGACTGCCATAAACAATTATTTTGACAGTCGATCAATCACAATGATCTTTTAAATTAACCAAAACCTGTGCGCTAAGAAAAGTTGAGACTCTGAGTGCTGTACTATGTAACTTTCAGCATTTTCCAAAGTGAGAGCAGTTAGCAAATTTCTTGATTTGATTAATTACAAAGTCAGTGTGCATTTCTTGAGGACTACAGAAATCAGAAAATATTTACTATTTAGAGGCGAAAAGAAGAGAATTTGGACAATTTTGAGGTAAACAATGCTTCTGAACAATTAATCGACATCAAAATGGTTGTTGAATAATTTGATTGTAAAGTTGGTGATTGGTCAATTCATCCTAAGCGGTGAAACTAACTTCAAGGTTGCTGCATCAAAACATTCACAACTGAATTTGACAAAATATGGTAACTTTTTTGTGCAAGATTGGTGAAAGGCAATGCTTTAATGTCTTCAGAGATTGTAATGTACAAATCCATGTTTATCCTTTAGACTTGGCTTGCATCGAAGGTCAAATCAGCAGGTTGATCATTGATATTCTTTATCAAACTACCCAACTACAGTTGGAGAAAACTATGTAAAAAAAACTCTAGAATTTCTTACATACATATTTTTCTACATTATTAAAAAAAATGTATCTGGTCTGACCATCGAAATCACTACAACAAAGAGTCTGCTGAACCTAATCATCACTCAACTGTTTGTTTTCCTAGTAAGTGAACCCTTGGATTTCGAAAGTGGATGAACCTCCTGTAGAAGCAACAGCCTCAAACAAGTGTTTCTTCTAACATACAGTTTTAGATCAGATGTGCACAGCCATCAGGATGAATTTTCAATCTTTCTCTTTACAAAACTGTTGCGTTTCAGTGAAATTTGTGTATTGCCTGGTGTGAAAAGCTCATTTGAGGTCATATATTACCAGCGGGATGTAATCAGGACTTTATGAACTATAATAACGAGTATAAAGCTGTAAAAAAGTTTGCAAAAGTAGTCTTGATATACAGTATCTTGATGGTCATTAAATCAATGTTTGACAAATTGCCTTTATATAACGAAAGTTCAGGACTGTTGGTTCTCTTCCAAGAAGTCACTGTCCTGTCAACATGACAGCAAAAGCACAGTGCATATTTCTCAATGAGCGGGGGGTATATACCTGGAATGTCAGCTGAAGACTTACAGAAGCCACTGTCATAAATTCATTGCATGTAACAGGGATGGGCAAAGTAGACCTTGAAGGGCCTCAGTGGGTGGGTTTTTGTTCCAACCTATCAAGTGAACCCCTTTTCACCAATGTGATGTTTTACAAGTGTAATATGTCGATTGTAGTCAGGTGCTTCTTGTTCCCGCCGAAACCTCATTGGTTAAACTGTCTGTGTTGGATTGGTTGGAACAAAGACCAGGGCCCACTGCGGCCCTTGAGGACCGGTGTGTGAATAACTTATTCACATGGTGAATAGAAAAAAGTTCACAAATACTTTTTTCTCCTGCTGCATTTGATTCATGTTTTTGAGACAACATGGCCAAGGCAATTCTGCAACCATCCCTCTATCTGTTCCAAAGCTGGAATTTTCTTGAAGCTGAATTTTGGGTTTTAAGTCTTTTGACTTGATTTCCTATTCTTTGCCCAGAGCACATGGAGCCTGCTTGAGTCACATCAGAGCGGAGTACCTACTTGATAAGCAAGAATTCAACCACTGGTGCTCACTGCAGGTAGTCATTCAGAAATTTTCCTTCTAACTATAACTGTAAAACTAAGCTTAGTCTTCAAACGACAACAAAATTAAATATAATCATTGTTTTGTACAAATGTGCAATATTCAATGCCTTCACTGTCCACTGTTGCTACTTCACTTCAATATTTGCACTGCCTGAACATACTAATAGGTTTACCTCATACATATTTTATATTTATTTAGATTTTATACTTTTATTCTTGCAAGCCACATTGGAGATTTTTACTTGCATCTATGACTATGCATCTATTAAGCATACTATATACTATGCATCCTTGAACTTCAGCACAAAACGCATCAGTATTCTTGTGCCTGATTGGCCCACTCCACACGTTTTAGAATTTGGCAGACTGGTCTGCATCAGTGCAGTCATGTTAGGCCGTTGCGGGCATCAGTGATTGTGGTGAAGATTTTTTTTTTCAAATGCCCATTTCACTGCACAAACCATAAGGGCAAAATTCATGTGATGTGCCGGTAAGTCTCTTTGTACTTCTTCAGACCAAGAGTGAGACATTTGTGTACTGAACAAACTTTGCTGGGTTCCTCTTTGTCTTGATTATAATGGCTTCTTGAATTCCGACGCTTCCTGTAGCTGCAGATCAGTCTGGCACATGGATCAGGACTAATCTTGGCCAATTTTTCTCTACAAAACTGCTGTAATTCAGTCAGATTCCTGGGATGTCTGGCATGAATCGCTGTCTTTAGGTCATGCCACAGCATCTCAATGGGGTCTGGAAAGTCTGGAATTGGACTTGGCCACTCCAGAACGTGTATTTTGTTCTTCTGAAACCATTCTGAAGTTTATTTACTTCTGTGTTTTGGATCATTGTCTTGTTGCAGCATCCGTCCTCTTTTTAGCTTTAACCGTCTGACAGATGGCCTCAGGTTTCCCTGAAAAACATCTTGATGAACTTTTGAATTCATTCTTCCGTTAACGATTGCAAGTTGTCCAGGCCCTGAAGCAGCAAAATGGCCCCAAATCATGATGCTCTCTCCAGTATGCTTCACGGTGGGGATGAGGTGTTGATTTTAGTGAGCTGTTCCATTTTTCCTCCTCACATGATAATGTGTGTCACTCCCAAACAATTCAACTTTGGTTTCATCAGTCCACAAAATATTTTGTCAAATCTTCTGTGGAGTGTCCAAGTGCCTTTTTGCGAACATTAAACGAGCAACGATGGTTTTTTAAAGACAGCAGTGGCTTCCTACCTGGAGTCCTCCCATGAACACCATTCTTGGCCCTAGTTTTACATATTGACGATGTGTGCACAGAGATATTGGACTGTGCCAGTGATTTTTGTAAGCCTTTTGCAGACACTCTAGGGTTCTTTTTTACCTCTCTGAGTATTCTGCGCAGACCTCTTGGTATCATCTTCGGTGGACGGCCACTCCTTGGGAGAGAAACAACAGTGCCAAACTCTCTCCATTTGTAGACAACTTCTCTGACTGTCGATTGATGAACAACCAGACTTTTAGAGATGGTTTTGTATCTTTTCCCAGCTATATAAAAATCAACAATCCTTGATCGCAGGGCTTTAAACAGCTCTTTTGACCGAGCCATGATGCGCATCAGACAATGCTTCTCATAAAGACAATTATTACCAGGTGTGTGTTTTATAGTGGGCAGGGCAGCTTTAAACCACTCATCAGTGATTGGGCACACACCTGACTTATGTTGGGCACACACCTGACTTAAATTGTTTGGTAAAAATTGGTTTCAATTGCTCTTTGTCTCCCTAGGCAGAGGGTTCACTTACTTATTTCCCCCCCTTCTGTCATTGTTTGCATGCTTTTCTCATTAATATATGAAAACCTATAAATGTCTGGGTGGCTTTAGTTAAAGCAGACACTGATTTTATATCTGTGTGACTTTGACTAAGATCAGATCACATTTGATGGTATTTTATGCACAAATGTGAGAAATTCCCAAAGGTTCAGATACTTTTTCATACCACCATAGGTTAGATCCAGCATTATATAAGTCAGTCCCAAAGTCAAGCATATACTTTAGCCATAATTACAAGCTATCTTAAGGATTTTGAAACTATTTGAAACTCTTAAGTCAAATTACTGAGCCATAACAAAGTTTATTTTCTGGTATTTGCCATACAGTATGTTCAGCATATTTTGGCAGGTAGCGACATGGTTGGGGGAGAGGTTGTCTCTCATGGGGTGCCATTCAAGATAGAACCACCACTAATGTGTTTGTTTGTTTGTTTGTTTCAGTCTGATAAGGAACAGCCAGGTGTGGACTACAACAATGTGGACTATGAGTCTCTGAGCAAACGATGTTGGACTGATTTTCTCCTACAATTATATAAGGTAGAAAACTTAGAAAAAGTATTTTTTGTTTTCATTTTCCTTACCCATTTGGTGATTTTTGCTGAATTCAACATTGTAAGATTTTATCATATACGCTGCATTCCAAATTTTTGATTGTATGGATTTCAGCAAAATAAACATTTTTGGTTTACCGGGAAATGTTTTGATATGCACTTTTTCCATGTATGTTTAAATCATTGATGTAAACTTTAAAAATGATTGATTTGTATTTTTGTAAAATCACATTCCACCACATTTAGTAAATAACAGCTTTAATGCATAATGGAGGAAAATAACTTTTAATGATGATCATGTAGAAAGGCCAATGCATTGGCAAGGCCAGCCCCTGTTGAAGGGGGCTCAAGTTTGCCTTAGCTTACCATACAGCTTATGGTGATACAGTATGTTTGTCGTGGACAAAATGGCTATCCAGGCAGGCTCTCTAAAGTGTACAACAGTGGCAGACATCCGATTGAGCGCCACTTTTTTTTCTCCCTATATAAACCACATGTCATGTGATTGTTTTATTGCAGTGGCTGACAATTATGCAGCACACACAGACATACAGAAGTAGACAGCAGGAATATGAGTAAAGTCTGCTAGAGAAAAAACTGCTCTTCAGCTCATCTGTGAATTGGGAAGAATGATGACAACTGTTTGATGCTAATAGTAGAGGTTTCAGGTTTTTGTCTAAAATCATTCAACTGTTGAGTCAACCACGTTTAGATGAAATAATGTATACCAAGGAAATATTTAATTGAATTATTCTTGAATAAATTAGTTTGCATTTGTATCTTTCTCTACTTTGTATTTTTGGAGACTGTCGGAATGTTGTTGGAAGAGAGAAAAAAAGCAAGCTGAAATAGATGTGAACAGGATCACGTGGTCGAAAAAAACATCAGCATCTTTTAGACCACATGTATTGCATTTGTAAACATTCACTATTCAAAGAAAGATAGAAATACCCCCCCCTCCACTGCACATGAGCAGGTCATAGTTGCAATGTTGTACTTGTATGAAAAAGTTTTGGTTTTGAAGATAACATTTCGAAACATTCCATTTTGTATATTTACTTAGTTTAGTTTACATTGGAAATGAATGTGTTTAAGGAACTGTCAACATACAATAGCGAATAGAATGCAACATGGGTCACTGTTTGAGTAGAAATGACCCGTACAAATTTGAAGGCTTGCAGTAAATAATCACTGCCAGTCCTCCCAGTCAGAATAGATTTGTACGATGATAGCCATCAATGGCAGTAAATGAAATAAACAGAACATTTTTTGTCAATGTGTGCCCATGCAATGCCTCTTCCTTCACACAGGTCTTCGTGTTGTGTCGCGTATCAGAAATCAGTCCAAACTTAAATCAAGAGCAATATCAAGAAGATAAAGATGGAATCCTCAATATTCATTCACTGCCCAGCAACTTCTACTCTTGTCATGAGCTTAAGCTTCTCTCATGGCTGAATTCACACTATCATTACATGAGGAACACAGTGTGGGGTCCAGGTAGAAGCATTTATAATCTTCAAATCCTCATGCAGGGCTCATACCCTGTGCCTTGATGTGTTTTATTGATTGGTGAGTTCTTCCTGATTTCAGGTTCCATCCCACCAGTACGCTGGATTATCAATTTTGACCTTGACTTGGCTGATGGCCTGGTTCTCGCTACTTTGCTTGCTGCCTATTGCCCATACCTGGTCAGTGAGCTTTTCAAATTTCATTTATCGGATGGAATGCCTTAGGTCTATCAAAAGGTCGATTCTGCTTCCTTCTCAATGAAATGCAAAGCCTCTGCCAACCTCGAGCTATCATAAACATGCCCAATCATAGCGTTAATAAATAATCATAATAATATAATGTTTATGTCACAGTTGCCTGAGGTATTTGTAATGGCTAAAATTTTGTGGTTTTATAGTTTTATTTATGATGTATTCACTGTAGGTCTCTAGCCACTTTCAAAGGATGTACACTACAACTCACACCCTGGAGCAGATTCTGCACAACAACATTATTATTATCCAGGCCTTAACTATGCTTTCCCTCAACATGGATCTAAAGGTACAATTATTTGACTAAGGCTCTTTCTGTAACACTGTGGTGAGGTTAGTCGTGTCAAGGTTATTTCCTGTTTTATTTTGTATTTCCCTCCTTGTTTCAGAGCACTTGCCTTTCCTCTTGTCTTCCCTAATCAACAATCGTTTCCACCTGTTTCCCATTACCTTCTCTGTGTATATATACAGTGTATCACAAAAGTGAGTACACCCTTCGCATTTCTGCAGATATTTATATCTTTTCTTGGGACAACACTGACAAAATGAAACTTTGACACAATGAAAAGTAGTCTGTGTGCAGCTTATATAATAGAAAAATATAGCCATTAATATCTAAACCCCTGGCAACAAAAGTGAGTACACCCCTATGAAAAAATGCACATTCCTAAATGTAAAAGACGGTACACAAGAAAGCCCGCCCGTCTCATCAGACCATAGGACATGGTTCCAGTAATCCATGTGCTTTGTTGACATGTCTTCAGCAAACTGTTTGCGGGCTTTCATGTGTACCGTCTTCAGAAGAGGCTTCCTCCTGGGGTGACAGCCATGCACACCAATTTGATGGAGAGTATGGCGTATGGTCTGAGCACTAAGAAGCTGACCCCCCACCTCTTCAATCTCTGCAGCAATGCTGACAGCACTCCTGTAACGAGTCACATGACATTTTGGAGGGAAATTGACATGCAGTACTCAATTTGGACACTTAGGGATGTGCATTTTTTCCATAGGGGTGTACTCACTTTTGTTGCCAGGGGTTTAGATATTAATGGCTATATTTTGAGTTATTTTGAGGGGAAAATAAACTCTATTATATAAGCTGCACACAGACTACTTTTTATTGTGTCAAAGTTTCATTTTGTCAGTGTTGTCCCATTAAAAGATATACTTAAATATTTGAAGAAATGAAAGGGGTATACTCACTTTTGTGATACACTGTAGTCAGTCTCCCCTTTGTTTTGTGCCAGAGTGTCATCGTCCATTGATGTGTCACCCAAGTCTGTTGTATTTGTTTGCTACTTTGATTTTTTTGAAGACGTATTGCCTTCCTTGGTGAAGTGATTTTTTGTTTGTTTGAGAACCTGCCTTGTTTGTTTTGAGAGAGACATTGTTAAATAAATCGTTTTGTAAACCAAGAAAATGTAACAGGGTGCTCGCCCACTGAAATGGGGGAATGGTGGCAGTGCGCTGGGAGCAAGCAGGTGTAAACTTTTTTTTCGTCAGATGTTCCCAATCATGCTTGATCAGCACCTTGCCAGTTGGAATGGCGGGGAGGAGCGCGGAATGGCAATAAATTCGGCACCGCCAGAGCGTACGAGTGGGAGGACCGGCGGTTTCCTGCACGCATGCAGCATGGAATGATTTGACAACGCTTCGAATAGGACGAGGAAGCTGGGCACTGGTCAGATTGTGTGAACAAAAAGGAAACTCCTTCCGGTCTCCATCTGCTGTGTCCCAGGGCCATGCAATACCTGCGGGTTGTAACAAAAACTCTGCCTTGAGCCCAGTCGTGACGTTACAGAGAAGCCAAGAGCTTGATGGTATCCTGGACTGAGGCGGCACTGCTGGTATGTCTTCCTCATGGCTCTTAGCAGCTCACCAATGCTGTCATACTGCCTCCTCAGCAAACTGAACATCTTCCGCACCAGCTCCGGATCTTGGATATGACACTCCTAGGCCCATCTGGCCATAGTCTGTAAGATCAATTCCTTCAAGTTGGCTCTGGACGAACGCCAAAGTGAGGGGTCAGGCTCAGGACTGGGGGCAGGCTCTCATTCTGCTGCCTCCATATTTGGTACATCTATTCGGGATACCGGGTCCGGTCCAAGTGCAGGCTGAGAGTCAATGAAACACGGAGATGAGGCAGAGGCACGGGTGACAGGCAGAATCAAAAAAAGGTCGGAATATAGAATATCGCTATCCGGGAAGCCAAAGTAACGCTTGTAAATTGCTGAACAAACTCACCATTCAGGGCCCTGGCTTCAAGAGGCTTGGCTAAGCATATTGAGTCAAGCCCCAAGTCTGCTAATGATGCCCAATCCATTAAGTGCCCCAGAGTCGATGTGAGCTTTTAAGTTAGTATGAGAGCTCTTAAGTCAGTAGTGGTTTCACGAGTTACCTTAACCAGCGTGAAGGGTCAAGGAACAATCTCCAATGTCTTGTATTGATTACCCGACCTGGGTCCTTTGACTGGACAGGAAGCAACGAGGTGACCAGATTCCCCGCAGTTGAAGCAACGGCCTTCTTGCTGTTGTTGCCGTTGGTCCTCTGGCGTCAACTATGTTCTGCCAAATTGCATTGTCTAAGCCTCCCCTTCCACAAGGAGTGGAAGGCCTGGTTTGGATGATGAGTGGCAGGACTCAGCCATCCATGTTCCCAGAACGGTGGCGACCCTCCCTGTGTGGGCCGGCTCCTCTGCCGCTGCTGGAGTTCATGGAGGCTGTTGCCTGTCCGGATGGCCAAGGCGATGAGGGAGTCTAGGTCCGAGGGGATGTCGATTGGCACCAGTCGCTCCCAGATGGGAACTGACAGCCCTTTCAGGAACATGTCACAGAGTGCGGTAGGGCACAACCCACTCTCTGCCGCCAATGTGTGAAAGCGGATGGCGTAATCACAAACGGAGCCATTGACTTGCCTCAGCCCACTCAGCCCCCTTGCTCTTTCCCTTTCTGTGGAAACTGAGTCAAAGGTTCTCATGAGGAAGGTTTTGAACTCAAGAGTGGCACAACAGCAAATTTGGCCCCCACTCATGCCATGTTCCGCCAGTTTGAAGTTATTTTAAGAACCTGCCTTGTTTTTGAGAGAGACATTGTTAAATAAATCATTTTGTAAACCAAGAAAACTCTGCGTTTGAGTCCTGCCTTGAGTCCAGCCGTGACATTTTCTTTCTTTGCTTGTAACCTCTGATTTCAGAGTTAGATACATTTTGGAATCATTTGTTGTGGTGCTTTTTTCCCATATCACAAAATTCTGGCATTTAATTCTTACATAGGATAGAACATAGATACATAGGATATTAAAAAAAGATCTATACTCTTCAAGTATAGATCTTTTTTTAATATCCTATGTAACATAGGACGTGAAAGATAATGTTATGTATTTGCTGTGTGCAGCCCACAGACTTGTCAGATCCAAATCCAGTGCAAATGCTGATGTTGTGTGTTCTTTTATATGAGAGGCTTCCCCAATATCAGCCCATAAATACAATCTCTCTCTCTGGAGGCCTAAACAAAACTTTGAGCAAGCAGGTAAGACAACTATGTTCTGTTGCTGTGCAATGATTGAAACTACTTGCAAAACAACGAGAGGGTGCCTAATGTTAAAGAAATTTATTGAAATGTTTAGATGAAAAATTAGCTTGATGTGTTTGCTTTATTTTTGTGATTCAGGTCTATCTGAAAAACCCGTCCAACTGCCTTGTCAAATACCGGACCTTACTTCTAGGACAGGATGCCAAGCTGTTCTCGGTGGCCGATGGCTCTACTGTCACTATTTCTCCAAAGTAAATATGAATCCCCAAAAACCCACACCAATGATTTGCACTGAAAGCCATATAGCTCCATCCAAAAATCTTAATCTGACGTAATCTGCCAGGTTTATGTTGTTAACCTCACATTAAACACTAATAACTGAGATTTAATTAGTGTGTGAATGCCGATATACTAACCGGTTCTAAGCTATTAGGCGTATTCCATCCATCATCTGCCGCTTAATCCGGGGTCTGGTCTAATACTGATTTTTATGGGTTCGTATAGACACGTTTCTGAGGTACATCCGCTTATGTCTGCAAGCAACTTCCGTTTTAGAATTTCTCCATCCAAAACAACAGTGAAGCTGGAGTAACATTACTCATAAAATCCCTTAAGACAATTTGGAAATACCGCATCCATCTGCCATACTCACGACAGGGGAGGACAACATATTCATGAAGGCAGATGTGGAACCAAGCTCGTGCCAACACAAAGACTGGATGTTTTTTTTGCCATGTTGCCGCTGTGCTTCGGAAGGTATGTTCTTCCTATCCCTGCATTTTCATGTGTCCGCTTTTCAAATAAATTACTAAAGCTAAAATCTTGCGCATGAAACGACTTGTTGTCTTTGATATTGTTATTACGATGATGATTGTAATTATGATATTCTTTAATATTATTTACTACAACTACTGTATCTGCTGCTAACCTGTTGCTAATCAGTACGTGTAGATGGCACATTAACTTCAACGCATAAATGCAAGTGTTACAAGTTTTTTGTTCGTTTGCTTACAGGTGGAAACCACTGTTAGGCAAGGGGAGATAAGTTGATGTGCCTCACAGCAACACGTACTGTACGTTGATGGACATATATTGAGACTACGTCGTTCTACCCGGGGGTAGCCAAGAGGCTTGGGCTGGAGGTGGTGGCTCACCTTACGGCGGACCGTCAGCTTGATCCCGAGATCCAACTACGAGCTTTTTAACTGCAGCAACTTCAAGATACGCTGTTGGAGCTGGAATTACCGAGGACAGTGGGAGAAAGCCTGTCTGGAGGACGTAATGTTGGGTGAAAGTTTGGCAAGGCTCCGGAGCTCTGCTGTCCGTATGCAATTTTCCTAATTTTATAAATTCTGATTTATTGACCTGTTTTGCAAATGCACCAATTGTTTTAAATAAAACAAAAAATGGAATCGTGTTGTCCAAATGTTTTATTGCGATCAATATCTACAATAATAAAGAATGACATACTGTTTTTGTTTATATTTACATACCTTGTAGTATTTCCTTGTAACTACAAAATCCGTGTCCACACTTCTGCATTTGGCAAATGTAATCTAATTTGTAATTTCACCTCATTTTGGTCACTCAAGTTGGCGGCGTATCAATCTATACCTCACGTCAACACAGGCTAACAGGTTGTTATAATTTTGTCCACGAATGATCAACGAAGTGATAAGAACATCATTAAATCTCATCTACGTCGTCTTTGTCGTGCTGAATTCATTTTGGGAGATTCCGTGGGTTCCTCTGGCTTGATTTTGCAGTTTTATCAACACGCTGATTACTTCAATCGCAATTCATGTTCTTTCTAAACCGAAAGTTCGGAGCAGACATTTTCCAAGATGGCGCCGCCCATATTTCACTCAGGAAACCTGTCTATAGAATATAAAGAAGTATCCAAAAGTTGTTTTTTCCCCCCCAGACTTCATATTCACAGTTTTTTAACCTCCCTACGTGCGCTTTCCTCACTTTTTTCATTTTCATTAGAAGAATAACCTCTGCTTCTTTTAAGACTCATTATTAGGGGGAAAAAATGAGCTAAATTGATGCACACTAAAATACTGAAAATGACACAAGATACAGTTTTTGATTGACCCATTTGCAGCACACTTCTCTTATGTAATTGTTGGAAATGTCTTTCCTGACTGGTATTTGTGGCAACACTTCTTTCCAGACAGGATCAAAGCAGGGATTGAAAGTCTTGAACTGTTCTGTACTGCACTGATAGCAGGTCTTACGTCAACAATTTAATCCAAGAATTAAATAACTCACAATTCGTTGTCTGAATAGTGTAATCCCAACAGTAATTTGTTACTCCAAAGAGTCTGACAATAATACAACACTTGCATCATAAATATGCTTTAGTGGGAGTCTCTGACTCTGGCTGGCAGAATGTGATTGGCTGACAGAATAGCAGGTTGTGATTAGCCATCAAGGCATCCGTCAAAATGGGTTTGAACAGAAAATGTGAAATCAAACTCAAGTTACTTATACTTTCACAAGTGTGTTTTGGTGCACTCATTGAGTATTTAAAACTCCTAAAACATTATTTTGTTTAGGCCAACAAAAGGAACATATCAAAAATTACAAATGGTCAAACTTCTTCCGACATTGATTGAGAAGCGGGATTATGATTAAGTTGTCAGGCACGTCCTAAAAATGTGAAGTGTTGTAATATTAATTATTGTCACATTATAAAACACCCTGTGTTTTCTTCACAGTGGAAGCACTGATCTGACTATCCAGTACTGCTCTTCATTCCTGCAGCCTAAGGAAGCTGTTCTATTGCTCATCTCTACCTCAACATCTGCCCGCCATGGGGCAACTTTGACTTTCAAAGTGAACACCTGTATTAGTCAAATCATACCAACAGTAAGTCCACCATAGCGTTTTATACTAGATCAAACTGTCCGTCTGGCATTGGTTGCAGCAGAAACTTAAGACTTTTAGAAGCACACTGATAGTCTGGCCACACACGAGGAAGCTGAGTTTTTTTTTTTTTTTCCCCCATATTTTTTTGCCAGTCAGTGACTGGAACTGTAATCAACTGTTTGGCAAGAGCAGCCTCATAAATGTTTGTCGCATTGGCCAGGATTCGAACATGGGCCTTTGCTATAAATCTTCGACTGGACCACTAGTGTGTTTTGGACTAATTGGCAGATCAATCTGAAAAAAATATCAAATTTACTTTACAAGGTCTCTAATAATAAGTGTATTTGTATTGTTCCTTTAATGGGAAACACATATGCTCATTAAACCACCGCATTACACCTAAACCTGTGCCTTAATGTATCCACCTCTTTTAGAAGAGTGTCAGGTGCAAGACTCCATGCTATGTACTAAAAGTGGTTCAAGTTCCAATAACAAACACATATAATGTGGAGGCTGATTTCAGGTAAGTGTTAAGATCTAATGATTCTTAGTAGGTTCCACAGACAATTTCCTTTGAATTGTTAACACAATTTATAATGTCTGCTTTTTCAGTGTGATGCTGGTAGAGTCAACAGTCAATCCGATGGAATCCGAGAAGGAAATTGACAGACTAGTTCAACAGGCACTCCTCAAAGCCAAGTAATAGCAGATTATCTATACTGTATGGTATCATATGGATGACTCATGAGAACTTTTTCAACCATCATAGTATGATCTAAATGAGGGTCTTTATTTTCTATGAGTGAAAAAACCCACTTTGCTCAATTTGGTTTCAGGAATGAGAAGAAGATATCTGAGAGGAGTTGTCATGAAGAGATGGCAGGAAAGGGCTCGGATCTTAGTTTGCCAACACAAATAATAGTGTGCACAGATGTGAGTTTGTACGTCAAGGTAATGCGTATTTGTGTGTGATTTGCAGAAGGAGATGGTACAGAGTTTATCAGCACAGCGGGCAGCGTTAATCTGAAGCCCGGCCAGTCAGACACACTTATCCTTCACTTCCTTCCCTTCTCTCCAGGAGTCAAGTATTGTGCTGTATTGCTCATATGTCCCCAGGTCAGCATTGTTCCCTTATGCATTTGTGTACAATCTGTCAAAACCAGGCGTCTCCACCCAATTCCACATAGGGCCGCAATCGGTGCAGGATTTCAATCCAGCTAAACAAGACCTTTTCACCAAAATGGTGTCTTACAAGTGCTGTTTTTTTTTTTTTTTTTTTTTTTAATCAGAAACCTAATTGGTTAAACTGTCTGTGCTCGATCGGAAGGAACAAAAAACAGGACCCACAGCGGCCCTTGAGGATTGGTTTCTCCACCCATGGCCTAGAGAATTAATACTCATTCACATAAACTGTAAATTCTTACTTTAATAATTTCCTAGAGTCAAAAGGAAAAAAATACACAAGGGATAAGGCCACTTCTTCAAAAGTATATTCTACTAATTAATACTCAGAAACTTTGTCTTGTCAAAATGGAGTTCTGAGGAAAACAGAAATCAAATTAAAACAAAAATAGATTTCCCTCCATCTTTTTCCTTTTTAAAATATTTTTGAAAAAGCTCCAGGGAGCCATTAGCGGCTCTAGAGCCGCGGGTTGCTGACCACTGCTTTAGGAGCTATAAGTGGAAGAAATTTCAAGGGTGTGACGACTATCATCCCTGTGACTTCAATCATTTTTAGTACCTCCAGAGTATTTATTCTAGAGAAAAATGAACAGAAACTGCATGTTTATTCATTTGCAAATCATCAGGAATGGGAAGCGTGCAGATTTTTAAAGTTCTTAAATCTGACTGCTCTGTTAATTTTTTCTCATAGAAAAGGCATAGGCAACTTGGTCATCTATTGAGCATGCATTTCTATTGAATGAGTTGTTGAAAACCTTATAGAAAATGACTGTGGTGCAGTCATGTGTAGTCATTTACGAAAAGAGTGTGTTTTTTCAGGTCGGTGATATGGTCTACATAGTGAAGGCAACCGCAGATTTGCCTCAGCCTTCCCCCCTAAGAGTTAGGCACAGTTCAAATATATTCGCCATTCCTGGTACCTCAGGTGAGATTTACAGAAAACTATTGCCAGGCAAATGAGAAGTGTTGGATAGAACTGTAAAGTTTTGCTCAGGCTTGACTGAACAGTATGGAGGTGTTCAGGGTTAGGTGTGCTCAGTGAAAATTAAGTTACACTACTATTCAAAACGTGAGATTAGCCACAATTAATTCATTGTTTTTTAAACAAATTTAGAAATGAGGAAACAGTTTGATTGCACTGTATGTTCTCCCTGTGCAATAACTGCGTTAGTCTATTTCCCTTACCAGTGGGCCCTGGCAGTTGTATATCAGCGCTGCGCCTACGCTGTACTGTTGGACAGACATGTGAGGAGCTGATCCGTCTACCCCTGATTAATTCATCCTGGGAAAACTCCCTGGCTTTGTGGGCTCAGCACAGAATGAGCGCTATGGAACTCCAGAGACGTATGATGACTTACACTTTACATAGCAGCAGTGTGAGGGCAAGCATGGCAGCATGCATGCTTTCCAAAAAGCAGGTACGCATGCACTCTACATACTCGTTGGCACAATGGTGTGCTCTGAATTTGATACCTAGATTTTCAGTGGGGGCTTACCTGTCTCAACCTGCCTCTAAACACAATCAATATCAAGTCATAATTATAGAAACATCAATACTATACAACAACACAATACAACAGCACGCAAATATGCCACATACATTACCTGCAGCCTTTCAACCAATATTTGTAATACACGGGGGGATGATGTAAGTACCATTTTTCCCAGGAAGAAATTATTTGCTCTATCAAAAGGAAAAATAAATGATGTAGAGTGTTTTTTTTTTTCCCTGAGTAAGAACTTTATTACACAGCATGCTACTCTCTGGAGGCTGATGGAAGATGATTGACTGAACTAGTTTTTGCATTTTAAGGCGAAGGGCAATAGTTTCATTCTAAAGAGGGAATTATACCATCCATTTTTTCATGCGGCACTAGTTTTATTTGCAAACTGTCCTCAAGGTTTTGTGCAAATCAATTGCTGACTTCTAGTTTAATCCTACTCTATTATAAATGAAACTGATCAAAAATAGAATATTCCCGTTGTGCTGCCATTTTTGTCAGAATAAAACTTTTTGTTCAATGACCTCATGTCTTTCACTCTGATAGAGCCAAATGAAAGATGTTGATTACAAAAACGGGGTAATTTACAGTGTGGAGGTTTCGTTACCTCGATACTTTACTGTACCCAGCACTGTGACAATGCCGATTAGGAAAGAGACCAACATATGGAAGAATCCTTCAGGTACACACATTGCACATTTGTGACATGTAAGCTCAATGGATTGTACTGTTAATAATACAATGTTTGCTATAGTCCATGATATCTTGTATTTATTTTTACACTCAGTTTATAGAGACATTTCCTCGTAACAGTTGCGTTCAACCATGTATATAATCATATTTTTCTATGTAGATCATGATTGTGTGGAAATACCTCTGCGCTTCAAGGCAGACTGTGTGGGACAGTTCTCATGTCAGATGGTCCTAAAGTCTTGCTTCGATACCAGAGTCTACTTGATGGAAGCACTGGTTACCACACCGGTACATACTGTAAAGCAGAGAAAGTGAAAGTAGTAATATTATTTTCGTTGCTGTTGAGGCACTGACAGTGGAGTCTGATATTTCCCTACCTGTCATTTGAAGTAGATCTTTCATCTTTGTCATTAGTCATCCATTATTATTTAGTTTTGATTGGTAGTCCAGTTTTGAGAAAAATTTTGCTTAAAAAGTAAGGGGGGAAAAAACACAATGAAGTGTTTTAACGTTGATGATAATATCATGTTCTTAACATTTGTTTCTACAGGGAGGATCACATCACTTGGACTTCAGCTCACCTGCTCAGCATTCAGTCACACAAGATATACCTCTGGTGAGCTGTTGATTGGTTATCGCTTTTTAATGGAACCCTTTGTTTCAAAAGAGAAGTGAAAATTATATGTATCATCATTAATTTCCAATATCTTGCAGCATAATGAGACCAACCATGACTGGACCTTTAAAGCAGAGTTATGTGCTGAGGGTTTCTATGGTCCTAATGTTCTTATTGTGCCAGCCGGGACAAGAGCATGTTACCCTCTAACTTTTCATCCATCTAGACAAGGCATTGTCATGGTTTGTTTTATTTCTTCAATATACCGTAAGCACAGTACTTGACTGACATTTTTTTTTGGTGGGGCGCTGTGAGGTTTTTCTTATGGAAAGGACATTACATGACCTGGCTCAATTAAGGTTGCAAAGGTGGGTAGAGTTGCCAAATATTTTACCAAAGTAAGAGTATTGTTACTTCAGAATATTACTCAAGTAAAAGTAGTCATCCAAAAAATGTAATCAAGTACAAGTAAAAAAATATTTGGTGAAAAGGATACTCAATTATTGAGTAACATTGTAACTGCTATTTATTTTATATTTTTTAAAGAATGGTATTTTTTTCTCAGCACATAGTTGTCTATATAAAGTTATTATAAGACTGCACTATAACGTATTAAATAACCACATTAAGTCAAAGAAATAATAATAAATAAAAGAAAAAAAGAGTTAGCAAGAGAAAAAAATCTACAGAAATGAAGCATTATTTGTCCAAGGAGCGTGAGGGCCATCTAGTGGAGAAAACAAACATGATTGGTATAATGGGAGTTGTGTGATTATTGTTGCGATGTCTCACTGGTAAAACTTGTTGGCGTCTTTGGCAAAAAAAAAAAAAATCTAATACTGTAATGTAGAATAAAGAGGAAAAATATAACGCCCACTGTAGCCCAAAGTAGCGGAGTAAGAGTAGCATTTCTTCACAAATCTACTCAAGTAAAAGTAAAAAGTATGGCTTGGCTATGTAAAACTACTCTTAGAAGTACATTTTTCTCAAAAAGATACTCAAGTAGATTTAATGGAGTAAATGTAACACGTTACTTCTCACCTCTGAGCTTAGACCCTTTTTCAACCTTATGTGCCGAAATAAAGTGGGTTCAATTTTAAAGGTGCATTTTCTTTGAATTGACAATATGGTATACATTTTTAGCTTAATCTTTGCTCCTACAGGGGAAGCTATCGTTGCATAACAGCTATAACGGGGTTGATCATGTCTTTACTATTCGGGGAGTGGGTGAGCGTCCCTTGCCTGTTGAACATGTAGTACTACGCTGTCCTGTCGGCAAGACCACTCACAGACAACTGAGTGTCCCCAACTACAGTCAGAATCCATTATCACTTCAGGTTAGTTTTAATGCCATCAGTACTGCTCTGGATTCCAAAATAAAGAAGATTGATTCTTTTATGAAGCCCCTTTTCTTGTGCTTTTGCATGTTTTTATGGGTACATATGTGTTGCACATGTGGATATAGGTGGTCACAGACCTATCCTTCATCAGTGGCAATTCATCGCTAAAGGTTAAACCTGGTCAAAGCACCCTGTACACCTTGGCTGTGTTGCCACAGAAACGAGGGGTGCTATCAGGTGACTTTTACTTTCTTTGGTACATTTGAATAGTATTCTATTCAAGGCATTCAAGGAAAATGTCTAATTAAAGTAAAATGTTTCTTATAGGTTGTATATCATTCATTGAGATTGATCACACTGATGAGAGGGATGCTGACAGAGGTACACTATTTTTTGCCCCAACATTTCATATTCCATTTTACCCGCGTACATATATATATTATATGCTTTCAGGAAATATGGTCAGACTCTACGAAGTCTTCTACACTCTTGAAATACATTGTGAACCAGAAACACCTGTGAACACTATTAAAGTTCTGTGCCCTGTTCAAGTAAGGTTCACCCACTCTGTGCCCAACTTTCCTTTCTGATACCTGAAAACTGCTAATCATATTTTGTGTTTGCAATATTGCCGGTCTCTAGAGCTCTGTCGCCATAGAGATCCCTGTTAGTAACCCAGGAGGAGAACTTCTTATTCTCATTGTGGACGTTGAAGGAGATGACTTGTGTGGAGCAGACTGGATTTTGATCCCCCCGCTTGAAACACTTAATTACAAAGTCACATTCTCTCCAGGAAAATTAGGAAAGAGTAGAGGCAGGTTAGGAATTTCTATTTTGCTCTATCACACATGTGCTATTGATTTCTACCATTAAATATATTAATTAAAAAAAAAATGAAAAATGCAAAATATATGACAGGTAGTGTCTCATTTTTTTCTATTTACAGTTAGGAAATGTATATTATTATATATAGCCGCCTAGTGAAAAACTGGTTTGCCAAGGTGACCTTAGATGTGACTGTGAGTGTGAATTGTTCACTTGTCACTATTCATGTCCTGCAATTGGCTGACAACCAGTCCAGAGTATCCAGAGGTGAAAGTAGCTAGAATTTCCTGCCGGAACTCCCGGACATGAAGGTCGCCACGGAGCCAGAATCTTATTATTTTTGCTCTCAAACCTATTAAAAGCACTAAAATGCAGAGAAAACTGCTTTTGGCACAGTTATACCTATAACACATACACACATGCATTAGGCTACTGCTTTACACATACTATCATAAGGCAAACATGAGATACTGATTTTCATTTAAAACTGAATTTTACAATGATTTGCAAAATAACAGTTAACAAGAACAGCAGTAACCCAAACCTTCTAACCCCCCCCCCCTCATTTCCTCACATCTAAATGCAAAACATCGATTTTTAACTACTTAAGAACATAGGATGTACATTAAAATTGAAGATAATATAAACATTTAATTATTTTTCTCAATAATATAAGTAAACATTCACAAAAATGCAAATGACTTATATTTCATTTTAGTGTGTATATTGAAGATCACACAAACATTGACTGTTTTAAAGTATAAGGAAATAAGTAGCCAAATATAAATGAACAAAAATAAGTTCAAAGTGCATATTATGAAAGATGTTCTGAACCTCACAATCAAAGCAAATGAAATAAAAATAAGTAAGCCTCTTCAGCTCTTTCCTTTTTTTTTTTTTTTTTTTTTTAATCATCATGATCTGTTCAGCTGTTAGACACGGGAAGGGAATCCGACTGTCCTTTTAGTCTGAACAGTTTTAATGTGTCACGTGGGAGTATGACGTACTCCCATTGTGATTTATTCATTGTGTTTTGTTTATTAAGAGAAAGCAGCAAACAGGAAGAAGATATGGGGGGACAGGGAAAAAAAGGAGACAAAAGAATTCTTTCCTTTCTCCTAAGGATCTAACCACTTTCACCCCTGAGAGTATCTGACGCTTCTACTCCATAGTCAGCAATGATAGGCTCTTGCACCCCAGCGACCCTTTTGAGGATTAGAAATACAGAGAATGGTAGGATGGATATTTGAACACAAAAGCTGGGGCAATATATGTCTACTGACAATACAGCATAACAATACTCAAAGGGAAAAATTGATTGCGAAATTGTAAAAAAATGGTGTGCCTCAGGACAGCGCACTGTTTCCCTATGTTTGAATGTGTGAATGAATAAGGACCGATGGTGTAGATAAAGATGCTAAAAAATCCTCTCCATTTGTCATTAGCTGTACAAGCATGGTCACAGAACAAATTCAACTTATAGATCTATGGTCATTGTTTAAGTCTCTTAAGTTTTCCCAGAATATTACATTTACAGATTTTGTGTTTATTCTATCGCAGTGTGGTGTTCCACTCTGAAACAATTGGAGAGTTTTGGTACCAGTTGGATCTTTACGCCATTCCCTCGGCTGTAGTCACACTCCCACAGGCTTGCTGTCCATTGGGCAAGTAGGTAGCGACACAAACACACGCAATACTCACTCCAATCAGACTGCAGTTATTACCCTTAAGTGTTCACTATTGGCCAGTTAAAACTGAATGTCATGCAAGCTATAGTGCATATTTTCATGCTTAAAAAATACAATCATGATAGCGCTGAATTAAAAAAAAAAATCTTAGTCAAGATGCTTGTGATGAGTGATTAGTGTTTTGTCCATTTAGAAAAAAAAACCATCACACTTTTTCATCAAAAAATTTTGGTCTTTACATTTAACTGAATATATTATACATACCACTAAGAGTCGAGATTTCCCTAGGTTATTACACGTGTTTTGCTATTTTTGTATGATCTTCAATATATCAATATTTACATGCCATTTATGAGGGAATTTTATTGTCTGGGGTTTTATCATTGTTTTTGCTTATCTCAGGTCGACCAGACAGTCAATTACAGTTGTCAACCCAACAGCAGAAACGGTTGAGGTGATTGTGTCTAACAGTAACCCCAAAAACTACATGCTGGAACTGGATTCAGAAAGCACTGTCAGTCTTTTTTTCTTCATCCAAATCTGATCCCACTGCTCACAGTTCTCATTTGACAAACAATTTGATTCTTTTCACTTTTTAGGTTCTCAAATTCAGCATGTGAAAATTTATTGATATTGTTTGTTGTGCTCACTTTTCTATCGTCCATTAGCACCTCTGACCTATTCTTTCGCTCTTTTTACCTTTTGTCCATTTACTCGGTCTCTCTCTTCTTCACTATTGCTATTTTTTCTCTCAAACAAAATGTGAATTTGTCTTTATGAACAAGGATAATTACTTTAGATTTAAAAAAAAATTTAAGCATACTTGATATGCTGAAGAATCAGCTTAGGCTTTTCACGAGATACGAATACAGAGCTCAAGATGTTTTAAGTTTGCATCACTAAATACCTTTATAACACTACTGGTAAGAACTTTCAGGTTATCACCATATATATGGAAAATGTATTTCTTATCAGAGGTAATGTGCATGATAGTGATTCTCTACTGGTTTTCCTCATGATCTGTCATGTCTTTTTTTGTGTTTCAGCTGACTGTAGAACCTCATTCCGACATTCAACTTGGGGTTCTCTTTACTCCATCATCTATTGGAGAGTGTAACCAAGGAGCAAAGATCACTTTTACCTCCACTCAGGTGTTTATAAAAACAGTAAAACCAAATACTTCAGTATGAAGACTTGCTCGCTATTTAAAGTGATTTTTGCCATTACTAAATTGGTTTAAACAGGTGCTCATTTTGATGTATCGCCCTAATGACAGCTGTGTGCATTCTCACTGTAGTTGCAGCAATGGTGTGTGTTGCTATTTGGCCGGGGTCTCATGCCCGGACGGGAGGAACCGCTGAGCATTTGCACCTCAGTTGGTACCAGCAAGTCCCTAACTATTCTGTTCACAAACCCTACTGAGTGCCCAGCCACACTGACGATTACACTGACAGGTCAGATGGTGCTGCTTGTCCATTTATATGCAACCCCGTGACCCACACATAATCTTCATCACACATTGTTATGTGTATTTGTAATAGATAAGGACCCAAGTACTGCCCCTGACTTTGTTCCAGTGGCTCCTGACAAGGATGTGTTTTCCCTTTCCCTGAGCCAAGCTGAAGGTGTGTTTGCTATTACAAACATTCATTCATTCATTCATTTTCCATGCCGCTTTTTCCTCACGAGGGTTGCGGAGGTGCTGGAGCCTATCCCAGCTAACTATGGGCAGTAGGCAGGGTACACCCTGAACTGGTTGCCAAAAATAATTGTTTTTTTTTTTCCAGATGCAGGAATGAATGAATGACATTTCAATATATTTGAATGGGATGAATGATTTGAGAGATTAGTTGATTTGAGTTATGAGCATCACTCGTATTTCACGGCACCATTTAATTTATATTGAGCACTCAGTGAAGTTAATTACAACCTGGTCTGAAATGGGCAGGTTTGAATAAATTCAGACCATGCATACTCTTCGTTGAACAGCTCAAATTAAAGACATTTTATTTGTTGTAGCTGAAGCTTTAGCCAATTCTGCCTCAGTGGAGACTTTCTTCAATACTGTCATTTAATCGCTGCTTCAGCATACTATGTTGATCGCTGCAGGGACTTTTCTGCACACATAGAAACACTTACAGTGGTTTAAAGACTCTCTCAGCTTGATAATATAGTGTTATTGATGGAATATTGCATCGCTGAAGACAACTCCTTTGCTCACTTTATCAGGAAGATAGTTGCTTGTTTACTAAAACCCTGCTCTGGACTGTCTTTTTAAAAATCCAACCTCTGTAGGGAAATTTTAGACAGTAATTTTCCTCATGTTTGTTTGCTGAAAATAAACTCAATAATGCTAAATAATAATAACGGACTGCTGTTTCGATACATCTATATCTGCGATGGATTTTTATTGCAGGTATTCAGATAAGTGAGGGAGGCAGTTTGGATGTGCCAGTGGTATTCACACCCAAGTCCATGGACCAACAGCAAGCTTGGCTCTGCATCTCTCTAAAGCCCCTCAACACGAGTGCAAGTGGGAAAAGGTGGGTCATTTTTTTCAATCATCTTTGTACTGTATCTTTATATAACTCTGCATTGGCTGCAACTTGAAACACAGATGATAGCAAAAAAGGATTAAAAGTTCTCCATTTCAATATTGCAAGTGACCACATGTGAGAAGATCAGGGCAATTATTTTACATAAATCATCTTTGTTTTTGCAAGTTTAAGAAATTCAACATTGAATGCTATCGTGACAGGTAATCTGCTTGTAGGCGAGACATTATTTTTCTTTGGATGACTTTTGTTAGCTTTTGCATTTGACTTACTCATTTCACTTTCTAATAATGATGAAAAGAGTAAAGTGTTGAGTGTGTCCCACACGCGTAACCAAACAGGGCAAGAAAGAAACTGTCGACAATCAGTTGGATTTACCCTCTCCACGGGATTCCTGTGAGTGTGCCTGCAGACATCTCGCAACTCTGCGTGCTCCAATGTGAAGCGGGTTGTCAGCTGGAGAAGAAACTTGATGTCCACCTAACTGGATATAGGCCAGGAGCTCAAAGTGAACATAAAGGTGTGGCATGCTTGCATTTTGATGTTTTTGTAGTGAGACTAAACAATGGCACAAATTGTTTGTTTTACTTCTGACAAAGGAGTATTTCTGGCATTTACTTGGGTTATCTTGCAAGTTATGACACTCCTTCAGTAGGATTTTAGGTCTGCAGCACACAAGTCAAGCCACTTTATTTAAATAGCTCTTAATCACATTAACATGTCTAAGGGCTACAGAGGTCCACAGTTGACAAAAAAAAAAAAAAAAGATGACATCAACCGATCTAAACCCCCAAAACGGAAAAGAAATGGGTGTACGTAGTCTGAAATGCTGCACAAAATGTTCTGAGGGAGAATTTATATGACAATTGAAGTCAACAATGATTATTATAATATCGATGAATGTGATCAAGTCTGTGACAAACTTTGAAAAATTGTCTTAGAACGGTCAAGGTCACAGCAAGATCAGAATACTGTATTGATCAAGACAATTTTACAGAGCTGGTCCTCATAAAATGATGTAATTGTGAAAAAGGCACATCTTCACTTTTCTTTGACTCAGATTAATGGCACAGACATGCTTGTTTAAGAGTAAAATTAAATAAAACTGTGATATACAGTATGTTTGGTTTTTCAGTTTGTCCCTTTTGAAGTTGCTGCTTTGGCAACGGGCAGTCTCGCGATTATTTCCCTTTACGACATTGGCTTGATTGATTCTGTTTAACAGAAACCCCCAATTTTTTTTTTTTTTTTTTAAGAACTCAGAAAAGAATTGTGGAATGTCCAGCCCAGATTTGATCATTTTCATTTCAGGTCATCAGCATTCCTTTTAAGGGTGTAACGGTACATGTAATAGTATTGAACCGTTTCGGTACGTGGTAGTCGGTTCGGAACGGACGCGTACCGAATGAGTTTCTGACGTAATATAACCCTTACTTTTCGAGGCTGTGAGTCAATCGGGTTACAGTTTCTATGTGTAGATTATATTTACTCCGTCTTCTCTACTATAATGAGGACCAACATGGTAGGACAGCCCAGATACGTCAACGGCGCGACAATGTGGCCGCAGCGAGAACGCAGTGAAATGCGGGCGTTAGAGTCAATCAGGCAATGCACACCAGTCGCAGTGCGGCCGCGTGTTAGATGCGTTCCAGAAGCAGCTCAACGCGACGCACGCGAAAAGAACGGCAGAGTTTATATTTGACGCGAGACGCGGCCCTCCTGCGTCAATACTACTAGCTAGGATCGGGCCGGAAGTCACTTGTGTAATAATACAGTGGATCCGGTCGATTTTCAAACTAATATGCAGTCGTAACCTACTGCTTGAGTCCATCAGATCTCTTGAGTGGTAGATCGGGGCACAGCTGACTTGTCTTTGTTGATTTATGGCTGTCTTCTCTGCTATAATAATAACCAACACGGCCCCGTGTTCAATACAAAACCCTCCTACCACAACAAAACAAGTAGGAACTAATATTCACATAGGAACTAAAGTTATACAACATAAAATATACAATATAAATAAATACTGCATCATATTTGTAAAATATAAACACATGATAAAATAAATAATAGCACATTTAAATAAAATAAATTGAAATTTGCTAAAACACCTGTAATTAAATAATATGAATAATACACACATCCTGCTTACACAAATAAATTTATTCATTTCTGTGTGGCGCTTTAACTTGAGAAAATCCACCAATAAAGCTTTTGAAAACCGTTCATAAGAAAAAAAAAAAAAGTTTCATTGAGGCATTCCATTTGTAAAATACATGTTAAAATCTTCGTCATTGGGATTGCTTTTCTCTTTAGCACAGGACTTTTTTCTTCTTTCTTTCAGAAAGAAAGCTGACCTATACGCGGGGTCTGAAAGGCAAATTGTTGTTGGATTATCTTTAAATACCCGCTACTTTTTGAGCAGAATTATAGCTTTGTATAGGCTAATGTTCCTATTGTTGAAAGCACAAAAGTGTGTAATAAACAACTAGCACATTTATATTTTGCATTTTGTTTTTTTACTGTACCGAAAATGAACCGAACCGTGACCTCAAAACTGAGGTACGTACTGAACCGAGATTTTTGTGTACCATTACACCCCTCATTCCTTTGCATTCTGCCACTTGCTTACAAACATTTGGAAAAGGTCTTTTAAGATCCACAAACACAGCTGTTCACTCCCTGGTTTGTTGTTGGTCTTCTGTATCAGAACACTGGTCTACAAGCAAAATGCTTCCTGGATAAAAGTAGTGAGACTTTACTAAATTTGTGGCACAATAAATAAATAAATAAATAAAAAAGTAAAAACGAGATCAAAAGTTGCTCCAGTTTTTAGGATAAAGTATCTGGCTGAAATGGTAAATTCTAAGCAATTTAGGTGAAATGTTTTGCATAAATCCTGGTGTTTTGGAAGTGGACAAAATGCATTAATGTAGACACATTTCATGAGCGGTGGCACAGTGTTATATCACTCTCATGTCAAATGTAACAACTTGTAAAATCATTATTACCATACCATTATTATCATAATTACTATACTATACTATATACTATACTATACTATACTATACTATACTATACTATACTATACTATTTAATAACTAACATTAATAACTAACATAAAATATCTTGAATTCTTCAGCCAACCAGCACCAACGTATTTTATTTTCCGGTCCATCACCACAGCAACTACGATTTTGCCATTTTTATCTTATAAACATCCCAATTTTTTTAGACCAGTGTAATCAAACCACCGTGTGTGTACTGCCTGTTCCATTTGCTCAACCTGTTATTTATTTATTCATATATTTTATTAATTCCAGTTTTCAATGTGAATGGTGAAGACTTCCAATGTGAGGTGTGTTTTGAAAGTGAAACTGAGGACTGCCTCTCTGCCTGCATCCAAGAAGCAAGACATGACCCTGAAACCAGCATTGTAACACTCACCATCAATCTAACCCACAGTCCGGTCAAGCAATGCAGGTACTCGCACATATACTAAGCTTCATGCACATAGATAAGAGGCAACCAAGCGCAGTTTTGATTTATGCAGACATGCATAAACACACAATCTCATAAATGCTAACAGCTTGACATTTTATCACCCATTTCATGTGGATCAACACCTTCAATATGTAAAGAAAAACCTTCCATTTTCCACACCCTCCAGAGAAATAGCAAATATAAAGTCAGAAGGATAGTCATGATACAGACGCTCAGTAGCAGTTGGCTGTTCATTCAGTGTGTTCTTCTGCTTTGTAACATTACAGATGACATGCTAAGTAAACATGGCATTTATTTTTCTTGCTTCATCTCTCTTGTCTGCATTAATTTGTTGTTGCCTTTTTGCAGTATGTTTTAATGTTTTTTTTCCCAGAAGCAGTTGGTTTGCTGACCTGAGGCAACAGGCAGGAAAGTAGGAATGGAGCACCATTTTCAGATCAATAAACAAATGGCAGAATACTAACCCATTTGAGCAGTGACTTGAAAAACAATAATTTTATTTTAAATGTTTGGAGAAAAGTTGGAATTAAAATTTGTTAAAATGAACTTTAAGCGCAAGCATAACCAGTGGAATAAGCTCAGAATTGGAGATTTGCGCTCCTTCCTATATGGAGATATTTGAAGGAGGACTGGCTGACTCAAAAAAAAAAAGTGCATTACAGTAAGCCAGCCAAGATTTGATGAAGGCTTGTAAAAAAAGATTGATGAGAATGCTACATAGTCTGTAATGATTCAATAATATAAAGTAATGCAAAAAATACAAGACAATAACAGTAACAGACTAGCATACATTACTTAAATCAAACTTGATATGTTTATTTTTAATGAGGAAAAACAAATCTACAGAAGTAACCTTGGGTCCCTTCAAAGTTATACATTTTTTAAAATTAATTTTAAAAAAGAAGTAAAACCTTCTTAGTACTGATATAATTAAGAAATACTATGTTGCTGTTGATGGCAAACTATAAATTAAGCAAAGTTATTTAAAAAACCAAAAAATAAAAAAACACAAAAAGACACCCCCAAAACACCCTTAATTTCAGAAATTATATCATTTTTGTTATTATATTATTTCAAATGTTGAAACACTCTTAGAGATCCTTTGTTACAAAGATATTCAGGAAGCAGCGAGCATCCTGTCTGCATAACATTTGTTGCAGAGGATGTCTACTACTGGATACTACTTAAGCATTTTACTGCAAATAACATTACTGCCACAAATGGCCAGTCCTCGCTCCTCTTGTGCATTGCATTTCGCTTCCTGCTGAGAGATTAATTTATGCATCAGGCTTGATCCTAATCTGCAAGTCCATTAATGCACCATACCTCGGCAGAGTCGATACCTTGGGAGTGAGTCCTCTCTGTGTATTTGTATACAGGAGCACAGCAATTCTCGTGGTACACCATGTGTCCGGACAAATGTGGGAGTTTTCTCTCGATGTCATCGCTACAGAGCCTCAGGTTGATGACTTCATCGAAACAGACGTCACTGAGTTTGGTAAAACATCCGCGCTGGGATTCTACTTGACAAGCACCACTAGGTATATACAGTATGTTTGCTTCCATTCCATGCCGTATGAAAGAAATGTTTAACATTTCTTCATCTTTAAATGTGTCCTTTTTCATATATAATGTGTCAAGAGCTATTTCAACCAAGGGCGTAGGTTTGGTCTCAACATTGGTAGCATAGCAGCATAACTGGCATCTACACTTTTTGCTGGGGACGGGACATTAATAAGACCAAACAGATTGGGTAAACGGAGGTTAGGGCTACACTTCTCACGAATATGAACCCAATTAATTGATAGGCTAAATGATCAATGTAAAATAAATCTGTATTGACTTATGCTAACTTTCATGTTTATTGGTTCAGATGATACACCGTTCAATTCAAACCTTTGCTTTAAAAAACTACAATATACACATTTTGAAAACTTCTGGATTAAATGTCTGGATTTTATGAGCAAATTTAAATTGCAATGTTTGAAGATAACTTAAATCATACTGACATAAACAATGAATACAAACTTGTTAATAATCTCGTAACTATCCAGGAATGCAAAACGTAAACATTTGTCTTAAGATCACTCAGTTAAAATTGTTATTTTCATGGGAGAAAGTCATTTTTCAAACTGGGGCAATTCCCACTTGCTTCATATAAGGGATTTTTTTTTTTAGAGGGGTTGGGGAGTACTACTTAACCTATACATGGAACTACATGCTTGCCTGCATTCTCCTTCACCACAGGAGTAATACATTGACTTGAATAGTTGTCTCTTTCATCTTCTTCTCCCTTATTTTCATCTCTAAAATGCATAAGTGGGTTAACACTAGAAAATCCAGCCAAGGCTGACTTGGCCTTTCCCAAGACAAACACTCCTAATATTCCCTAGCAATGGCTGATTTGGCCTCTCCTCCGTGACTCGTGATAGTTTGTGTCAGTTCAAGTCAAGCTACATTTATTTAATTACATTTATTCATGAAGTTTGACACGTTTTACACATTTTTAATTAACTTCTCCTATACTCCACACACAACGACAGAAAAAATGGCCCAAATGTGTACATTGTTTTGAAGAAGAAAAAAGAAAAGCGTTTTAGAACTGCAATTTGAGTGTAAAGCAGGAATTGTGTCCATAGTTAATGTATGTCTAGTGGTTGCATTTCCATATGAACGGCTGTTGCCTGTCCGACAACGACTTGCCACTTCAAAAGCACTTGGGTCATTTTTGCCACCTCTGGGTTTCCGGGGGAGAGGCCATATCGGCCATTGTTTGGGACGAGTAGGAGTACCAGAATTCTCTGGGACTTCTAGTGTTAAGCAATTATGGAAAAAATCTAAATCAGGATTAATTCAACTTTTTACCTCGATTATGATTAATGTGTGATTATCTGAAGGAATGTCTGCATAGGCTGCAAATAAAAATATTGAAATTAAATAATTTAGAATAAAATACATTTTAATTAATAACTAAATGTACTAATAGGTATTTGGTTTCAAAAGTGTAAAGTAAAAACATGCGCTAGCCTTCTTTCCTTTTAAACCAGGCCGTTTACAAGAAGAAAAGCAGCAGCATGTGTTTTTTTGACTGTCAACACTTTCCTGTGAAACATACACTCTAAGCAGGTTCTTGCTCACATACTTCTGGTTGTATAGTTTCCACCAGAGTTCACTATGTTACTCACTGTTTAATTAATGTTAACAGTAGAAAACACATACAGGAGGACACTTCTCTCTAAGCAGCTTCCTACTCGAGTTTTGCTGGTCAACAAATTCAACACAGTTGACTGCTAACCCTGATGAAGATCGGACTTTCAGTAGCAAAATTAGTGGTGTGTTCCCCAACTCCACAACAGTGACGTCTTTTTATATTACTTAGAGTGGCTCCTGCCACTGCTGGATGAAAAAAAACACTTCTAATATCCCTCCTCTTCGAAGGAGGTGGAGGAGGCGGCATGTTGTCGACATGTAATTCTGTAGGGGCTGTGTGACTGTGGTTTTTGGGGGAGTGGGGGTCAAGTCATCAGCCAATCAAACTTGAATTTGAGGGAAAAAAATGGACCAGCACATTCAGCAAATGAAAAGGGGGTAAATGTGAATCTGAAGATAATTAAAATAATTCACTTAATAATGGTATGGCCAATTCTACCCTTACGCCATATGGAAAGACAATCTAAAATACCTGTTTAACTGAACTTATTATGTAATGCAAATAAAGTTGCTTAAACGTTGGTGGGGACAAGTGAAGAATTTTGAAAAGTTGGCAGTGTCATGTCCCTACGCCTTTGATTTCAATCATCTGGTAAAGGTTCATATTTTTAAACTATAGAATTGATTTTTGTTCTGGCTGCTCAAAGGAAATAGAATATTCCAAACTATTTGGATTGACTGCTAAAAGTTTGACAAGAACCGCCTTCATAGATGCCCTAAAGGATAACATGAATATTTATTTGTCTTTTTTTTTTTTTTTTTTTTTTTTACGTAGATCACAAGCGATAACGCGTTGTGATTTACCTTTAATGTTGTTGAAGTGATTATGTTTCATTGGCAAGATGCTGCAACGTCACTCAATGATTGAAATATAAACCTTGTTTGTTCTTTCCTGCTTATCATGAGAGTTAAGTACAGTATGTTTTTTTTAAGTAGAACAATGGACATGTTATCAATTTGTCTTTCAATCTGTTTATTTTTCATGAAAATATTCTAAATATAATTGTCAGGAGGCCAGAGCCTTTTACCGCAACGTTCCAGCCAGGCAGCAGTGATGAGTTTGCGGTAGCTCCATGCTCCGGGATGTTGCCACCTGTCGACTCCAGCGGAACCCTCATTAATGTGTTTTTTACTCCTGCCATCAAAAATAAGAGGCACAATGCAAGACTTATTATTCAGGTATTCTGAAGCAGGATTTACCAACCTCTTCAATTTCAAACTTGCATGACTGAAAGCTGACCATTCATTACAACAGGCATCAGCCATGCGGTGGATGTATGACGTGAGAGGTATAACGTCTCCCCTCTCTGTATCCTGCCCCAAAAACACCACTCCAGTACTTCGAACCAACTATGTAGCAAAGAATCTTCGTGTTCCGGCTCTGGCAAATTCATCACCACTGAAAGTTCGCAAATAACTCCTAATCTCTTTTTTCCCTTCAATGCGGAGAAGGGGCAATCAAACATACAGCCCACTTAGGCTGACCAAAGGCGGCCTAGATAAGCTTTTGTATAGTGGTCCCGCCATCATAATCGCTTTACTAAATGACTGACTCAGTATAAGTGATACTTCATTATTGAATATGTACTTTCCCACTCTCTTCCTTTCCCCTGTTATTTATGTTATTTTCGCTGTGCACTTGACAGGTAAGGTCATTTTGAATAGACTACGAGTTCTCTGAGAACACGTTATCTAAAAAAATTTGCATCTCTCCAAACAGAGCAAGCTGGATGAGGAGCGTAGACTGTATTATCATTTGTGGTCATTTTAAAATTTTGGTTTATGTTTAAAATAGAATCGATGTTAGGTTTTCTTATTTCAATAGCTGGTAGGATTAACTAGTTATGTTGTGGGCCTTTTTTTTATTTATTTTATTTTATTTTATTTTTTTAAAAGTATTTGCTTTTATTAGAAAATGGGTGGCAGGACGTTTCATTCCAATCTAGCGCAAAATGAGTCAGGAAATGAAAAAAATGATGTAGCGACACATCAGTTTGAAATTGAATATATGCTAGATTTTCTATTTTAAAAGCTGTTTGCAATTACAAGTTATTTTTGTAGATCCGCCCCCCCCCCCCCCCCTTTAGCATTTGCTTATACTGGCAAATAGATGGTAGAGGTGTTCTATTCCAATCCAGTGCATGATGAATCAAGAAATGAAAAAAAATAAAATGGTGTACCGACAAGATGTTTAGCTAAAGAATCTATGATTTAACACATAAATGGATACTGTTCAGTACATATAATCCAGCATATTTACATCTTTTTGATGTGTCTGAATAGAGTTCATTAATGTGCGCTGTCTCTATCAAATAAATAAATATTAAATCATTTTTTTTGCTATGATTATAGATGAGTTGAGTTTAGTTGTCTAGTTGATAGCAGTTAGCCTTCAAGATTAAACTTTAATTGAATTTGACTCTCCTCCCCGAAATCTTTCCATCAATCGAGCGTAAATTTGGGTAAAACTTTCTTTTGAACATGTTATAAGATCACTTCCTCTTAATAATAGTTGCAATTTATGTAAAGGGACCCATCTGATAGAAAGGCTTGTAGTTCTTAGAAGATAAACGTTATTATGAATTAGAATAATTTGATAATGAAACCCCTCTTGATGCTTTCCTTTTTATACATTCATTCATTCATTCATTTTCCATGCCGCTTTTTTTCCTCACGAGGGTCGCGGAGGTGCTGGAGCCTATCCCAGCTAACTATGGGCAGTAGGCAGGGGACACCCTGAACTGGTTGCTAGCCAATCACAGGGCCCTTTTTATACAATTTGTAAAATTAGTTTAACTAGTAGGTCGCCACTGTTGTTGACGTCGCAGGGTGGTGACGTCACATGGCTATGCTGCCAGGCTTCTAGAGAATGACTCTAGCGACGTAAACATGTCCTCTTTTCAACCCTTTCAATTTGAACCCGAGAGGAACATTAATGAGCATGACAGAACTGTCGATATTTCACAAAACGAGCAGCAAAAGCAAAATGAACAGGAAAGACGGGATGAGACGAGACGAGGGTAGGGAAAAAAAATGGTGTTCTGCCAATAGTGCTGCACCGGCGAAATGTCCTACAACAGACAAATTTGACACCCAAAGTACCACCGTGCGCTTTCAGCTTGTTTTGTTTAGATGCATCCAGACAGAACATACTAAAGATGCCTTATGAAAATACTTAACCCTAGTAAAATCAAATAGGGGTGGTTTAAAAATGCTACGTGACTAATGTGGTCAACAGATCAACAATCTGATTTAAAGCAACCACAAGAAAGCGCAATGCTTAAAAGTATGAGCGGGAAACACATGCAAAAAGTATTTTGAGGCAATTAAAGGTAATAAAAGACTAAAAAAACAAAAAAAAAACACACAAACAGAAAGTACACATTAAGCCTGAACGATATAGCCTATCGTTTAAACATCGTCATCACGATGTGTGCGTGCGCGATAGTCCCATCGCAAGTACGTGCGATATTTTTTTTTTTTTTTTAAATCCAACGCCCTGCTTTCTGCTCTGCGCAGAGCCTCACACGCTCTTTGAACATCACAGTCACTGCAGCACTTGCTTATTAAAGTTAACGATGCTGGTATCTTTGATCTTGCCAAAGAAGCGGACATCATAGCGCAGCAGCTGTCAATCATGGTTTAACTTGTAAAACACTAGCCACGTTTACATGCTGACTTTTATTCATACCGATTCAAATCATTCCGAATGGAAATTTCACATCAGCTGTTTACATGTCACTTCATCTATTCCGATCCAGCGTTTACATGTGACTGCCTTTATTCCGAAAGGACGTTTGACAACTGCCGTCTGACATGCGCAGATTAATCAAAATAAAGCATCACGTTGCAAAACATGGAGATCGATCGTCAGATCAGCTGCTATTTTAACTTTTCGAGTGGAAACAAAACTTCAGAATGATACGCCGTTCATTTAAAAAGTTGTGTGGGTGCGCTGTGCGTGTGCTTGGAAGCCATGTTGCAAGTGACGTTACTTACGTCACCAAGTGACGTCACCACGTCAGTACGGAGCATGCGCAGAAAGAACGCAACCAGACACCATTCCGCTTCCCTGTTTACATGATATAATTTTACTTCTAATCGGTTTGGGAAAAGGAATATTCCACCCCTGTGAATCGGAATGAAATTCCATTCGGTTTGGGCCTGTTCATTCCGAATGAGGTGTTTATATGGAACACATTTATTCGGTTTGAACAAATATTCCGATTGTAATCGGAATATTTGGCTCCATGTAAACGTGGCAAGTGTCTGCAAGGAAGCCGCTTTGGAATGAATGTGTGTGTTTGGAGACGTTTGAGACATAAATTAAATGCCAGAAGTGATCACGAGGAGTTTGTAATTTCTACATGTCCAACAAGAGTCACAGCTAAGGTAGATAAACAGAAGTATTTAATAAAGCCAATCATTTTTCGACTACAGTACTTTATTCTTGTTCAAAAATGATTTGGTTGGACAGTTATGTTTAAAACTGATCATAATATAACATAACATTTGAAGTGCTTAAAACCATTTATTAATATACAGTGGGGAGAACAAGTATTTGATACACTGCCAATGGGAAAACCCATTGGCAGTGTATCAAATACTTGTTCTCCCCACTGTATATATATATATATATATATATTTTTTTTTTTTTAAATCATACTTTGGGGAAAAGGTGAGAAAAAAAACATGCCTTATATGTATCTCTTTCCAATGCTAAATCTGAATAAATACATTGAGCACACACACACAAAAAAATAAAAATTTGGGGGGCGGGGTGCGCAACTTCGCGGTTTTTCACTTATCGTGGCGGGTTCTGGTCCCCATTAACCGCGGAAAATAAGGGATCACTGTACACTGGTCAATGAGAGTCATCCAAAGTCTTTCCAAACAGCTATTCAAGTCATTTAGTGAAAATTTCTTTAAAAAATAAATAAATAAAAATAAATTTTTAATATCGCAATATAATATCGCAAACCCCCAAAAAATCGCAGCAATAGTTTTTTCCAATATCGTTCAGGCCTAGTACTCACCAATTTTAACCGAAGTGCGCATGTGTTGGACGTCTCGCCATGTAGAAGGAATTGCAATAACCCGGTAGTGTTCGTCTAATGACAGTGACAATCTCCGTCATCACCCCGAGCCTCCATTGCGTGCATAAAACATGGCGTAAGTCAAAACATGTACTAAATATTATAGAATATTAAATCATTGGCAATATTTTGTGTTTCAAATAACATATTTAAGTAAGAGAGAACAATTGTGGTTTATTAGCACCTATAAGTCTTTAAGTCTGAGGTTCCCTTTAAAGAAATTCAAGGTTATAAAGAGAAATGTTGAGCAGAAAATCAAAGTTCCATAAGATATGAGCTGTATCTTCTCAAATTCGGTGATACTTGTAAACCAAGTCACTTAAATTGTGCCTTTAACAACCTTGAGGATGAATTCCTTTTGAAAGTTAAAAAACCATCTTCAATTCAATAAATCACTCCATTTCTGTATGTAGGGGTCGTGCAGTGTGCAATAAAATGTGGCCCCAAATTATTAAGATGTTGCGTCGCAATACACAGCTTCCTTGGCTATCCTTTGTCCTGAAAATGTCAAATGTTCCAGAATATTTTTGTACGCTCTATGATAGAAAACTATTATCACTGGTAGAATTTGCAGACTGAAAATAAACAGGAAATTTGACCCTAGCTTTCATATTGTGTACAACTGACACATCATATTAAATTATATTTACTGTGTATCCTGTATATTATTTAGATCATTTCATTGGGAGTTCTTTTATGTAATGTCTGTGATCGTGTGTTTGAGTGTGTGTACTGTATATTCAGTATATAATACGTATACATACAGTATGTTTATGTATGGATGAGACGATGAAATTAACATGTAACTACTGGTGGCATGTAAACAGATTGTTGTGTATGTGTGTGTGTCTATGAGAGAGAGCAAGAGACATGATAGGTGGTTATTACTTTATTACTTCAGTTCATTAACATATTTCATATCCTGCTGCTACAATTTCAGCTCTTTATCAGATGACTAATGCACAAGCACGCACAAACACATCTGTTAAATCAACATAACTGTCGTCCTTGTCACGCGCACGAGCACAATGAAACTTGTCTGAACCTTTCATGTGAGAGCTGAGAGAAGATGAAGGTCTTGTAAAGTACAGGTACATGTACATGGGTGCATACACATATATGGATTTAAAATTGAAAACCAGTTTCCACTGAATAGACAACACATTATAAACAACCACAATGGGAGTACACTAAACTCCCATGTGGCATATTGATTGTGTGGCATATTGATTGTGTTTCAGCCTTCAAAGCTAAATTTAGCATTCTCTGTGTCGAAGCAGATATAAAGGACAGGTTACAGAAGAAAAAAAAAGTTTTACATTCCCCCTAATATAGTAGATTATAATAACCGAATACAAAGGTATCACTGAATTTAAATTCTCTGGTGAAGGTAAAGCATTTGTTTGTTCAAATCGGATGCATTTTTTATTTTTTGCTTTTTCGTAGTGTGACTTGGTAGGCCTATTATTTGAATTTGATGGATACTTCACAATATTATTTTATCAATTATTACAGGCAATATAATATCCAATGCTTAATGTTGGCATGACTTAACTGAGACTGGCGACACACACGCTAAGGAAGATGATGTGGATTGTTTTTGTTTTTTTTTTATTCGTACATGCCAAAATTGCCCAGTAGTGGAACAAATGTAAACAAAAAAGGTCCAGGTGCGATGAGCATAAACAGGACCTCCCCCGAGTGGATCGTGGACAATTATTCACAGACAACTGGCCAAGAGGGGGAAGAGGGGCTGGCATAGATATTTAAACACTTAAAACACTATATTACAGCTCCGCAAATACTCTTACCTTTCTGTTTAACCCTCCCCTCGCCCAACCACACCCACTTTACGCCCGCAAACAGGCCTGAGCCTCTAAGAGGTCCAGTTTAGTGTTGTATCGGTCGCGAACGATTCGTTCTTTTTGAACGAATTGTTTGGGTGAACGAGACCGAACTAATCACCATCTGCACTGATTCGTTCTATGAAGTTGGTGGCGCTTGTTCGCTGCGTGGGAGGGCGTTGAGCAAGCGGCAGCGTCTTCTGACATCGCACACGACCAATCAGACGCCAGCCTCATCGCGGGCAGGGGAGGGAGCGGAAACAGAATCATGGCGTATGTCACTCATTTCCACGTGTGGCCAATAAGCAGCCAGCGTGCAGGCAGGGGGGAAAGACTGAGTTTTGTCACTTCCCGTTCAGTGATTCGGTCCTCCGGTTCCTGACCTAGCTTGCTGCTAACTTGACTTTCCAGTAATGACTATGCGGTGAACGAGTCATAAAATGAAAGGAAACGACTTTGTCACATATTTGTTAACGTGGAGCCTATCAAATGCTGCTCAAAAAGACAAAAACACCACACAAATCTAGTAAGCATGGTTTAGTGTTCTACTTTTCTCAACAGACTCGGGACTGTGCCTATGACGATATACTATCAAATTTACAGTAATTTAAAACACGCGTAGCTACGAGGCAAGCAAAACCTGAGCTGCGGTCGCGTGACGGCAGTGAAGCGGGCAGAGAACTGTCACTATATGGAGGCTTCATGGCAGCGATATGTACCTCATATGTGCACAGAAAAAAAAAAATATTTAGTATGATCACCATAATACTGATTTGCAATGAAACTGTATATACATGTCAATTTTTTCCGAGTGTTTTTTTTTTTTTTTTTCCGTGTCAGAGGGTGTCGGTTGGTTTGACAAATTATGTCAATCCGTCCATCGTGTGCTACTCAAGCGCCCCAAAAACAAAGCGCGCGGACACGGGAGATGTCGCAATATGTCTACATTTTTCTTAACAGACTAATGAGAGTAGAAAGGCGAAATCATAAAGCAAACAATTATTTCTCGTCAGCATTTGACGATCTGAGATGCGGGGACGACAGGGGAGCTGACCGGATTATTTTATTTATTAATACCAGTGCAAAAATTCAAAACGATCATCTTAATAATAAAAAACAAAAATACAACAGAGCGAGAGGTTAATATGATGTGTTGGCCGTTCCATAATTAGAAATTAAACTTTCGATTTATTTTTATTTTCGTGACAGCAGGCATGCCGCGTTGGCTGTTAGCAGCAGCATTGTATATGTGAGCAAGATCATGCTAAAGAAAGTCCGTGCGCCCCCGACCCCAAACCCCGACTTCCCCCTCAAAAGGAAAATGTTTAACCGTGTCCTAATTCGAAATGCAAGCACGAGCCATGACTTTGAGCCCATAGAACTAGGACAGACGACGCGGAAGTTCTCCCTCGCTTTTGCAGCAGCGGGAGGGAGACGAGGCTGTCTCTGAGAGCAGAATGATATCGCCTGTCACTCATTTCTGAAACTACGACGAGTGGTCAATGTGCAAGTGAGGGAGGGACCAAGCAATGTCACTTCCCGTTCAGTTATACTGCGAAGCGGTCTTTGGTGATTCGTTCGGCAACGTCACTTCCCGTTCACTAACCGAACGATTCATTTGGGCGGGGAGGGAGATGAGGGGGGTGAACGATTCGTTGAACGATTCGTTTGAACGAATCGTTTTACTGAACGAACCGGAATGGATTCGTTTACTCAAGTGAACGACAGATCCCGTCACTAGTCCAGTTGCGGTTTGACCCCCAGCACCCCTCTGAATTGCCCTTGCCCTTGCCTACACCCCACTGGATTTTCAACAAATATGCTCAATGCTTGCATGCCATCTTTATCTTTTTTCTGATTTGTTTGATCTTTTTCTCCTGTGTTCCATGTATTTTTATGATTTTCCTAAATATAAAGTTTGTCCTCTCTGCATCAGTCTAACATTCTTGTTCTCAACATTCATATGTTCATGAAGTGGCTTAATCCCCTCACATTCCTGCTATATGGTGGGTCATGTCAGCTGTGCAACTGACTGCAATTCAAAGCAGGTGGGGCCCTTTCTTTGGCTGGGTCTGGGAGTCATTGTTTGCACCTCCCTAACACCCCTCACAAACACACACAAAGCCTTTTGGTTAAACCTGATCGAGGCACATTTTATAATTGAGTTGTGTTTATTTTTCACATCTATGGTGAAGTAATGGTTTGGCTCTGTCTCTTTCCTTTACCATGAAAGATTGGCTGAGCATTTATTCATTAGCTATATCGCTTATCATCACGAGAGTCATTTTGTCTCCTAGCAATCAAATTTTAAAAAATTCAACAAGCCAGTGAGAGCCAATTACAGTGCTTGACGTTATCACTTTTAAGTGGTACTTTACAGTTTTATCGCTCCAAGCAAAATATGAATGTTGCCCCATTTAACTAATCGCAACCCCCTCAAATACACAGGCATAAGACATGCACTGTAAACAAGATGTATTATTAACCACATCTACTATATTGCTGAATTGACTTATTCATAATGAAGGTATAATACAAAATTTTAACTGGTACTGTATAAGCTTGGGGGTCGAAAGGAGGACAGGTTACAGACAGGCTGGGTGCTTGTGGCCCGCTTTTATTCAACAAAAAGGAAAGAACAAGAAAATTAAAAAAAACTTTCCATCTTCGGGGATCACAGCCATGCCGTGGAATGCTCCCTAATCCTGGAGATAGAGGAAACAAAAAAATACTAGCATTAGTCAGGGGTTCCGATTCGGGTTACAGAATAACAATCAAAATGTCCTAGCCACCATCAAGAGCTCCCGCATACCCACGAATGCCTCATTGTGATTATCTCCCTCCTTTTACATGCTAGGGTGGGCCCCTTGTTTGGTAACGAGTGACCCTGTATTTCCTGATGAGGCAATTGGCTGCAAGTGTGGTGGTCCACTCTGGAGTGTCGCTTTCCAGGGTTCTGAAAATCTCTGTAGCTTCTGTGGTGTCACAGGTGAGGTCACTGTCCAAGGTGCTGAACCTCTGTGGGAAGCCATGTGGAACTACGGTATTTTTCGGACTATAAGTCGTTTTTTTTTCATAGTTTTGCTGGGGGTGTGATTTATACTCTGGAGCGACTTATGTGTGAAATTATTAACACATTATTATTTCATTTCATATGTTATTTTGGTGTTTTGGAGTAACACTGATGGTTTGGTAAACTTGTTAGGATGTTCTTTATACTGTAGTTATACTCTACCTTCCACTTGTCTTACTTTATTTCTATTTTCCATTCTAATATCTAGTTGACTAGTCTCTTCATCACTAGTCACCCGGTGTCCCCTTTGGGGAAGGGCTATTTTTCAGCTGCAGCCTCCTGACGTTCCGGACCCATGGCTGGATGGACGTCCTCGTCGCCACCTCCGTCTGATGTGGCTAGATGGACCTCTTCTTGTTCCTTTACTCTATTGCATTTTTACAAACTGTAACTCCATCTCTAATTCCCATTGGCAATCCGGGTGCATCCTGTCTATCCGTCCTGGGAGTGGATCTCTCCTGACTGTGGTACTCCCCAAGGTTTCTCATTACTCCCAGAGAGTTTTGGAGTTTTTCCTTGCCGACATGGAGGGTCGAAGGATGGGGGATGCCCAGGACTTGACCTTTATTTATTTCATTTCTATTCATTTCATCTGCTGTTTCTGACTGTGTATCATATTGCCTCTGCAAAGCCCTTTGAGACAACCTTGTTGTGATTTAGGGCTATACAAATAAAATTGAATTGAATAGTTATTTGAATAACTCTTAATAGCTATGTTACGTTAACAAACGTTCGCATTTCGTTGTTCATGCATCATGTAACATTATCATAATGCACACTTATTCAGCATGTTGTTCTCTACTGTATTTGTATTTTAAATTGCCTCTCAAGATGACATATCTGTTCTATGCGACTTATCTATTTTTTTTCCCTCTTCGTTGGGCATTTTATGGCTGGTGCGACTTATGGTCTGAAAAATACGATAATCACTGGGGCGCCACACTGTTCACACTGGTAGCGTGCCCTGGATGCTTTCAGACTTCTCTTCTGCCTTAAACAATATCAGGAGCACTGGGATCGTCCTTTACAACTAGTAAAACTACTGTGATCGTTGGGTTGAGAGGGTCTCAGGAGAACATTGAACAAGCTGCATCTACGAGACGCAATGAAATCTAAACCACACACCCTCCTAAAATGTGTGATCGTGCATAAAACAGGCTTTCTTCACTTAATACAGTATTTGGCATTTATGTATTCACGAAGGGCATGTTAGTCGTGATCAAAAACGAATGTACTGATTGCTCAAGAGGATATTTTTGTTACCTACAATCGATTGCTTTTCCCCACGTACCCATATATAAGCCACAAAAAAATTAGATCTGAATTTTGCAACATGAGTTTGTATTTTTCAGACTGAGTTTGTATCGTTAGACCATCCATGCATTATTTACCGCTTAATCAGGGATCAGCAGCTTTAGCAAGGAAGCCCAGACTTCCCTCTCCCCAGCCACTTCAGCCACGTTCTCCGGTGGGATCCCACGGCGTTCCCAAGCCAGCCGAGAGACATAGTCTCTCCAGTGTGTCCTAGGTCGTCCCTGGAGCCTCCCACCAGTGAGACCTAAATGTGCAAATTTATAGGAGTCTTTTTTTTTTTTTTTTTCTTATTCATATTCAGTTTTCAATGCAATGATTAAAATCATTCATTCATTCATTCATTCATTTACCATGCCGCTTTTCCTCACGAGGGTCGCGGAGGTGCTGGAGCCTATCCCAGCTAACTACGGGCAGTAGGCAGGGGACACCCTGAACTGGTTGCCAGCCAATCGCAGGGCACAAGGAGACATACAACCATTCACACATACACTCATACCTACGGACAATTTAGAGTGTTCAATCAACCTACCATGCATGTTTTTGGGATGTGGGAGGAAACCGGAGTCCCCGGAGGAAACCCTCAGAACTGTGAGGCAGACGTGCTAACCACTCAGCCACCGTGCCGCCCTTGATTAAAATCAAATAATACAATTTAGAACTACGTTATTCAGGGTTTTAAATTTCAATTTTTCCAGTTAAGTATTTTATATTCAAGTTGAGCATTTCAGATTTAGTTCAGAAATTCTGATTCAATTTCTGATGGCACAGATATCCGCATATAATAAGAAACCAGATTGCCAAAAAGCCCAATATCAACATTCTATAAAAAAAACACATACGTTATACTCCTCGTGGGAGCTACGACGAGGGGAGGAGGGAAGTGCAGCGGGGAAGAAGTTCCACGCGGCGGTCCCACTGCCCTTTCAGCCGGGCTCTCTCCTATTTTAATGTATACACTGCACTAAACTCTCCAAACAACTCCATCACGGTGCTGGGTATTGGCTACCAGTTGAGGAGCTGGCAGCCACAGTAATATAGTAGGTGGGTCCCACACTTTTCTATATGGCAGGGCTCCCAGGGCGGGGCCTCCTCTTCATCTGGGCTGTCAGTTGCGAGGGTGGGTTGGGAGTTGGGGCTGTGGTCCCGTGCCGCCCTGCTGCGTCCTCTCGGCATTCTGCCGCACACATCTCTCTTTTCTACCCGGACATCCTACTTGGGCCCCGGCGTGGATCAGTGGCTGGACGTGGTGGCGGGGTATTACCCCTCTGGGAGGGAATCCTTTCCTGACCCGGGCCTAGTGTGCCGTGGGGGTTGGAAGTTGCGGCGGTGGCTGTGGGTCTGGGTGGTTGGGCGGTGGTAAGGGTGGGCACGGATGGTCCGGGGTACCGCCCTGGGCCTTTGGGGAATGGGGGTGGCCCCTTGGCCAGAGTTGCGGTGGGACGGGTCAGCCTTGCTCGCTCCCCCCGAGTAGCGCGTGTGATGCCAGGGCCCCGGGGCAGCCCCCGCAAATTATTTCCACTTTTCTGCAGGACTATCATGTCTGAGTGGGTTCACACTAGTGTTGTTAATAACGGCGTTAGAATATAACGGCGTTACTAATGGCGTTCTTTTCTTCAGTAGTGAGTAATCTAATTAATTACTTTTCTCATCTTGGCAACGCCGTTACCGTTATTGAGACGGGAAAGGCGTGCGTTACTATGCGTTACGACGTTGGTTGACTGATGCGAGAAAAGTCTGGAAAAAACGGACTGACGGAGACGAGAGAGCAGAGCAGCAGTGGGGAGGAGGCAAGGGAGTGTGACGCCGTTGCAAACACAATGCTACTATGCTAGGTGGCGCCAATAATACCTGACTGTAGCCGATAGCCTACAAACTACGCCCACATGATGCTTTGGTAGATATCACATATATACAGAACTAGATGCAAATGACAGACACGGCGGCATTAGCAACATATATAATAAAGAACTAGATGAGTTAGTAAACAGCCGCCATCTTAAAGCAGTCTACCCATGAAGGCTCTGTTGTAGAGAACCTTCCTAGCGAACCTAAGTCACTTTTTATCTAAAATGCTCCTAAATCGGCAAAATTTAACTTTAATCTATCTTTAAATGATGAAACAGTATTAAAACGTACACATGTCGAAAATAGTCGGAAGGGAACTAATGCAATAACGGGAGCAATTTTAACAATTTAACGGTTGATTCACAACATTAAATGACTTCCACACATAGCAAAGGTTATCTAGTTAACGCAATATCCACAATACCCCTGTGTCCAGTTAAGTTTAGAGTAAAGAATTGGGCTAGGACCAATTGTCCCAAAAACCCTTTAAACTTCAGATTGTGTGACCTGTTTTTTTTTTTTTTTTTTTTTTTTTTTTTTTAAAACATGAAAATTATCACCAGTTAATTTGTCAAGTAACTAATTACTCTTACATTCAGGTAACTGAGTTACTAACGCAATTACTTTTTGGGAGAAGTAATTTGTAACTATAATTAATTACTTTTTTAAAGTAAGATTAACAACACTGGTTCACACACTACTGGGTGCAATTAGACACACTCAGGTAGAGAGATTGTAGCAGGAATAATGTAATAATTAGGGGTGTAACGGTACACAAAAATCTCGGTTCGGTACGTACCTCGGTTTTGAGGTCACGGTTCGGTACATTTTCGGTACAGTAAGAAAACAAAATGCAAAATATAAATGTGCTCATTGTTTATTACACACTTTTTTGCTTTCAACAATAGGAACATTAGCCTATACAAAGCTAGAATTCTGCTCAAAAATAGAAAATACAATATTCTGAAACGAAGACATTTTGAAAAACAAAATAAAAATAACTAACATTGGCTAAGACTTTTTCTTTAAAAAAAATATCTGGTGTGCAAAATTGAACAGTTGCAACACTGAACAGTTTCAAATTTCTCATATTAACTTTATGACCACAGCCTCGAAAAGAAAGGGTTTAGGTAAGGGCTGTCAAACGATTAAAATTTTTAATTGAGTTAATCACATCTTTAATTTGAATTCCCCACCCAGTTTGCCAACCGCTTTTCTTTTCTTCCATGTTACATTTAACCGTTACCCACGCTGCTCACTGCACTTATGAGTGGTGCGACGGCCTGGCCGTTTAATTGTTAACTTTTTTGAAACTGTCAGTCAGCTGATTGTCGCGTCCGCCAGCTGGCTGCCTCCCCTCCCAACGTGAAGTACTCTGGTTAACACCGGACGGGCAGAGGACGTCGTCGCCGCCGCTGATGGGCCACCCGAGGAAGGGGGCCAACTTCAGAAACTAGCAGCTGTCTGTCATGTATCCATTGGGCAGCCCTTTGTTTACATTTGCGGCCATAACGACACTTGCTTGTCGGCAGCTATGCCGATACAAGGTAGTACTATTAGGCCATTGTTTGAACTCGCATCCCCGCGTGTGTGTTGTATTGTGCCTGAGTCTTGTTAACCAAATAAAGGCAGCGTTAACAATAGTCATCTGACCGCTCGTCATTTTACAGTCCACACTGACAGTTCGCATTTGACAGCATACGTGCCGCGTACCTCCTCGCCAGCTGTTTGCTCGCCATTCATTCACCTGCGCATTTGATCGCTATTTTTGTTACACTCCCGCTTTTTGAGTGAGGTATTTTGTGTTCATTCGTTATTGGATCGTTTTTGTTCACCACTGTAAATAAGAGCACCGCAGCAGTAGAGATAAACTGCCGTTTTCGTTCAACCAGTTTTGTTTAGTGTAGAAGCCAGGATAGTGGCTGTCTTTTTTTTAATATCCTTTTTACGATCAGGGTTTACTTAGCGGGTGGGGTTTAAGTGTAGTTTCATTTTGTTTGTTGTTTTGGCCTGGGCTTACGCTAAAGCCAGCTCCTTCCGCATTTTGTATATTTTGTTCATCGCGTGCTCGACTTATGTGAATAAATTTGTGTCCACTTGCAACTTGTGTGTGTTGCTCGTTTTATGTTACGCCCTTCGCGAGCCTTCCGTGAGGCGTAATTAACGGTGGGCTTCTGGGATGCATGAGTGGGCATTCCGTGCTTGCGTTAAGTGCGTCAAATATTTTAACGTGATTAATTCAAAAAATTAATTACCGCCCGTTAACGCGCTAAATTTGACAGCACCTTACATTACGTCCGAAACTCGTTCGGTATGCCTCCGTTCCGTACCGAGCACCCCGAACCGAAACGGTTCAATACAAATACATGTACCGTTACACCCTTAGTAATAATGTATTTCTTGTTGTTGTTGTTTGTTCGCCTCCTCTTCTGTCTGCTTCCTTCTTTTCTGTTCCCCTATAGAGCCTTCCCGTTTGGTTCTTTCTCTTCATTAATAAAAAAATAACGGACAACCAAAGTGGGAGTATATCAGACTCCCATGTGATACATTAAAACTGTTCAGACAATAAGGACACTCCGATTCCTATTCTCTAAGCAGCTGAACAAGACAGGTAAAAAAAAAAAATCTACAAAAAATATATATAAATAGTTCTTGTCTATACTTTACGGTAAATGAATGCTTATGTAATGTACAACCCTCGGAGCAACAAACAAACAAACAAACAAACAAAAAACAAGCATTGTAACAAAAACTGTACTGCATATCGTTTCCTCCCACCACTGGAGATTGACTAGTGACGTCACGGTCTTCAGATGAGCCTATCAAGCGTGGGTTGTCGGTTTTAGTCCCGTCCGGCGCGCGGGATACACCCACGACAAAACGACAGACTTCTCTCACTCAGCAGTCTCTGATTACCACCCCCCGCCTCCTCGCATCTCGAGCCCCCGACATGTCGTCGGCTGTCTCCGAGACGGACGATTCGGCGGGCATCTCCCCGCTCACGCCGCTCAAACTGGTCGGGCTGCTGTGCGTTTTCCTGGCATTGTGCTTGGATGTGGGTGCCGTGATGAGTCCCGCGTGGGTGACGGCCGACGACCAGTATTACCTGTCCCTGTGGGAGTCTTGCTGGAAGCCGACAAGCACCGACAAGTGGCAGTGCAACACCACGTTGAGCTCAGGTGAGGAGACGGTGACTTCATTTGGCAAATTTGCACACTCTAACCATGTAAGATGTCGTATCAGCAGCCATTGCTTTTCTTTACACATTTTAATCAGAATTAAATGATTTTATAAGGGGTTCCAAACTTTTGGGTCATCACGGTAGGCCAAGATTTGGCATAGGCGTAATAGTCTGAAGTTTTGGGTGTGAACACGGCGTTGCATGTTCTCACTGTGCTGGCGTGGGTTTCTAAAGTTATGTTAATTGAAGACTCTAAACTGCCCATAACAAGGGCATAGGTTTGGTCTCAATATTGGTAGGGACGATATAACAGCATAACCTGCATGTACACTTTTTGCTGGGGACGGGACATTAATAAGACATTAATAAGATTAATAAGAATAAGATATTTGGTGAACGGGGGTCAGGGCTACACATAGGCGTCGCTTCCCAATAGGCAAACCAGGCAATTGCCTAGGGCCCCAGCCAGCAAGGGCCCCCAGAGGGCCAACAGATTTAGCGCACGCAGCTTTACTGCACTGTCGCAGCGACAAGTGCGACAGTGCCAGTGAAAGCCTTGTGTCTGAGTTCCCTGAAGGGGCCCCTTCACTCGCTGTACAACCCCCCCCCCCCACACACACACACACGTGACTCAGAGTGAGAGTGAGTGGCGATTTGGCTTTTTTTAAATTGCCGTATATCCAAATGAAGAGAAGCTATCCTTCTGGAAGCGACAAAAGAAAGAAAAAATAGCAGAAGAGGAGAAAAGGAAACAAGATAGCGGTGAGTGTACTATGTTATTGTAGTTTTATGTCCTAATGTAGTAGAAGCCGGGCGCTTTGAGTGTCCTAAAAAGCGCTTTATGAGACGGAGACGTTATTATACTTTTATTAAATATGCTATTGCTCCAAGTCCAACTGTCCCCCTTACTTGCACACACTCGACGGGCCCCATGTTGCTTGTTGCCTGGGGCCCCCGGGGACCCTTGCTACGCCTCTACTTCTCACCGATATGAACCTAATTAATTGATAAGCTAAACGATTAATGCAAAATAAATCTGTACTGACCTATACTAACTTTCACACTGCAAATTTATAACATCTTAATCTGATATTTTTATGTTAAATCTAGTCAAGTAATTTTCTCCCATCTTGTTTTGAGTGTTAAAGGCTTGTTAATAGATTAATGCGTCAGATTCTTCCACTTACTTTAGGTAAATATTACTATTTATTCGTATTGAGCCCATACATCTAAAAGTTGGTCATTTTTCACCTAAATCAAGAAAAAAATGCTTTTAAATAATGTTTTGAACAATATTCTTGCATTAAGAACATTTCTGACAAACAAGTTTTTCTTTTAAGATTAAATATACAAACTTTTTGCCTAAGATAAGTTTGTTAATCTTATTTTCAGCTCGCTGTTTTTATTATGTCAAGAAATCTAAGTGAGTAAAATTGACTTGAAGCACTGTAGCAGATGCAAAATTAGTGGTGTGTTCCCCACCTCCACAACATTGACGTCTTTTACATTACTTGCAGTGGCTGCTGCTGGCGGAGAAAAAAAAAAACTTCTTATATCCCTCGTCTTCTGTTAAAAATGCATTTTATCTTGTAAAATCACATTGTGCTGAAAAATGAGATTATGAAATAATTAGGCGATTGTGGAAAAGGGGATTATGAATAAAAAAATACTTTGTGAAAAAATGCTTTTTTCAATCTTGTAAAATCTCTCATAATAATATTGCCTTATTTTACAATTTAAGGGCTATTTACACAATTTGTTATTTATCAAAAGGTATTTATTTCAAAATGTTTTTATTTGTTTAATTTGGACCTTTTTGAGGTTCCATAGAAAATTGTGTCTTTTGTTGTTGTTCAATCAAGTCATGCTTATCTGGATAGGGTGACTAACAACAACTGGACACTTTTGGTCAGTTGAATTTTTTTGAGTTTATTTGAAAAGTTTTTGGAAAGTTTTCAAAAAGCAATAGTCTAATAGATTGTTGCTTTTTGAAAACTTTCCAAATGATTTTGACATTTTTTGCGATTAAGGTAATGATTTTCCAATGTGATTAATAGACAAGTATGTAGTGTATGTATGTATGTATGTGTTTAAATATGAATCACTTTTTGGATACATATGCTGAAATCAACTTTTCTATCTTAATAAAATGTGATTTAACTCTATAATCACATATTAGGAAAGGGGTTTGTAGACCTTTTCAGTTCGACACACATTTTTACATAAAATATTGTTAATATTTACTAACACAACCCAGAGAAAGCCGACTGGTGTGAATTGCGAGAATACCAGAAGAGCCCATTAAAACTCTACAATTACTGTATTCTGTAGCTTCCTGAAAACTCCACTGATGTACTGTACATTGTCTGCTGCTGTAACTGTGTGTTCGTGTGCCAATATTAGCCGACCATATTGAGTTGACCTATTTCTGGACAGCCTCCTCTCCTCTGAGACCTATCTAAATATTTCATGTCACACTTTGATTTCTTTGTTGTTTCAACCCCACTCCTCCTTTCCTATTACATGGACACGTTGTCATAATACGTTGATACTAAGGAAAGAAGGTGCCTACTGCCATCTGCCTACCCTTGTTGTCAGTTGGCACTTTCTGCTCATCATTTAATTGGCATTGAGGACTTTTTTTCTATTACAAGTACATTAATGCGGACGTTGTTTCTCACCTTTTCTGTATGCAGTATGCATGCTTTAACCATGTTGTCTTCATTTACCTGTCCCATCTAGTGACTAAAGCCTATGTGTTATGTGCGTGAATGGTCACCAGACACAATGCCAGGGCACATACAGTATAGAATTTTTTTTTTACGCTTGCTCACGCACACGTGCACACAAATGAGCACATACTCACACGTACCCTTAACCTTCCATTTGTGCCTTATTCACATGCCAAGCCCACACAATTGAGATTCTTTTGCTTGTCAAGCATTTTCCCCCTCTTACAAATATTATTTTATTTCCTGTCAGCTCAGATTTGATTGTTTACTCCTGGAGCCATGGTTTGACCTCGACCTGACCTTGAAGGATTGCCAGACAATGAACACATCGTATTACACAAACTCCCTCCTCCCCTCTAAAGAGTGAGAAAGAGTGCCCAGTTGGAGTTTGGTTTTCATTTTCTTCTTTGTTTTTTTCTTCTTTACCAATGTGCTACTGTTTCTCCTGTATGAACCTTTTCCACCGTTCAGCCCACCACTAAAATATATTTAAAATAAAACGGCATACTATAACATAATAATCAGATAACAATCACATCGAAATGAAAGAAAATTATGTTGGTCATTAATTTCTGCTGAGAGAAATAAAATATAATCATGCAGACAGTAAAGAAAAAAGCTTTGCAACTATTTAAGTGACGCAGTAAGGTACAGCAACACTAGTCTTTTTTTCTTTTTTCCAAAGAATAAAAAGCATATGTCAGTGAGTATTATTACCGTATAGGGCTTCTCCAGACTGGCTAGCATTAAATAACCATTGCTTAAAGGGTTACAATACCAGCATTTAGATGATATTTGTCAGACTATAGCAGTATTTTCTTTTTCGGCATTGAAATTAGCAGATTAAGGCAAAACGATTTGGTGTTCTTAAACACACAATCTGTCATTTTGTTTGTGTTATGTTTAGTTTGACAGTTAACTTAAATAGAAGATAAATAAATAGCTTATAGTCGCTTTTTTTCTCAATCTGACAAGCTGCTGCTTGTTGTTAAGTGAGTTGCGAACAAACAGCAGTTGTATCTCAAAATTTCCCAGAAAAAAATGGGCTAGAAGGCATCTCGCATCTCGAAAAACTTGTAAATTAAGGCACAAATGTTTAGTTAGCTACTGTATCATAAATGCACTGTTCGAAAATGAACACTGCGCACGAATATAAGTGTATTTAAAAATGGTCCATTTAAAAACTTATTCGTGTTAGTAAAATGTAAAAAAACATGTACCTAAATCAATATTTGAAAAAAAAAAATGTTCCATGCAAATATATTTCGTTTAAAAGTTCAAACTAACTTAACTGTATTTACCTTTAAAAGGAAAACATGAATCACCTTTGGTATGCCTGTCACAATTTAAGGACCGCTGCTCTCTTGGTTGGCTCTAAAACAAAAGGTTCATGAAATCAAATACTCATATCAAGACCTGTACACCTGCATCTTATGAACACATGGCAGAAGATCTTTCTCTGTGTTTGCGGATTTTGAGATGTGCTTATTTTGAGTGCAGAGCCCTTTAGAATATTTTAAAATTCAAATGATTCAGTTTTTTGTTCTTATTCATTTAATCAATCCCCCTCTGTTTAAGCCCCCTCCTGTGCCCATCAGAGACCTTCCAAGCCTCCATAGGTGCCTGTTTCTATTTGTGGCAGCTAAAGATGGAATGGGAAGTGATGCTGCATTTAGCTGTGGCCGATAGACAGGAAAAGAAAATAGCTGAGAACATTTGTGTTGATTCTAGCAAGGTAAACACAGCAAGAGAAATTTCTTAATGTGATTCCATTCTGCTAACATGACAATGACAGAGATCCTTTTCTCCTTATCATAACATATCCATATACGATTTGTCTCCATGGATACATTGAAATACACAGGAGTAAAAATTGTATAAACTGTATTTAGGGAATGTTTTAAGCACTGCATTGATTTGCATACAGATGCTGTAATAAGATGCCATCACACGCTGTATTGTTTTTTGAGGGGGGGCCTTATTTCCACCTTCCCAACATTTCCCTCTCTCTCATCTTCCTTTGCTCCATGCAGCTTACTTTTACGTTTAGGGTGCTTTGTAGTGCTCCTTATAGTTACCATTAATGGTATTAATGAAATAGGATTGCTATGAGTTTTGTAAATTAATTGCTATTTGATATGCAAAAGAAGCATGATTGATTTTACAGCAGCCATTATAAAATGCTTTTAAATTTCAATATTTAGCAGAACTGGTATTAAGGCTTAAAAAGGGGTGCAATGTTGCATGTGGGACCCCTTAGAAAATATCAAACAAATTTTCAGTCAGAGTGTAACTGTAACCAAATTTGCCGAAAGGTTGAGGTATATTGGTCAGTGGTGCTAATGCAGTCATGATTGCTTTAGATAGATAACATCTTTGTATAAAAGGTCAATGTCAGGCCATTAATAGTCTACAATCGCACCAACAAAAATCATCACTAGTTATAACAACAAAATCATATTTTAACAAAGGCTTGTTTTTGGTCCAAATCCAAGCATGAAAATGGGTCAGGGGTTGAAAAGGTGAGAAGAGTGTGGAAGAAATATGTTCTGGGACACTGTCCAACTAGGGCTGTCCCAAACAACTAATTTTCTCCCATTAGTCAGCCGACTATTTGTACGATTAGTCGACTAATCTAATAATTTTTTCCTCCTTTTTTTTACTACTTTAGCAATGAAATTTTTGATGACGCTTCTTTATTAAAGTACAAATGAACACGTAAATAACAACAATAAATCACAAATAAACAATGAGGTCAAATGCTGATAGCATTAACTTGTGCAAAAGAATGGAATGGAAACAGAATCGGAACACTGACTTCGCCTTTCCAACATGATTGAAAACAATTCTTTAAAAAAAATATCTAGCATTAATATTATAGTATACTACTATATATAATAGTAGTCTAATAATTATTCATTGCCAATCAGATTTTTCATAAAGGGTGTTATTTTAACGCTATTCTTAGTGTAGAATCTGAATTCTGAAGTATGTGGGATTAACGCCAGAAATCGTTATTTATTTGACGAACATGACGTGCTTTTATTTTGAAAGGGTCACCAGAAGTATGTTCGCTACACCGCTAACCATAAGCTTTACACTCCGCAAAAAAAGCTCTTTTTTTCATTGCATGTGGTGTCAGTAATCTTTTTTTTTTTCCATTGCTTCTTTTGCAAATGCTGTTAACCATCGATTTTTCATTTTTGAGTTGTCAGTTTTTAACCGCAAGTGTTTTGGAGAAGACTGCCAATGTTTTATAGCAGGTTAAAGTAGGTTGTCTTTTTCCCCATCAGCCTTAATGTAGCAATGCTAACATTTACAGTGTTTAATATGGATGTGTTTCCTTATTTTGTATGTCTGAACTTTAATTCTACGGTGTGTTGATGACCAATAAACATCTGTGAAAAGAACTGTTGTCTCATATGCCATCAGCACACACGCACAAATGTATGCACGCGCGTGTGTGACGATACAACGCGGCTGTGAAAATTCTGCCCTCATTTTTATTTACCGTGCGATAAATGGACTGGATAAATGGATTGCATATCGCGACAGGCTTAGCAACTTCAATAAAACATGTTGTTAGTTAGCGCAGCCCATCCCTCCTCCTGCAGCCCAGCAAAGGAGCCACCCCCCCACACCCCCAGCGGGATCCAGGGTGGTCCCTCGGGCCACCCGCGCACCCATCAACCGGCCTTCAGGGATGGCAAGAGGGGACGCACCACCAATCCCACGCCTAACCCCCACCTCCGCCCGCCCACCCGGACCATGAGCCACACCCGCAGCCCCCCAACCGGCACGGCATGCCTCAGGACCCCCAGCGACCCACCAAGCCCAGCCCAGAGCAGGGCAGGGTCCCCCGCCGGTGCAGGCAACACCCAGCTGATACACCGACGCCCAGCTAGCGACCCGCGACGGAGCACAGAGCGGACATCCAGTCAGAGAAGAGAGGGGAAGGCGGAGGCAGGAGAACGCCGAGGAACCGCCACGGGGCGACGCAAGATCGGAGCCCCGACCCCACCCCTCTCCTGCGGCCGGCAGCCCAGGCAGAGGGGAGGCCACGCCCCAGGAGCCACGGCATAGGGAAAAGTGTGGGACCCACCTACCACCCTATTACTGTGGCTGCCAGGTTCCTGGCTGGCAGCCATCACCCAGCACCGTGATGGGATTCTGAGGGGAGGGTAGTGCAATGTATGCATTAAAATAGGAGAGCTTGGCTTGGGGCAGTCGGATCGCAGCAAGGAATTTCTACCCAGCCGCCCGTCCCACCGCCCTTTGCTGGAGCTCTCCTGTGGAGTATGATGGGTGCGGTGCGTTAAAAGAGGTGCAGGGATGGCAGGGCCTGTCGTGACGAGGTAACCGAGAGGCCCCCGCCCCCCAACAGGTCCCAACCATCCCACAACATTGGTGTGTAATGCATTAAAAAACAGGGAGGAGCCGGGCCGGGACCCTTTCGCCCCGTCCCAACTGTCCCCGAAGAAATGTATGAGTATGTACAGTAAGTGCCAGGGTGAAAGATATTTACAGTGCCAAAGTGAGAAGTGCGTGAGTTAAGAGGCAGGCTCCCGGGGGCGTGGCCCCGGCCACAGGGCGGGAGAACCGCCAGGGCCCCGATCGATCCCCGCCCCAGACCACCCACGGCGCCTCTGCAACCGCCCACTCCTCCCCCCACTGCCCGAGTACCTACCCCGCCCCCCCAGCAGCCGCTATGCCAAGCGCCGGTGACTAGGGGACGCCCACCCCACCGGCAAGGGACAGCAAGCCCCACCCAAGGCCCCGCGGGCCTCAAGAGGCCCCGTCAACGACCCCGCCGGTAGGGGGGCAGCGGCGGCTGCCGCGGCCCAGAGAGGCGGTCAGGGCCGGAGACAGACCAAGGGGACGGAAGCGCACCCCAACTCCAACCCACCCCCGGGCTAGGACGGGCGCGCGGTATGACACCAGGGGGCACTTCCCCAGCACCCGGTACAGGGAGACGCGGCTCCAGCCGGGAGGACCTGGGAGGGAACTATGGCCGCCGCATACACCACCCAGCCCCCACTCCACCCTACCCTGGCCGGCCGGAAAAAGGCCGCGGCCCCAGACCGGCACCCGCGCAGCACCCCCACCCGTCCACGAGACCAGCGCTCGCCCGACGGGACCCCCGCACGGCCAGACGCAAACAGACAAGCCCTAGCTGAAAATCCCAGGGCCAAGACCGGCGACGGGACGGCTCGGGCAGCACGCCAACAAACTCCACCTGTAAAGCTGACTGAAGAAGAGGTTTGAAGAGTTAATCATGCCATTTAATAATATCACAATCTCTGATTCATAGATAGGATAATCAATGAAATACCGGATTCTAAAAATATTCAAAAGCTTGAGCTTAAATGTATTCTCTGCATGTACTGTAAAACAATAAGCAAACTTTTGAATTTCTTCACCGTGTTTTGTTTTGACCTGCCAGAGACAGGCGAACACCAAGAAAAAAATCTGAGAATTTTTTTTTTTTTTTTAATTCCAAATTCCCAAAGAAAGAATTGCATGCATGGTAAAACTGTTTTACATTCATTTTTTTCAACTCACAACACTTGGCTGTGAATTTACATCTATCTTGATTCCTGAATGATAAAAGATAAAGAGCAGAAAACCAGAGCTTGATGTTGGAATATGAAACAAGGTCTGTGTGCTATTTAAGTGCATATGAAGCGACCCTGCCCATGACTCGCTAAGATTTTTGAGTGGAGGCTTTTTGTCAGCTTAAGTGAACTAAGTGCTACCTCTCTTCATTACCTTTCACTCTGCCTTTTTTGGTCTCCTTCGTGCACTCGTCGACTTATGCTGTCCTCGCTTTTCATGGTGCACTCTCACTGCCCTTGTGATATTGCCCCACTTGTGTTCCTGTTGAATTGGACTTTCCTCTCCATGTGTGTTTGTATAAACGTTGTCTTAGTTTGTACTTCATTTCTGCCGTGGTGCCCATTTGTTGAGTTTTATTATTTCTTTCAATATTTGTAATTTACTTCAGGCCTTTCTTTCCAGTCCTCTTTCGGTCGTGCTTGCAACTTCTCCAGTGATCACAATTCTCAGTATTTCTCGTTACATTCCTTCCTTCCTGTTCTCCACTTTTCTCACAACCTCTGCCTCTGTATATTTCCATACGTCGTAAATGCATGTACGTTGCGCTACGCTTACAGTCTGAACTGGATTCCATCCTGCCCATCTGCTCTGAGCACATCATTAGAAATTTATGTGTTTGATTCTGAGAGTTGTTGTTTGTAAAGATGACAGCTCTGTTGGAGTTTAGTTCGTGTCTTGCTGCCCGGGTTAACAATATTGCAACATAAATGTAATGTAAAATATGTGTAGTGGTGATGAATGTGTTTATTTATTTATTTTTTTTGCAAAATAGAGATGATAAATTTTGCAATAGTCAGTCCACCTTCTTCTAACATGGCATTAATACTGAACAATGAAAAGTCTCTTTGTTCAGTAGTCTTTTACCTGACTACTTTCTGACTATATAATAGCACACAAAACCTTATAATTTTGTGACAAGAATTTTATTAGCTGATTAATACATTTAAAGCGGCATCATTCAAACCAATGACCTAACTCATATCAAATGTAATTAATGAAATTGGTAATGGTGCAGCTACCTCACTGCAAACCACTATCAACTCATCCGCAGTGATAGGACAAAAAAATGACAATTGCAAAAACAACAACAAAATATAGCTTTCCTCAACATGGGAAGTCTCATCACAAAAATTTGGAAATGGCAGAGTACTCTTTTGAGTAATTTTTCATTTTTTAAGGAAAGGTCTAGAAATCTACAGAAAGGTCCTTCCATAATACAAATTAACATATACATCCATTGTTCTTTGATTTTGCGTTTAGCTCTGTTCAGGGGTCACCACAAACAAATCTTGATTAACGATCACTCCCTGTCATTAAATCTTCTGCTCTAACTCCAGCTTCAGCTGATATGAAAGGTCTAACACACTTGTTCAAATGACATTTTTTGTGATACATAAAAACTAGTATTGAAACAGGGGTATGTAGATATATTTAAATCCATGGTCCAAAATTTTCATCCACAATTTTCATCCACACCTCCTTCTCCTTTGTGCTCCTCTTTGCTTCCTGCCTGGTGGCTCCATGTCCTGCATCATTCGACCCATATATTCGGTGTCCAAACCATCTCCGTGTAGCTTCACTAGGGCTGTACTTTTCTTTCACTGAGTTCTCCCATTACAGTCACGTGTCACTTTCCTCCATCAGCGGCATCCTTCCACACTTTTCACAGCTCGTAACAGTTGAAGCTCATTCAACTGACTTCTTCTGCACTTTATGACACCTGTGGGGTTTAACCACTGACAGCAATGATCTTCACGCCTTCAATTTTTTACATTCAGCTAAGACGAATGTAATTCTGTGTCTGTATTCATTGATGAGGTAATTATGTTGTTGGTTAGCTAAATAATGAGGCCTCTAGCTGGATGCAGCCATTCATTCACTCTTTATTGGTAGCATAACAAATTATTGAGTAGAGTCTAAAGTGTTTTGAAAAACTTTATGGTGAACAGAGATCAACAGTGTGGCAAATAAGTATTTAGTCAACCACCAATTGTGCAAGTTCTCCTACTTGAAAAGATTAGAGAGGCCTGTAATTGTCAACATAGATAAACCTTAACCATGAGAGACAGAATGTGGAAAAAAAAAAACAGAAAATCACATAGTTTGATTTTTAAAGAATTTATTTCCAAATTAGAGTGGAAAATAAGTATTTGGTCACCTACAAACAAGCAAGATTTCTGGATTTCAAAGAGGTCTAACTTCTTCTAACGAGGTCTAACGAGGCTCCACTCGTTACCTATATTAATGGGATCTGTTTTAACTCATTATCGGTATAAAAGACACCTGTCCACATTCTCAGTCAGTCACACTCCAAACTCCACTATGGCCAAGACCAAAGAGCTGACGAAGGACACCAGAGACAAAATTGTATACCTGCACCGGGCTGGGAAGACTGAATCAGCAGTAGGTAAAACGCCTGGTGCAAAGAAATCAACTGTGGGAGCAATTATTACATAATGGAAGACATACAAGACCACTGAAAACCTTCCTCCGTCTAAGGCTCAATGCAAGATCTCACCCCGTGGTGTCAAAATGGTAACAAGAACAGTGAGCAAAAATCCCAGAACCACACGGGTAGACCTAGTGAATGACCTACAGAGAGCTGGGACCAGAGTAACAAAGGCTACTATCAGTAACACAATGTGCCGCCAGGGACTCAAATCCTGCACTGCCAGACATGTCCCCCTGCCAAAGCCAGTACACGTCCAGGCCCGTCTGCAGTTCGCTAGAGAGCATTTGGATGATCGAGAAGAGGACTGAGAGAATGTGTTATGGTCAGATAAAACCAAAATAGAACTTTCTGGTTGAAACACAAGTTCTCGTGTTTGGAGGAGAAAGAATACTGAATTTCATCCAAAGAACACCATACCCACTGTGAAGCATTGGGGTGGAAACATCATGCTTTGGGGCTGTTTTTCTGCAAAGGGACCAGGACGACTGATCTGTGTAAAGGAAAGAATGAATGGGGCCATATATCAAGAGATTTTGAGTAAAAATCTCCTTCCATCAGCAAGGGTGTGTTTGATCCCAAACACACAGCCAAGGCAACAAAGGAGTGGCTTCATAAGAAGCATTTCAAGGTCCTGGAGTGGCCTAGCCAGTCACCAGATCTCAACTCCATAGAAAATCTGTGGAGGGAGTTGAAAGTCCGTGTTGCCCAACGACAGCCCCAAAGCATCACTGCTGTAGAGGAGATCTGCATGGAGGAATGGGCCAAAATACCAGGAACAGTGTGTGAACAGCTTGTGAAGAGTTACAGAAAACATTTGACCACCGTTTCGGCCAACAAAGGGTACATAACAAAGTATTGAGATGAACTTTTGGTATTGACCAAATACTTATTTTCCACCATGATTTGCAATTAAATTCTTTAAAAATCTAACAATGTGATTTTCTGTTTTTTTCCCCCCCCCACATTCTGTCTCTCATGGTTGAGGTTTACCCATGTTGACAATTACAGGCCTCTCTAATATTTTCAAGTGGGAGAACTTGCACAATTGGTGGTTGACTAAATATTTATTTGCCCCACTATAGATTACCATAGTTTTTTAATATACTGTAAAGTGAAACTGTCTACTGCAGCTATTCATCACTAAAGTGAGAACAGATCAAGCTGACAAAGATTTATGCGCTCTAGATTGATAATATACTGGACTGTCTCAGAAAATTAGAATACACAATATTCTAATTTTTTGAGACAGTCCTGTGTATATATACAGGACTGTCTCAGGAAATTAGAATACACAATATTCTAATTTCCTGAGACAGTCCTGTACATTAATCCACCATTTAAAGCAGGGGTGTCCAAACTTTTTGCAAAGGGGACCAGATTTGGCGTGGTAAAAATGTGGGGGGCCGACCTTGGCTGACGTCCTTTACATAGAACAATATACAGGACTGTCTCAGAAAATTAGAATATTGTGTATTCTAATTTCCTGAGACAGTCCAGTATGAATGAATACATTTGATTTTATTTGACTTCTTTCATCCACATCCATGATTAAAGCAAGCAGTCATCCCCATCTTTAATCGAAGTCCCAGCTCATGTAAAGTATGTTGTTATCGTTTAACAGTCACAATGTTCAAGCGTTAACCTATTAAACAATGTCATCTTCAAACAGTGACTTTGTTCTTTCCATCCTTCTTCCAGACTGGCAGGTTGCCACACTGGCGTTGTTGCTAGGGGGCGGAGCCCTGGTGCTGATGTCATTCCTGGTGGCTCTGGTGGCCGTGTGCATCGGCACGAGGCGGCGGTTCTACAGGCCTGTTGCCTTCATGCTTTTTGCCACAGGTCAGTAGGCACACATCAAAGCCACACTATCTGGTCAAAAGTAGCCACTAACCATTTGCGCATTGTCAAAACAACTTCTGCTTTAAAAATGTGAAAAAACCCTCTTCTGTAAATAGTCTAATTCTGACACAAGATTCCCATTGTCCCTGCATTTGATTTCTATGTCCTTCACTTCTTTCTCTTTCGATCAAGCGATCAGTATTTGCATTCATCTTCCATGCGGCTTATCCTACAAGGGTCACGGGGGTGCTGGAGCCTATCCCAGCTAACTACGGGCAGTAGGCAGGGTACACCCTGAACTGGTTGCCAGCCAGTCACAATCAGTATACTGTATTTATATACTGTATATATCCTCACTTCAAACCTCATTTTTTAAATTGGCTCTTGGCCTTGCTCCCTTTTGGCATTGGCCAATTAGTATTGGAAATCTTAAAAAGTTCACCCATTTAAAAAGGTAAAAAAGGTTTGTAATTTTCTTCATGGGGTACATCAAGTGTGAGACACACAATGTCAAAATATAATCCAGGAAATCACATGGAATGATTTTTAAACAATTTATTTGTTAAAATGGGTGGCCATTAATATTGGGTAACCGGCAAAAGTTACTATTACAGTGGTACTTTGTATTGTTTGCACTGACAGAGGTAAAATGGTTCCTGTAATTCTTGACCAGGTCTACACACACTTTAGTATTTGCATTTTTATTTATTGGCACAGTCTTCTGCACAGACCTTTTCAAAAGCTGTCAAGTTTGGGAGCTGTCGAACTTCCCTTGACATATTTTCGATTGGGTTGAGGTGTGAAGACCGGCTCTGCCATTATAGAACCTTGATATACGTTTTACCGAGTCACTTCTTGGTTTTCCTGGCGTTGGAAACAATATTAAAAAATGAAAGAAGTATAAAATTACTGACAATTTCCATGCCCCATTTTAAATGGGTGAACTTGCAAATTTTTAAGTTGCCCAATAGTTATTGGTTCCACTGTAACTATTTTGTGATGAATATACTGATAGTGGGTCCCTCATCATTTTTAAGATCTCAAATATTTTTTTCTCTATGAACCCCATTGCACCTGTTCTCATTTTATTCTTTCCACACATCTTCCTGATCTGTCCTTGGCTTTTCCTTCTCCTCTTCAATCTTGATTCTTTAATTTCTTTCTGCATACTTGCATCGCTCTCATCTTTCAGTTTTACTCCATTCATTCCTTTTATGTTTGTTGTTTGTCCCTACAGTCATAATTGGTGGATGCTAATGACAGACAGTTATGTGAACTCTGCTTTTCTCAAAATTAAAATTTGCTGGCATTTATTTTGCATGGCACTTTTATCCATGAAACATTGTCTCCTTTTTAGTGGTCCTGCAGGCTTGCAGTTTGGTGCTCTACCCAGTCAAGTTCATTGAAAGCATAAACCTGAAGATTTACCATGAGTTCAACTGGGGCTATGGCCTAGCCTGGGGAGGAACCATCTTCTCTTTTGGCGGGGCTGTCCTCTACTGCCTCAACCCCAAAAACTATGATCAGTACTACTAGCTTCCACCATCCAGACCCACCCGCTGGGAAAGTGAAAGAATGTATGGTGAGGTTCAGGTGCAGATGACTAACACATTTGCCAAGCAAGCTAGAGGATTGTTGTACACAAGTTTACACGGTCCTAACTCTAACCTCACGCCTCCATTCTGTCATGTGACATAGAAAAACAATGGCAAAAAAAAAAAATTGTACACATGCAACTTCCTCCGACATATTCATTCACCAAGCCGTACATGCTACATATCAGAACAGAAAAAAGTACCCATTTCGTACATCAGCCTCATCCTTATCATTACAAATGGACATTAGACATGCAGGAGATTCCGCTCGACCAATTAGGCATCGCTACTATTGATTCATATGTCGGTCACCGTGGTAACTCTGCAGGGTATGACGCGCCGAGCCTCCTTGAATGTATAGCCGCTGTCTTCGGTGTGAGACTGTACTGTGCTCGTCCCCTCAAGGTCTGCTAAATTCAAAATTAATCTGATTTTAGCAAAACACTACTACATTTTTCTGCATATTATAAAGGTAACTGATGATAAAAACAAACATGGCAGGCAGAAGCTGCTTTTGATGGTTCGTGAGAAACAATATCAATTTTAAATTGTCAGTATCATTCATAGGAGATTGACGATTCTAAATTGGCCATTGATGGAAATGTGAATCAATGCCCTTTGATTTGTGATGTTTTATGCAGCTACCAGATATGATCGACAACTACCATCAGTCATACATATCATCATATTGTACTTTGCATCTGACCTTCGTTATATCCGAAATGCCACAACTCAGCTTAGCGCTACGTGAGTTACAAAGAGGGAAGAATATCATTTGACAGGAGGCGTCAATCCATGAGACTTTTTAGCTACCTAGAAAAATGTGTGTGTGCTAAGTGATGCTGTAGGTCAGCCTTAGATCTGTCCAACAGCTCAATGTTCAGATAAATGAGAATGGCTACTACATTTTTGTGCAACAGAACAATGACATGTTTGGGCTGAAGCAGCTACGCTTAGGAGTGACTTACAAAACAAGTCTGTGTTGGACCATGTCTTGAAATAAACATTGCCAAAATGTTATTGTAGAAGTGTTGCACTCATTGGAATTATCCAAAGTCCTGTCGCTGCACTTTTTTTTTTTACTCCCTGCATTATTGCATAATCTAATCATAAACTTTAAACACTGCCTACATCAAAATTTCACCCCCAAAAAATGATAAAATATTGAACTCTGCTCGCTTGTGTGTGGAGGTAAAAAAAATAATGTGACAAAAGTTGAATTGTTGCATAATATCACACCTTTTTATGGTAAGGCAAGGCAATTTTATTTATATAGTACAATTCAACACAAGGCAATTCAAAGTGCTTTACATCACATGAAGATCATAAAAATCACATTAAAATCAATAGGATGTAAAAAAGACAGTCGAAATAGGAAATAAAAATATACATAAAAATCGCATGAATAGAATAAAATATATATATATATATATATATATATATATATATATATATATATATATATATATATATATATATATATATATATATATAAAATAGTAATAATTAATAATATTATTAATAATAATAATAGTAATGCACAAGAGGAATAGAAAGCAAATAGATTGAAATATATAGACAGTTATGGATATGCAGTGCTAAACAAAAGCGTTTTTAGCCCTGATTTAAAGGAGCTAACAGTTTGAGCATACTTCAGACCTTCAGGTAACTTGTTCCAGAGGCGAGGAGCATAATAACTAAATGCTGCCTCACCCTGCTTGATTCTTGTTCTTGGAATATACAGGTGACCGGTTCCAGACGACCTTAGGGGTCTAGATGTTTCATAGGAATCTAACAAATCAAGCATGTAAATAATATATATTGTTAAGAAAGAATAAATGAAACGGTCGAAAACTTCAGTAAACCTGAACACACGCACACACACACACATATATATATATACTGTATAAATGTTTCCTGTATATGTAGGAAAAGGAAAAGAGCTAAATACTGTTTTAGAAAAATGAATATTTGAATACTTCATTGTACCTATTATTTACTTATTTATTTTAAACTTTAATATTCACGGCTCCGTTTATTCATGTATTTATTATTCTGTGGTATATTTATAAGTCAGTTTAAAATCAACTACACTTTGATTACCATCAACTTGAGGCTGTGCTGCCCACTGCTGGACTGAGTGAGTAAGTGCAGTTGCTCTGTCGCCAGTTGCTCCCAATCCAACGCATCACGTTAAAGGTTTTATTGGCACAAAATAACAGCATAAATAAATTAATTTACCTAGGATAAGAGAGTAACTTTAATTAAAGTTGGGAGTGGTGTACTGTATGTTGCCTGAATCAAACAACAACTTGCACCCACCCCGGAGAGTTATGCTTTAACCGTCTTTATACTGTAAATGCTACTTGGAATCTGAAAATAAATGAGTAAAATTCGGTGGCCAATTTATTGGATGATTGTAATTCCCTTTTATGAACAGTTGGTGAACAGAATGTGTTTATGCAGATTTCTTAACTTGTGTATTTAATCTTGACGCACACTAGAATATAGCAAAATTATACGGCACAGGATGGGCCCGGCACTGACCCTGAAAGGACACCACAAATGACATTTAAACAAGATGAAAACACATCACTATTTATTTATTTATTTATTTATTTATTTATTTTAACACTCCTGTTCTACTCAGGGTTACTGACACATTTGACCCTCGGTGTCAATTTCACCCCAATGGCTTTTTGCCTCCAGAGATTGTTATATTTTTGTTGTTGTAAAGTAAACGTTACTTGCTTTATTTAATGAATACATACTAGTATACAGTATAGTCACTTGATGATACAGGTTGCCCCCTCCTCTAGCGCAGTACTTCTCAAATAGTGGGGCGCGCCCCCCTGGGGGGGCGCAGAGCAATGCCAGGGGGGGCGCATATGACCTCGGGGAACATGTTTTATGTGTTTTTTTTGGGGTTTTTTTTTTTTTTGCCGTACTGGAATAAAGTGTACTTGCACATCCACTCAGTAGGTGGCAGTGGCACTCTCATTTTCAGAGTGCGCGCAGTATTTTTGAACTAAGGAAGAGCACTCAGCACACACAGACAACAGATATGAAGAGCAGTGTGCCACCGCCGTTTTCGAAAGCCGTTTTCCGACCGGACTCACTCACGCAGCGACCCACTGTCTTGTCCGGTTCTAACGTCGCCGCCCGAGAAGTGCCATTTTCGGCTTGGGATCGTCACGACGACTGCCCTCACCTACGGTTCTACCTCGGCCGCCGTGAATGCGCTTTTTTCGTGCCGTTTGCCTTTTAGCTTTGACTTTTAATACAGTGGGTGATGATGAAAGACCACTGTTTACTGTGTCTAAAAATAATTATAGCAGACAGCAAGAAGCCAAATCAATTAAGACGCCACTTAAAGACATTAGACCCCAATCTCATTGTTAAGCCGCTTGATTTTTTCAGTGAAAACGTGCCGAATATTGCCAACAATCGTCCTGCTTTGTCAGTGTTATATCAGTAAGCCAGTGAGCATTGTTAGCATGCTAATTGAAAAATAACTCCACATCATTGCAAAGGAGGTAAATACTGTGAGCAGCAAAAATAAAAACTGTCCTGTCCAAGGACATTCCCCCCCCCCCCCCCCCCCCCCTTTTATTCAGATTTGTTTTTTGGGTCAAATTTTTTGGCACATTGTCCTCATGAGTGAATGTTTCTAATCAATTTTAATTTGGTATTATTTACTGATTTTATTACATTTTATTTTTCAGTTTCAAATGGTCAAAAATGTACCTTGAGTGTATTTTTTAGTTTGGATGTGATTTTTTTTTTTTTTTTAAATTCAGGCAAATTGATGCACATCAAGTCTTCTCTGTTACAAACAAAACAATGTTTATAATAAAGTTATACTTTATTATAAGTTGATCTATGTTACTTTTTTTCTTTATTAGAAAAAAAGGACACAATGTTAGGCAGATGCGTATTTATAATAGTAATTTTATAGACAAATGATACTATTTACAGTGGCGGCAGAGAGTTTGGGGGGGCGCGAAACATTTACGTCTTCCTTGGGGGGGGCGTGACAGAAAATAATTGAGAAGCACTGCTCTAGCGTCACCACGAGGCCTATCATGGTTTGAGTTCTGTATTGTTTTTGCCCTAGTGTGTCTTGTCCTTGTCCATTGTTTTCACGTTGTGGCTTGCTCCGTGTATATCCACCAATCTGCTTCCTCTCGTGTCACTCACCTGTGCGTCATTGTCTCTTCACACCTTGTCTGTGTATTGAAGCTCCCCGTTTTTGTTCAATGCTTTTTGCAACATCGTCTATGTCAGCCTCCTATCCCTGCGTGTTTTTGTGCCCTTGTCTTTCCCTTCATTCAAATAAGTTCTAAGTTTAGTGTTTTGATACCAGTCTTTTGTTTACCTTAGAGTTTTTTGATCATGTAGTTTTTTTTTTGTACTTTGTTTTTTGTCAATTTCAATTAAACATTTTTGCCCAACACCTGTCTACCTCGCCTCCGTTCCCTGACAAGGCCAAGCCTTTAATTTAAAATAAATGCATCATGAAAGAATTTGCATGATTGCATCCACATCTTTTCTAAATTTCTGACAACTGACTACAAGATGAGCCCTATTGATTATTGGTGATGGTATGACCTTTTTCCTAACACTAGAATTAGTGTATATTTAAAATCTTTCATCCTATTATATTTTTTATAATTGGGGTGGAATTCTGTGCCTTTTAGAGCAGGGGTGTCAAAATCTTTGGTTTTGGCAGGGGCCGAATAAACAATGGCACTGAAATATAAGCATTCAAAGCTACTGTAGTCCTTTCAGTTTAAGTCAGACATGTCCAAAGTCCTGCCCGGGGGCCAAATGTGGCCCATGGTCAAATTTCATCCGGCCCCCGGCCTCTGTCATGAAATCAATAACGTCTGGCCCGCACACAGACTCAACAAATTGGTCAGCAGTACTACTACCAGCATATGAAGTAGCCTAAATGCTGCTCCTCATTTACCCACTAAAAGGCAGCAGTACTCTAAGCAACATTACACCGTGTGACCCTTTACTTCCACTTTTCTAAAATGGCAACAATTAACAAAAAAAAAAAGTTGATTGCGACGGCCAATGCTTTATGGATAGGTGGAAATTGGACTATTCCTTCACTAAAATACGCAACTGTGTCTGCCTCATTGAAAAGAGACAGTCTCTGTTTTTAAAGAGTTCAATGTGAGGCGATATTACCAAACAAGACACGCTGACATGTACGACAAGATTTCAGGGAAGATACGCAGTGAGAAATTGAAGCTAGTTTAATTTTACAGCAGCAGTATTTCGCATGAGCCCGAGAGTCGAAAGAGAACGGTACAAAGGCTAGTTGTGAGATTGTTGAAATTATTGTTTAAAAAAAATATTAAAGCAAATGTGGCACACAGAATGGCTTGCTGAAATTTGCTCAAATATATTGTTCTACGTAAAGGACGTCAACCCCTTTGCAAAACGTTTGGACACCCCTGGTTTAAGTGAATTGGATGCATGTCGTTGTCAATGGCAGGCAATGAATTAATTTTGCATCAGTTCCATTGTTTTAAGATACTAACCCTGAAATTCCAACATCTCCGTGTGCACTGTGCTCTTCTGCATTCCGAACGACGCAACAAATACGTTTGTATTTTAATCAATAGGACGTGGTCCACATGATCCGCTCAGCTCTGATCCGGTTCCGCTGGAGTCCGTCCTCTCCGGTCCATCAAAACTAAAATACTTACAAGGTCTATTTTCTAATCCGTCAACCTGCGGCTGGATCAAGTCCTGCCGTTTAGCACGCACCAAACAGGAAATATAACGCCAGCAATATCGGGTCTTTCAAAGGAAATAATGTTTATAAAAATAATACGCATCTAATTTTTAGTATATATATTTTTTAATTTATGCAAAATAAAATGTATATAAGTCATTTGCATGGGATGTACAGTGCTTGTGTTTTTCCAAGCAATAAAATATATTTCAAAATGAATAAAGGAAATTATATTCTTTGGCAATGTCAGCAACGTTTGTCAGTGTGACCCTCCTATTGGTGCCTTTGCAACGCAACGCTCCCACTGATGGGTTACTGACATCACGATTGTACAGTATATAGTTAGTATGTGAGGAAAATGAGGGAAAATAAAAAATTAGGAGATGGAGGTTGGGGTTATAGCTGTTTTTGTTAACTTTTATTTTGCAAATCATTGAAACAATACAATTTTGAATGAAAATCAGTTTTTGTATGTGTTATAGAAATAACTGATCAAAACCGTTTTCTTTTCATTTCAGTAGTTTTGACCCCCCCAACCCCCCCCCAAAAAAAAACAAAAACAAAAAAAAACTAAAATTTCTGGCTCCGTGGCGACCTTCACGTCGGGGAGTTCCGGCAAGAAATTCTAACCTCTTTCACCCCTGCCGATAGGTGTGTCGATTCACCATCGCAACGCTCCCATTGGTGGAGAAAAGTGAGCCTGACTCCTGTGCTGATTTACTAAAGCAACATTCTTTTACCAATTTTTGCAAGCGCTACAGTATTAATTAGTTTTTTATTTTAGAACTGATATAATATATAATTATATAAATATAATAAATAATATATATAAATAGTTTTCCGTACCATTTTGCAACGTAACTCAATGAGCGACAGGTGACTAGCCAATAACATGATACAGTTCCTTTACTTGCGCTACGCAGCCAATCGTAGCACTGACTGTGTTGTGCATATGTGCCCTGCCCATATGCACCATGCAAGTTAGCTAGCTAACAACAGTGCAGCAGAGTTAGCAGACGCAAATGCTAACCCCTTATCATGGCAAAAGGAATGGTAAGCGATACTACACTCATCAAGTCAATGTAAAAAAGATATGTGGTTCTTTTAAAATGGAATGGCTCTTGGAGTATGTGCAAACATAAGAGGCGGTGAAACTGAGTGAGATTTTTTATGTTTTTTTTTTTTTTTTTTTTTTAACCTGTCCTGTATACACTACAAATTTATAAGCAGGACTCTCACATATAGGATAGTACACATCTTATGAACAACAAGATTTTGGTCTTTTTTATTTTAAGTGAGCCAAATCAATTATATTTAAATTAAAATAATGAATATTGCTGCTGTAATTTCATTCGTTCAACAAGCATGTAACTTGCTATGATCCGAGGTTTTGATCAGGCGTGATACTGATGTGTGGCCACCGTGTACACATCTGATGTTGCTCACCGTGTTCCGCAGTGTGCTCAGACACATGTATAATTAGAGGGAACATTGCATGAGACCCTGTCAAAATCATGCTTAATCAGTTGTCTGTAACAAATTTGGAAATGTCATAAAATATGGAGACCAAAAAAAGTGAAGCCTCATTTTTTGAATATTAAACAATGTTTTATTTTTATTTTTTAATCCCAACTGTTACAGGAAGGTTGACATCAGCCATCACCTTAGTTTGACGTCACTAGGAAACGGTCTGCTTGGATCCAGGTTAAAGTTCTATAATTATTAGGGGGAAAATGTTTGGCATTCCAGAAATATTTTGGCGGTGGTACGTACCTTGTGGTCAATGTGGTGTCGTTTTTTTAAAACATGGCGTCTGCCAACGAGACCCATCAGACAACTTACTATTTCGAGATGAGAATGCTCCAGCGACCACCACACGCCACCCTGTTCCACTCCCTTCTCGGACACCTGTTTGGATCCATCTTGCCGGACGAGATACTCGACCGCTACTTCTCAAACGTCATCGAACCCCGTCTTGTCTGGAGTTCGGCTCCTTCCCACCCAGTCTGTGGCTGCCGCCTCTGGAGTCTCGTCCATTCAGCTCTCACTCGGACTATCCGCTCGTTTGGCCCAAACTGCACATTTTGACCCGGTTTCCCTGTGGACCTATGGCAGAGGCTGTGCGACCCGAGGACTACTGCGACGAGGTGTTGGAGGACGAATTCGGCGAGATCATCAAGTGTCGCTCTGGTAAGGCATTATTAGTGTGTACGCGTTTGGAAGGCAAACTACTTACTTTACTAAATTTCTGGCGTTTTTGTTGTTGTTTTTTTTTTTTAATTTAATTTTTGTTTAAAAACTCACACTAGAAATACTGATTCCCATACCTTACTGACGTAATAAAAGTTAAGACCACATGTTCTAAGGTACAAAATTAAAATTGTGTGGTTTATTTTACTGACAATACATTTTTGATATTATTACACATAAAAAAAATAAATTTGGGATGTTGCTTTTATAAATGTCCATATAGATATACAGTATATATTTGGGCTGTCAAACGATTAAAATTTTTAATCGAGTTAATCACGGCTTAAAAATCAATTAATTGTAATTAATCGCAATTCCAACCATCTCTAAAATATGCCATATTTTTCTGTAAATTATTGTTGGAATGGAAAGAAGACACAAGACGGACATAAACATTTGACATACTGTACATAAGTACTGTATTTGTTTATTATAGCAATAAATCCACAAGATGGTATTAACATCATTAACATTTACGTGTATTTTGCATAGCTATTTGATTGAGAATGCCAGTTGTCTTTGCATTGAGCGCTTTTCTTTTTGTGAACATTATTTTTTTGAGGGATAGGAATATTATCTTTGTTGTGCTTTCACTAAATGATACTGTAGCGACCTAACTGTTCCGACCAAATGCATCATTGGAAGTTGGGCAGCCATGACTGTCAGTGGTGGCCGCAAATGGTATACAGTATGTTCTGCGTTGTGTTCAATTAGGCGTGTTAAAAAAAGTACTTCTCCTGCTCCGCCCAAATGCATGATGGGAAGTTGGGCAACCATGACTGTCAGTGGTGGCTGCAATTGGTATAGAGTATGTTCTGCGTCGTGTCCAACTAGGCGTGTTAAGAAAAAGAACGCATACTGCTCCGCCCAAATGCATGATGGGAAGTTGGGCAACCATGACTGTCAGTGGTGGCCGCAAATGGTATACAGTATGTTCTTCGTTGTGTTCAATTAGGCGTGGTAAGAGAAAGATCGCCTCTTGCGCCGCTCAAATGCATGATGGGAAGTTGGGCAACCATGGCTGTTAGTATTGGCTGCCAAAGCTTAAGCCAATAAAAGGCCTGGTCCAATGAACGTCTGTGTCCACTCGCATTTCTTTGTCTTTTGCTCTCAATGTGCCAAAACGGCGTCATTGTAAACGGTCTGAGGCAACGCATGAACGGGTCATTCTGTTTATGCGTTAATTGCGTCATATATTTTAACGTGATTAATTAAAAAATTTAAGTACCGCCCGTTAACGCGATGTTTGACAAACCTAATATATATTATACATAAACTATGGTTGATCTCAACCACACTTGACTTTATTATACAGATATTTATTTTCATATGTAGTAAATGTGAACAATTAGTCAAAAAACTATTTACTGCTTGAAGAAAGTGTAGATACCTGAAATCATATTTCATGGCGATTTTTTTGCACCACAGATCACTGATTGAATGTTCATTTTTTTTCTCCATGTGAATGATTTGTGTCACGGAATTAACCTGTGTGTTGCCTTTAGAATACATTACAGCATGGCGATCATTTTTAATCTAGTACAATCTAAGTCTTACATAGTAGATTTAATCCAGTTATTTCATTAAATTCATTCCAACCAGATCTGCTTCTAGTCAATTGTTGTTTGATATAATTGTAATTTAAAATTTAGAACTGAATCCTGAAGAAAAACAAAACCAATACAAAATGGTGCAAGTGACCAGATTAAAGAGTGGTTCGCCATTTCTTTTGAAATATACTGTATGTGCAAAGCATACGTAGTGTCCTTTCTTCAGTTGTCTTGGCTTTACATACGCAAAACAAAACTGTACTGGGTTTGGCCTAGCACTTTGAATGCTGTGGGAAACTTGGAGCCGTGTATTGGCGGCGTGCATTGCTAAATCGAGGCAGTTTATGACATAGTAAATTTACATTTACACTTCCAAGTGTTGACACAGAAATAACATCCATAACTTATTTAACAACTGCATGCTTTGTGTACTGTATGTGGAGGACACAAGCGAAGCCATGCACCTGTCGAAAGGTGGGTGCAGTGAACACAATAGTGCTCCTTCAGACAAGGGACACTATTTATGTTGTATCTACAGTGAGAATTGTCACACAAATACAGTAGTGTTGAGATATTAGCAGAATCTTCTGCAGGTGTCGCCCACTATAAACTTTATTTTTCCATTTCATTTCTGGTATCATCTTGACACACTTGTGGCCACTTGCATTTGACGTTGGCAATATTTATAAGCATATATAATTTCCCTTTCCCATGGCTTACCATTTGACATTGGATGCGGGTTGCAAAATTGTCGCCAACAAGAGCGTAAATGCTTCCACAAGTAAACCTTTCCATGGTGCCGGTTCTCAAACTGAAGCAGAAATTCACTCAGGAACAAAATAACTTCTTGCCAGATTACAATTTTGCAACACTGCTGCTGTAATGTCAATAAGCATTTAATGACATGTTCACGAAAATGGAAAAGCCTTAAAATCTTAAATGCTTTTGGCCTAATGTTAGGGCTGTACGATATTGGAGAAAACTGACACTAAGACTGGGGGTTTGCGATTTTAAAACTAAAAGAATTTTCACCAGGTGACTTGAATAGCTCTGTTTGGGAAAATTTTTATTGTCTCACCATGACCAAATTGTATTCCTGTCATACCATTTAATCCAGGCTAAGGGAGTTCATCTGTGGATGATGAAGATAGCTGTACAGTATACAATATATACAGTGGGGCAAATAAGTATTTAGTCAACCACTAATTGTGCAAGTTCTTCCACTTGACAATATTAGCGAGGCCTGTAATTGTCAACATGGGTAAACCTCAACCACGAGAGACAAAATGTGTAGGAAAAAAAAACAGAAAATCACCTTGTTTGATTTTTAAAGAATTTATTTGCAAATCATGGTGGCAAATAAGTATTTGGTCAAACCAAAAGTTCATCTCAATACTTTGTTATGTACCCTTTGTTGGCAATAACGGAGGCCAAACGTTTTCTGTAACTCTTCACAAGTTTTTCACACACTGTTGCTGGTATTTTGGCCCATTCCTTCGTGCAGATCTCCTCTAGAGCAGTGATGTTTTGGGGCAGTCGTTGGGCAACACAGACTTTCAACTCCCTCCACAGATTTTCTATGGGACTGAGATCTGGGGACTGGTTAGGCCACTCCAGGACCTTGAAATGCTTCTTACGAAGCCACTCCTTTGTTGCCCTGGCTGTGTGTTTGGGATCACTGTCATGCTGAAAGACCCAGCCACATCTCATCTTCAATGCCCTTGCTGATGGAAGGAGATTTTCACTCAAAATCTCGCGATACATGGCCCCATTCATTCTTTCCTTTACACAGATCAGTCGTCCTGGTCCCTTTGCAGAAAAACAGCCCCAAAGCATGATGTTTCCACCCCCATGCTTCACAGTAGGTATGGTGTTCTTCGAATGCAATTCACTATTCTTTCTCCTCCAAACACGAGAACCTGTGTTTCTACCAATTTTTACATTTTGGTTTCATCTGACCATAACACATTCTCCCAGTCCTCTTCTGGATCATCCAAATGCTCTCTAGCGAACCGCAGATGGGCCTGGACGTGTACTTTCTTCAGCAGGGGGACACGTCTGGTAGTGCAGGATTTGAATCACTGGCGGCGCATTGTGTTACTGATAGTAACCTTTGTTACTGTGGTCCCAGCTCTATGTAGGTCATTCACTAGGTCCCCCCGAGTGTTTCTAGGATTTTTGCTCACTGTTCTTGTTATCATTTTGACGCCACGGGGTGAGATCTTGCATGGAGCCCCAGATTGAGGGAGATTATCAGTGGTTTTGTATGTCTTCCATTTTCTAATAATTGCTCCCACAGTTGATTCCTTTACACCAAGCGTTTTACCTATTGCAGAGTCAGTCTTCCCAGCCTGGTGCAGGTCTACAATTTTGTCTCTGGTGTCCTTCGACAGCTCTTTGGTCTTGGCCATGTAGTGGAGTTTGGAGTGTGACTGACTGAGGATGTGGACAGGTGTCTTTTATACTGATAATGAGTTAAAACAGGTGCCATTAATACAGGTAACGAGTGGAGCCTTGTTAGACCTCGTTAGAAGAAGTTAGACCTCTTTGACAGCCAGAAATCTTGCTTGTTTGTAGGTGACCAAATACTTATTTTCCACTGTAATTTGGAAATAAATTATTTAAAAATCAAACAGTGTGATTTTCTGGGGTTTTTTTCACATTCTGTCTCTCATGGTTGAAGTTTACCCATGTTGACAATTACAGGCCTCTCTAATCTTTTCAAGTAGGAGAAGTTGCACAATTGGTGGTTGACTAAATACTTATTTGCCCCACTGTATAATATTACTGGTTTTATGAAGCAAAACAAAAATGTGTTTAAAAAAAACAACGACAATTGCATGTTCTGCGATGGAACTATTGCGCATGCGTGCATCGCAATGCCGTTGTTCAAACGGTATATTGTGCAGGCCTACCTAACGTCTTCCAAATGATCATGCAAACAAAATAGAAAAAAAGGAAGTGCATTGTGACCTTTTGAACATTCTGTACACATTTCTTGTAGGGAACCTCTGGGCACCTTACAATACGATTTGCGATACATGACTCACTATATGGTCATGCAACAATTATCAATACATTAGTCAAGAAATCAACCTACAATAGTCTACAATACAACTATTACAGTTGCTATTTCTGAGTGGAAATTAAAAAACAAAAAAAAACAAAACATATACCGTATACTGTACACTGTATGTTTTATTTTTTGCACTTTCACAGACAATCTGTCAAAAACTACTGTCTTCCTCCCAGACTTTTTCGCACATACGCCAAAGTAATGTTCCTTTATTTACCTGAGTTGTGGACATCACCCAGAACTTTAGCACGTCACGACCTAATCAACTGTTTCGAAATTTCTTGGGTGGCATTGTGTCTGAATGCTGAGTGCAGGTTATATACCGTGTCAGAGCACAGAGTCTGATGACATAGCTATCATATCACACTACATTTGTTCATTTTACTTTAATACGAAACAACATTTGACAAAATGTATACTAATAACCTTTTAACTAACTTAACCAATTAGATCAGACAACTGTTCGCCGATTTTAGGACTTTGGAAGAGACTGTTGACCGTTGAATGGGATGTCGCAGGACTAAGCAAAGGCAGTTCACAGCATGTTTTCCTTGTATTATTACAGAGTATTATTATTTTAAATAAATGTTGTGATTGTGAACGTGTCGTTGTTCAGTGATTCTCGCAAGTGAGTGGGTCAGATCGGTACAGTAATAAATTTGATTTCTTCAGCAGAATCTAAAAAAAAAAAGTAAACAGACATGACTTCATACCAGAGTCGTATTCTGCATATGAAGCTGTCGAGGCAGGTGAATACAGCTACTTTTCCTTATTTCTGAAAACCGCTGATCCGGGTAAGTACCACTACATTTCTCCATGTCTGAAAGCCATTACCCGGGTAGGTAGTGAGCCACAGTACCCGGTAATGTTTCTGAAAATTATGTCTGAAAGCAGCATACAATATTTCAGTGCATTTTTGGAAATTAAGACAGTAGCACTACGGTATATTATTGCAACATTGTTGTAAACAATTGAGTTATTAAACAGACACTTTAGTAGTGGAAAATTTAAGTTGCATTTATTTATCAGTGTCCCTTTTGTAAAATGATATATCGATTCATTGCAGGAGTTTATCAATAACTTATTGGGATATAAAGTATTGCGATATATCACCATATTGATACATTGTTACACCACTAATTTCTTGGCGTATACATTATCTCCAACAACGATAAAAGTAGGGCTGTCAAACAATTAAAATTTTTAATTGAGTTAATCTCAGTTTAAAAAATATTTAATCGTAATTCATTTCAATTCAAACCATCACTAAAATATGACATATTCTTCAGGAAATTATTGTTGGAATGGAAAGATAAGACACAAGACGGATATACAGTGCTGCTCAAAAGTTTGTGAACCCCCTCAACATTTTGGAATTTTCTATTATTTCAACCTGATTTCCTAATCAATCAATTCAGTAGTTTTTTTTTGTTTTTTTAACAGTTGTGTTGTCGAGACTAAATTAAAAAGAGTTTTCATCAACTGATGTAGGTGCAAAATTGAACTGTTTGGTCACAACCAAAACCGCCATGTCTGGCGAAAAGTCAACACTGCATACCACCAAAAGAACCTTCTCCCAACAGTGAAGCATGGAGGTGGGAATGTCAAGATCTGGGCTTGCTTTTCATCCTCAGGACCTGGACAACTCCACATAGTCCAGGGAATCATGAATTCTGAGGAATATTGTCAAATCCTAGAACATAACCTGACGCCATCTGTTTTGAAGTTAAAGCTTGGCAGAAGGTGGATCATGCAACATGATAATGATCCAAAGCATTCCAGCAATACAACCAAGGAATGGCTGAAAAAGAAGAAGATTCGTGTTCTGGACTGGCCCAGTCAAAGTCCTGACCTAAATCCCATTGAAATGCTGTGGCGGGACCTGAAGCGAGCAGTTCATGCCAGACGCCCATCAAACCTCTCTCAACTGACTGCGTTCTGCAAGGAAGAATGGGCAAAAATCCCCCAAAGTAGATGTGAGAGGCTGATTAGTCACTACAGAAACCGTTTGGTTGAGGTAATCTCTGCAAAAGGAGGCGCAATATCCTATTAACTGAAGGGGTTCACATACTTTTGCACACATGATATCTGAGTTTTTCTTAAATCAACCACTTTTGTTAAATAAAGAATGACAATATAACTATTTCTTTTGTTTCAGTCCATTATTTGGAATGTCAGTATTGTGGATTTGGGTATAACTTAACATTTAATAAGGTTATTTTAGTTTTTTTTACAAAAAATCTGACCATCGCTGTGGGGTTCACAAACTTTCGAGCAGCACTGTATACATTCAACATACTGTAAATAAGTACTGTATTTGTTTATTATGACAATAAATCCACAAGATGGCATTAACATTATTCACATTCTTTCTGTTATAGTGATCCTCGGATAGAAAGACTTGAACTTCTTAAAAGATAAATGTTAGTACAAGTTATAGTAATTTTACATTAAAACCCCTGTTAATGTTTTTGTTTTAATAAAATTGCTAAAATTTTCAATGGAAAAAATAAACTAGTAGCTTGCCATTGTTGATGTCGCTGAGCGGTGACGTCTCATGGGCACCCTGCTGTTCTCTCACAGTGTCTTTAGCTACGTAAGGTAGTGATTGAAATACACCACAAGGTGTCAAGGTGGCGAGTTTTAAATTACTTAGATATCAAGCCAATAAGTGTGTTTTGTCCCTCGACTGACGCCGTAGTTCCCCGTTTCTATTGTACTTCACAGTCATTTGAGTGATGGCTTCACAACGTACGACACCTCTGATAGTTTGTATATTGTGACTAAATATTGCCATCCAGTGTATTTGTTGAAATAAACGTAATGTTTGAGTAGAGTTTGACCAAAGTCTGAGTAAGTTTTATGTGTATTTTGCATAGCTATTTTGAATGGGAATTAACATTATTTTTTGAGAAATAGGAATATTATTTTTGTTGTGCTTTCACTAAATGATACTTATGTTTGTTGTGAAGGAGTTGCCAAAGCTTATGCCAATAAACGGCGCGGTCCATTGAACACCTGTGTCCACTCGCCTTTCTCTGCCTCTTAGCTCTCAATGTGCAAAAAACGGTGTCATTGTAATCTGTTTGAGGCAATGCATGAGCGGGTCATTCCGCGCATACGTTAAATGCGTCAAGTATTTTGACGTGATTAATTTTAAAAATTAATTACTGCCCGTTAACGCGATAAATTTGACAGCACTAGATAAAAGATAAAGTGCTAAGTTATGTTTTGATCACCATTTGTTGCGCTAGAGTTGTGCAAAAATAACTCATTTCTGCAAATGGTTTTGAAATGAAGGGTCAAATGAACAGGATTTAGCTTGGTGCCATTCATTGTTTTTAGGTTTTTTATTTTTTTGTATATCAAAAACATAGGATGCACATAAATGAATGCAGTGATGTCTAGGTGGACACCGAATCCCTGAAATTGTAATGAGATGAGGCTTGAGGTCCTCTTTTAGATGTTGTAAATACTGAAAGTCCTTGAATGGCTTACGATTGGGTGAGCTCCAGAAGAATAGACAGACTGTCTCACTCACTCTCTCTTTCCTCACCCCCACCACCAATACCATCAACTTCCACATCCTAAACTACAGCTGGTGGGTCATCTCATGCTGTAAATAGCAGTCAGCTGGCCCTGTTGGGCGGTAGTGTGCGGGATCGGATAGCTTATTGGAAGGTTGCCATGTTCTCTCCCTCTCCTCTCTTTTAACCCGTTCCCCCCATTCACGCCCATCGCTTTATTGATATCCACTAACTTTCCAGTACATCCTATTTCCTGCTCTACCCAGTTAATTGGGTGATTGCATTCTTTATGAGGGAAGAAATAGAATTTCAGGCATTGCCTTATCCTCTGCCCCCCCTCCCTGTTTGATCTTTGAGTTCCAAAATTGGCACTTATTCTATATATCAAGCTGTTCCTGCATACTCCAAGCCCAGCCCCCATCAAGATCTAGCATTCCACTTGGTGTGATGTATTATGGAGATATTTTTTAACCAGACAAGTACCAGTGTTGTGGAGATATTTCTTACCAATACCTGTATATAGATTGTTGTTGCGTAATCACTGTATCAAACACATATTGTTATTACTGCAAAATATATTACATTGTGAGTTACTGATTGTGAGTTACTGTGATTGTATTCCTTAAGCCTCCACAACAGGTCAAAATTAGAAATGTATGTTGACAATATGTGAGAATTTTCAAGTTTAGGATGTTACTTGCCCCTGCAGGAGAGAGGATCAAGGTTCCCATGTTCATTGTGGGACCACCACTGTTCCATCTTACATGGACTTCAGAAATGGAACAATCTACTGTACAACTGACTCCATCCATTATCATAAACAGATGATGGTTGCGTTTTAGCGTTAAACTCAAGTAACGGGATTTTGGCCCAGAAGATGGCAGCACAGTCCTATCGCCAGTAACAACTGTTAGTGTTCACATACATCTTTGACTAGAATCCAATAATGCTGGGGTTTACAAACCTCTCAAAGGTAGTCAGAGGTTTCAGTTCATTTTAAAACTAGGCAAATTGACCAGGTCATTCCATCAGATAAAAATTAAGACAAAAAATATATAATTTGAATCGTATAATAAAAGTATTTTTAATTAAGTAATTGTTTCATAACATTGTGGATGTAGTATATATGTAAATACTACAAGTTATCAAATGAGGCTGTGACAGGGCAACTGAAGCAATACTTTACAATACCGGTGTTTAGCTGTCTTACCTGATATGGCATGCGGTAGCCTCGTAACAGGATGTAAAATATGTGACGCTTGTGAAGTGGGATCAGTTTGACATATTAGTGTATTTTTTTGACATATTAGTGTATTCTTATGAGGACTGTATGAATGTACAGTATTAAGGTATTCCCGAGTAATCTCTTTGATTCGTTCGATTAATTCAGTACAGTAGTAATTTAGCAACAAGTACTGTTGCCTTTCATACTGAAGGCACAGATTCCTGGCCTGTGCCAGCTGTTGCTTTCTTAACCCAGGATTATTGCTGGTAAGCGTAAGGAAGGATATCCAGTTCAAAAACTGCCAAATAAATTGTTTGAGTGAGTGACTCATTGTTTCGAACCTGGATCGCAAAACTTTAATCCACTTTGGTTCATAGGTCATTTACTGGTCAAGTGGCTGATCTTAACATAATAAAGGTTTGCGCTCACTGAACAAATCTGTATATGGTTACTGTTGTTCGTTTTCATATGAACCTTATAAATGATGCGTGTGCTGTAGTCAGTCTTCCTGTGACCCTGAACAGGATAGTTGGTGAAGGTTTATGGTGTCATTTGCTAAATTTTCAACCATGACCTAATGTATATTGTATCATAAAAGAAAAATGTTTGATTCATCTATTGAGGTCATACACTGTCCAATTGGCCTGATTTGTTTAATGAGGTGAGCTTTAGTTACTTCTTTGTTTTCCCGTCATAATCTCCTTCTCACCCTTTCCCTTTCACATTGACTTTTCTCACCTCCCATTATCTCTGCCTTTTTGCTTTCATACCAATTTGTTTGTCTTATTGCTTCTAGCGCCTGCATATTGTTGTCCTGTTTTCATTCATCTATTCATCACCTATCCTCTGCATCACATTATTAAACTATTGTCAGTGATGCTCTTTCCACTTTGAATGGGTGTCTCAGGGCTAATGAAAAACAAACCGGGAAGCAGAGCAATGATTCAGGAGATGCAAGTGAAGCGATGGAAAGGTGGGATTGAAGGAATGACTCCGAGAAATGAGACGGATGGCTGGAGGGCAGATCGAGGTGGAAGGTTTGAATAGCTGATGTGGAGATGAGGAGGCTGAACTCAGCAAAAAGAATGAGCAGTGCACAGATTTTGCTTCAAGAAGAAAATTGCGAGACGTGTCAGGCGTGACAATCATCATATATATACATACCTATATATACACACACACATCTATATATATATATATATATATGTATATACTGTATATAAATATATATGTATATAATACAAGGGGGTACTTTATGAACTGGACAGATGGTGCCATTTTCAGAAGCGTTTGTTTACATTTATCATGAGAGAGGATCCATTCTGCAGCAGTGTTTTTTTTCCCTCCAACTTACAAATATAATTAAATCTTGTGATCAAAATGCAACCCATCTTTGATATCTACCGGAATAGAATCCCTTAAAGTCTGAACACGGGAAAAAAAAAAATCAAGACATGAACAGATGATAGGTGTTGTCACCAAGATGAGAGAGTAAGGACTAGGAGCCATAAAGGTGGGGTGGGGGAGTAAAGGGACAGCTCTGATTGCAGTTAATTGCTGTTCACACACAGGGCGGGTCTGAAATAATCGCTCATCAGCTCCAGTGTACTAATTCTCCTGTCTGCAGTCTCTGGGTTTAAGTTTGAGCTCAGAGGAGCATAAGCATGGCCATGCTTTAGCATTATAATTAGCATGTAGATTACATTTTAGCGCCACCACAGCACCCTCCCCATCTCCAAATTAGATGGGGATCCTCCTTGAAGACTGAGACAGGAAACCAGGACGAGAGATGACATCTTTTTAAAAATAACTGGTCCAACACTTTCAATAGACTGTCCGGTTAAATGATGCATCACGATATGGGGTGTGTGACAGCAAGGTGTCCTCTTCATCTTCTCTGATGTCATGAACTTGACCTGATACTGTCAGAACTTGGCTTACAACAGAATTCCATTTTGCTCCCTTAATATGAGAGATCTCAGTGCCTCTTTTTGCATTTAAATGAGACCCAGTGACATTGCTGTATAAATGCAATGCAGTTGAGTTGAGAATATTTTAAAGGTGAAAAATAAGAAAAATTGGATTATAATGCTTTAGTAGCCCAAAGGGATATTTTGTAATGTATTGTAATGGTAGAGTGGTGTTGATGAACTCTCCATATTGATTGCTTGTGTGCGTTTCATTGGAAACTGCCATCCATTGGCTCCCACTTGATATTGCATTGTTTAATAGGATAATCCTAAAAATTTGATCATAAAAAAAATCTCCTCTCAATCACCACTCAATGTAGTAATAAATTGGTAGTACCTAAGGCCTACCTAAGGATGTAAATCAATACAGTAATTTCAAGTCAATATGATACAGTATTGATTCTTTGGACAACGATATGATATTTTCTGGTATTACAAATTCTGCCACCATTGAATTTAATTCAAGTGGCTTCGGTTGATTTAATACGTAATTATGTACGTACACATTTTACACAATTGGTTCCCTTTCAACCATGGCAATATGAAATTGTAAGAATTAAAAAAAAAAATTGTTGCTGAAACATTTCAGACATTATACTGAAAACTAGAGTTATTAATAAAACATCAAATCTAAAAGTACGATATTGGTCCGTTTTGCTTTTTCACCATTATGATTTGATTGTACAAAACCAATCGATACAGTATATCAATCAAGCTCGATTCAATTCTACACACCTGGTAGTAAGACTTCAAGCTAGAAGGAAAGAATCTGTTAAAAAAAAAAAAGAGAAAATATTAAAGGTTTGGGCTAGTCAACCAGTTAACAGTCTAGCAACTCCACATTCTCATTCACTGGCGCTAATGTCACTCACCATGCCAAGCCAAGCCAAGCCTTTTAAAGCCATATACACTCAAAATCACAGATACTGCCACAAAACCAACCCCAATGGCGTACCGCAAGCAACACGTCACTTCCGCTCATTAATATTCATGGCATTAGCTACCGTTGCTAAGCTGGGACAAAGCTAGGACCGTTTGTCCCTAATAGGGAATGGGACGTACTACGTCATTGTTTGGACGCGCCTCCATGCTGGCAATATGATTCACTTCCGGGCCGGCAGAGTCAATGCGGATTGTAACGTGTGGTAGTGCTAAGCTAACTCTTTCGGTGTTTTAGAAAGAAAATATGGGTGCTTATTGTTGCGTTACCGGGTGCAACAGCGTCTCCTTCGACAAAAAAGGGGCTAGGAAAAATGGACTCACTTTTCACCGTTTTCCTGCATGGAGGACCAAATATCAGATCACGAAGGTACGACGGATGGCTGGATTGCAGCGGTTCGTCGGAAAAGCATTTATGATCATATTTCTGCTGGAATGAGAGTGTGTTCCTGTCATCTCTACTCTTGTAAGTTGAACGCTTTATCCACTTTTGGTTTCAATACGTTTTTGGTTTTTTTACACCGTTGTGTAAATCTGCCTCGGTAGCAATGCTCGCCTACTACGACTCACCTACCTGTTGTGTTCCTAGGTAAACCTGCTGACAACACATCCCGATTGGTCATCATCTCTCTTCTTGGATCATTTGACAAAGAAAATTTGTTCAATGGAGTGGTTCCGTTTGTCCTGTGTCGGACTCAAACAAGCCCCTGCAGCAGACACCATCTGGGTCTGCCCTTCTCGTCGATGAACTGCGGGCTTTTAACTTGTGAAAATGCAAGAACTTTAATGCACATATTTATTCTGCCTGGCTATTTAACTATGGCCAGTGACGTTTTTTTTTTTTTTTTTTTTTTTTAACCACTTTGACAAAGACACGTTTCATTGTAATGTTGAATTTATATATTCTATTATCATTTTTAAATTATAATATTCTTATTTGCACTTATGTAGACTTTAGACTGTCAATTCAAATAGTGTTGGAAAAGTTGCAATACCTAAAATAGAAATGCAAGAACTGTAAAGTACATATTTATACACCTTTATTTACCTAAGGCCACTGGATGTTTTTTAACTGCTTTGAAAAATACAGGTTTTGTTGTGATCTTGTATTTATATAGTATATAGCTTTTTATAATGTATTATGTATTATAATATTTGCTGCCCCCTGCCAGAGTGTGGGCCATTTTGTACTAAAAGGATTTTAAACTGTCAGTTCAAATACTGTGTTGGAGACTAGTACTTGCAATACTTAAAATGGAAATGCAAGAACTTTAAAGCACATATTTATCCTGTCTGGCAATTTACCCAAGGCCAGTAAATAGTGTTTTAAACTGCTTTGACAAAGACACGTTTATTGTGATCTTGTATTTGTGTATTACTTATAATTATATAATATTTGCTGCCACCGTCAGAGGGTGGGCCTTGTTTGCACTAATTTAAAGATTTTAAACTGTCAATTCAAATATCGTATTGGAGAAATTGCATTACTTGAAATAAATCTATTGCAACTTATCAGTCCTAGTTCTTGTCTACAACACTGTCCAAAAATTGTCAATGCATATTCCAAATAGAATAACAAAATTAAGTCACCTGACTTTGTAATTATTACACCTGTTTATTATGAAGACCTGAAGTAAACAACAAGCAGTTACAGTTTGTCAAGAAGTTGTTCAAGTCATGTTTTGGTATTCATATTTTATTGACTTTTCACAACAACACTTGGGATCGTGTTTGTAAGAGCAGAGCAAACTGAAGTTTCAGCGTGCACTCTTCGCCTTTCCAACCTCTCATAACGCTCCGATGTGGTGCGCTTGACCTCAGAATAACCCAAGAAGAGATATGGTGACCAATCGGGATGTGTTGTCAGCATTTCATATGCAGGTTTTCCTAGTAACACAACAGGTAGGTGAGGAGGAGGAGAAGGTTAGCATTGCTACCGAGGCAGATTTACACAACAGTAAAAAAAACCAAAAAAACCGTATTGAAACCAAAACGGATAAATCGTTCAACTTACAAGAGTAGAGATGAGGGGAATACACTCTCATTCCAGCAGAAATATGATCAAGAGAAATGCTTTTCCAACGAACCGCTGCGCCCCAGCCATCCGTCGTGCCTTCGTGATCTGATATTTGGTCCTCCATGCAGGAAAACGGTGAAAAGTGAGTCCAGTTTTCCTCGCCCTTTTTTTAGTCGTAGGAGAAGCTGTTGCACCCGGTAACACAACAATACACACACATAATTTCTTTCTAAAACACCGAAAGAGTTAGCTTAGCACGACCACACGTTACAATCCGCATTGAGTCTGCCGGCCCGGAAGTGAACATATTGCCAGCATGGAGGCGCGTCCAAACAATGACGTAGTACGTCCCATTCCCTATAGGAAATGAATGGAAATCATGTACGAAGGAGATGTTTACAGCGCTAAACCTACCAATTCTCTCCGAAAATGATGTGCCTGGTGCCAAATTGACTGGCATAGATGTGGAAGAACATAAAAATGTTCAGTTAAAAAGATGGCTTTAGTGTCGAAGGCTGAAAAAGACGAAAAAAACGAGCCAACGTAAGCATAGCTTTAGCTTTTTTTTATCGACGCGACTGACAATGACATTCTCCGGTTTCAACAAGCTATCCTTTACCATCAGCCCTGTCTTTCTTATATATCCTCTGGTTGTCCTACGTCCCTTACCGTTCCTGGGGGTAATTTAGTTAGCTTTGTGTAGCGATCGCAAATGCCACTCAGTGACAGCCAACGAACACTTTTAATGTTTTCATTGATAACACATCTTAATCCTATAATTTATTTACACTTCCCCCTTACTAAAGTTGTTTTTTATATATATATATATGTATAACAGAAACGGTAACAGTGGCAGTCAGATACCATTGTAATTTTTTTCAGGTCATTAATTGTCAGACAGAAGCAGTACGGCACAACGTTACGCTAAAAAAATTAAGTAAAAATATAAAAATGGCTTACCTCTTTGTCCTCTGAAAGACCATGCCAACCCAACATAATGTTTACTGCATATGAAACGTGAATGGATTCGCCGAGCTGGTGTTAAAGTCCGCGCAAGTTGATTCGGTTTTCACATTTTTTCCTCCCGAGTTTTTGGTTTCCGGGAATGTATGAAGACAACATCCTTCATGGTCGTAATGTCTAGAATCGTTTCTACAAGTTCCAAAAAAAGCAATGCGTGATCGGCATGTTCGTTTTTGAAAGATTACCGGCGAAAAGTAGCACTTTTTACGTTGAGTCTATGCGAGGGCGGGTCTATAATGTCCCACTTCGGCTTTACTTCCGCTTTACGATGTGACGTCACGGTCTAAAAATAGCCTGCATGCGGTACGCCATTGGACATAATTAATACCTGTACCTTACAGGCAAGTGTTCAGTAATGCAAACCGATTATTATCAAATGCTTTAATTTATTAAGAGAGTATACAGTTCTAAAAAATATTCAATAGCTGCTGCCCTAGGTCCTGTTTATCTCATAGCCTGAGAATTGCTCATGGACATCCGTAGTCTATCTGTTTGCTGGGAACGTGTCACATGTCAAATAAATTGAAGAATATAAAAGATGGTGGTCTTTATTTAATTGGATTTTATTTAATTTTCAGGCAAAGGTGCGACTCATTTGAAGCCGATATTAATTAGTCAACCTATTTTGCTGACTTTTCTTGCCACAGGGACCTGAGTCACATTTTGGAGGGTTTATCTATATGTCCTAAAACAAAAATTACTGACAGCACACGTCACAATTAGTATTGATATACATTACTGTTGTACAATTGTACAAAAGGTTGAACAATTGTTCTTGTAAAAGTATAGTTTTACCGCTGTATACAGTAGTCACAATTGGATTCTACTTCCAGTAGTTTTCAGCCTTTGTGTGTCTTCAATTATCCTCAAACATACTACAAGTATTAGAAAGAAATTCAGTTTACATGGTCTTTAAAGAAGCAGTAGGATGGCACCCTGAGCACAATAAATGACTCAAGTCAGTGTTCTGAATACTAATTGACAGTTCTAAATGTCCTGGAATGTTCAAATTTCGCCATCATCATATTGTATATTATTTTTAGTATTGACTATTGAATGATTCTATATTACTGTACATAGAAATCATATTTTTCAGTATGATGGATTTTTTTGTTAATTTGTTTGCTTCTAGCTCATTTTGGATAAGTACTTCTCCCAATTGTCCCTCGGGTTTTTGCCATTGCGCTCAATTGAAATCACTCCACCTAGACTGGGGATCATTCCCCGCGGGCTCTGTGGTCGGCATGACCATAGACACTCTGGTGTCAGTGGTAGAGAGGAGATCGATGAAAAAAACTCCTGGCTATTATGAACAATTCCAGTCACCCTCTACACGCTGTCATCCGTACACAGAGGAGCTCGTTCAGCAATAGGCTGCTCCTCCCCAGGTGCAGAACTAACAAACTGAGAGACTGCTTTGTCCCACGAGCTATCAAGCTCCACAACTCGACTTTAGGTGGGAGGGGGAGGGACAATACTTCACTATTAACACTTTAGCACTTCTGTAACTTGGTCCTTCCGCTAGTGTCCGCCTGGTGTTATTAGCCTGTTATTATTCCTTATATTTTACCTCTTAATTAGTAGCATTTGTACTTATTTCATTTTTAAATGTATTTCATGTTTTTAATCCCTTTTACTCTAGCACTTTTTTACTATCCGGCACCTTGTAATTTTTATCTTTGCTGCTGTGTTGTTATGGGCACTGGAAACTAATTTCCCTGAGGAAACTCTCCCAAGGGATAAATAAAGTTTATTGAATTGAATTGAATTGAATTGAATTCCACCAGCCAAAATGCATGCATTGATCACACAATAAAGATGCCCTAGTGACTGGAGCCAGGAGGCAACCTGGATATCCCACCGCAACTCAGGAGCCTTATTTCTAAAATGTTTTTCTTTTGTCAAAATATACTTCAAAACAAACTGTAATGCATTGGTAAATCTAATTTGTCAAACGTGCCTGTAAAGCATTGTGATTTAGCAAGGAAGACATTGTAAAGGTTTAAAGATTGATCAGAAACAGACATTTCAATTTAGGAATATAAGCTCGATTCAATATTTTTTGCTCATTAAAAGCTTAAGCTTGGCACTTTGATGTTACTTAATCATTTGGCAATTGAATCCCGTTCAACTCTGATGCACGAGTGATAGATGAATAAATGAATGACTCAAAGTCTAACTGCAACACTTCTCAAATCACCAATTTAAATCAATACTTTTATAGTACAGTGGTCCCCAACCACTGGGCCATTGACCGGTAACGATATCCCTGTCTAATCTATAGATTAATCTGAGTAAGGATTTGTATAGGTCACCATCTAGTGATTGGCCGCAATTACTACGGTGTTTGCACACCTATAGCAGCCCAGCGCCAGTCAACGTAAACAGTAACTTTAGCTGCTGTTGGGTGTGTGCTGTGGGCGGCGATGTCTTTTTACAGCTTTTTTACCTGCTGAGCCAGAAGAGGAGCCTACAACCATTCTGCATTTTATGTGGCTAAAAGCTAGCAAACAATGCAACAAAAGCAAATGCACTGAGACTATCACACCTCATGGCGAACCGTATTGCTAAAGCTAAGAGACCTTTCACGACTGGAGAAGAACTTATTATGCTTGATTCAGTGTATGGTGAGTGACATTTTCCCTGCACTTAATATTAATTTGAATTGCCTTGTGTTGAATTGTGCTATATAAATAAATAAATAAATTCATTTTTAGCCTTGACGTGTTATTTCATATTTACTGTCATTTTCTGCCACGCATTGCCGGTCCGTGAAAAGGCCCACATTACACTGGTCCGTGGTGCAAAAAAGGTTGGGGACCACTGTTATAGTACACCGATGCAGTGGTGGAATGTAACGAAGTAAAAGTATTTCGTTATATTTTTTGGCGTATCTGTACTTTACTTGAGTACAAATATGAACTTTGCTTTTTGCTTTTGCTTCACTACATTTTACAGCACGTATCTGTACTTTTAACTCCACTACTTTACAAATTGTTGCCTTTGTTACACATGACTTTTTTTCTAATTGTGAACTGATAGTTTAGTTATCTATAAACCCTAGCGGCAGCAACATGGGTACAAGCAAGATTGGGCAGGTGAACAAGATATTGACCAATAAAATCCAACAGTGAGAGCAGCATGCCTTCAGGTGGGTGCTGCGCACTCTTGAGGTGGTGGGCACATTTTTGCATCAAGAGAAAATACTTTTACTTTTCACTTGTAAATTTTAAACCAAGTGCTTTTGTACTTTTAGTTGATTTTTTAAAATTTCTTAGATATTTATACTTTAACTTAAGTATTTTCTTTGCCCCTGTATCTGTACTTTTACTTAAAAAAAAAAAAAAAAAAAAAAAGAGTACTTCATACACCGATGCATACTTGAAATGATAAAAACCTTGCAAGCAAAAAAATCAGAGGTCCAACATTGAGCAAGAACTGAAATGTGGGTTAGCTGGTTTGGAATGTCAGCTGATTCTCACTGGAGCAAGGAAAAGACACTGCAAATATTAACCTCTATAATTGTCTTTTAATTTCGAGTTTCCATCAGTTTTCTTCTCCATATCGTGTTCCGGGCCCCTCACAGCTGCTTTTGGACAGGAGGCAGTCAGTGTAAACCAGGGGTGTCCAAACTTTTTGCAAAGGGGGCCAGATTTGGTGCGGTAAAAATGTGGGGGGGCCAGCCTTGGCTGACGTCCTTTACGTAGAACAATATACAGTATTGAAGCCAATTTTAGCGAACCATTCAGTGTGACACATTTGCTTTATTATTTTTTTAAACTGAATAATTTTAACAATCTTACAACTAGCCTTTGTGGCGTTCTCTTTCGACTCTCGGGCTCATGCGAAATACTGCTGCTGTGAAATTAATCTAGCTTCAAGTTGCTTCAATTTCTCGCTACGTATCTTTCCTGTAGTCTTGTACATGTCAGCATGTCTTGTTTGGTAATATCACCTCATATTAAATTCTTTAAAAACAGCGACAGTCTCTTTGCAAATGAGGGAGACACGGTTCTAGCGTATTTTAGTGAAGAAATAGTCCAATTTCCACCTATCCTTGAAGCGTCGGCCGTCACCGTCAACTTTCTTTTTTTTTTTGATTTTCGCCATTTTAGAAAATGGAAGTAATGGGTCACACTGGGTCATGTTGCTTAGCCCTTTAATACCTGCAACATGAAGCAATTATCAGAGAATCCCAAAATTTGAAAAATAAGGTCCTAATGAAACCATTTTTTCAAATTTGTAAAAAGAAAAGTCAAAATGAATATGTGTAATAAGCGCTCTAATATCCATAACTCGTGCTAAATCATGTTTTTTTTCCCTCATAGAACCTGCAAATGCATGTGTTGACTTGCATCCATTGTTTTTTTTTTTTTGCCAAAAAGAAATGTCAAAATTCTAAAGTAGTCTCAAAATCATGAAATATTAGGTGTATCAAATGTGACATTTGGCAATAAAGGGTTAAAGTGCTGCTGCCTTTTAGTGGGTAAATGAGGAGCAGCATTTCGTGAGCAAGCATATGCTGGTTGCAGTACTGCTGACCAATTTATTAAGTCTGTGTAAGGGCCAGACATTTTTGATTTTATGACAGAGGCTGGGGGCCGGGTGAAATCTGACCACGGGCCGCATTTGGCCCCCGGGCCGGACTTTGGACATGTCTGGTGTAAACCCTAAACTGGTAGCCAGTCAATCACAGGGCACATATAGATAAACAACCCCTCACACCCACATTCATACTGGCCAATAATTTTTAGTCATCAAATAGCATCAGTTCATCCAGAGACCGCAAGCCCCCCCCCCCCCCCCCCCCCCCCCCCACACACACACACACATCAACCTACATACGGACTCAATAGAAAACTGTCTCCTTAATGGCTTAGCTCCTGAGTCCCCAACTGAGATAAGTGAATTTTAATTAAGGGAATAGTGAGAATTGTAATAAATTATTTTAATAGTCTGCAAATGGCTTCCGTTTTTCCATTGCAAGAATAAGTAAGAGAGAGTGAATAAGGGTGTGTGGGGGCATTGGGTGTGTGTGTGTGTGGGGGGGGGGGGGTGCTGTAGTAGGTCTCTTGACAGTAATTCACTACTCTTATACAGTTGGTACAGTTGTTCATATTACAGAGAGAATTTGTAATTTTCTGGGTTTTAACAAATACAGCACTTGCTACCATGTAGATTTTTTTTTTTTTTTTTTCAACTAAACCATTCGTGCCTTGTAATGATAAATTCATTTTGTGTGTGGGACTTGGCCACTGGTGGAAGATACACAGAGATGTCCAGCGTTCCCATTTACAGTGTATCACAAAAGTGAGTACACCCCTCGCATTTCTGCAGATATTTAAGTATATCTTTTCATGAGACAGCACTGACAAAATAACACTTTGACGCAATGAAAAGTAGTCTGTGTGCAGCTTATATAATAGAGTAATTTATTTTCCCCTCAAAATATAGCCATTAATATCTAAACCCCTGGCAACAAACGTGAGTACACCCCTTAGAAACTATGTACATCCCTAAACGTCCAAATTGAGTACTGCTTATCATTTTCCCCCCAAAATGTCGTGTGCCTCGTTACAGGAGTGCTGTCAGCATTGCTGCAGAGATTGAAGAGGTGGGGGGTCAGCCTGTTTGTACTCAGATCATACGCCACACTCTACATCAAATTGGTGTGCATGGCTGTCACCCCAGGAGGAAGCATCTTCTGAAGACGGTACACAAGAAAGCCCACAAACAGTTTGCTGAAGACATGTCAACAAAGCACCTGGATTACTGGAACCATGTCCTGTGGTCTGATGAGACAGGCGTGCTTTCTAAGGGGTGTACTCACTTTTGTTGCCAGGGGTTTAGATATAATGGCTATATTTTGAGTTATTTTGAGGGGAAAATAAGTTACCTCTTTCATATAAGCTGCACACAGACTTCTTTTCATTGTGTCAAAGTGTCATTTTGTCAGTGTTGTCCCATGAAAAGATATACTTAAATATCTGCAGACATGCGAGGGGTGTACTCACTTTTGTGATACACTGTATGTCGTTGCAGCCTGTTTCAATGGATTCAATTGACCAATCTCAATAACATTTGTTGGTGATTTGTCAAGGGTGATTTTGAGGGTGCATATATTATGTGAAAGTGTACTATGCACAAGAAATAGCTATAATTAAAGTCACTTTTTGGACATTTGGATAAATTCTTAAAGGAATTGCCATCTTTACAAGTAAGGTTTAGTTCACACTTGAATAATTTTAAGGGATGTTGTATGACTGCACTGCATCTCACTGGGAACTAAATATTGTTGTCTTTTCAGTGAGCAACATATTTTACAAACAAATAATACAAAGTAAAAATTTCGAATGCTAACAATAATCTACTTCGGTGCTATTATCTTTTCTATTACAGAGATTTTGCATTGGATCCCATTACTGATGATGTGTAGCTAATGATGTGATGCATATTGGATGTTTAATATTTACTGTTTTTATTTATTTGTTTAATGAATCTGGAAATGAAATATGGCCTGTGTCTATCAAGCTTTCTAATGAACACACATAAATGCATGGGAAACAGAACCAATTCCAGTTTCACAATGGAGTTCTGGCAGCCCATAGCCAATGAGTGGACAGGAAAGCTTGGCATTCCCCGCACTGTCTGACAAATGGATGATCTTTAATGATGTTTGTGATTACGGTGAGTAATGACATGGTAACTAGTGCCAAACTGAGGTTTACTCAGCTGTTGGATATTGTGGACCAGGCAGTAGCTTTATGTGGTGCTTGCCTTGGCAAACAGGAAGTTTACACTTACACAAGCAGTTCCGATTCAGTGTGTAATTATCATGTACTAATGTCTCTGGAGGAACCTCGCTACTTCGCGCTTCAAACTGTGTGCCCTCGGTCTATTGCGGATTTTTTTTTTTTTTTCAATTTAAAAAATAAATAAATGAATGAAGTGTTTTATACAGCTGTCCCGATCCGATCATGTAGGTGTAGGGGCAGTTTACATGATGACTCTGCGACAAGAAGACGTAATGACTGAGTAGCGGAATTGCCTCACGTGCATATGGTGTGGGCGAAGACGAAAAATTCTGAATCCTGCCTCCAAAGTGGAAGAATTCGATTGTGGGGGCTTGAGGGGGGCTGGCTCTGCATGCATATCAAAAGCTCCTGCCGCGCGGGACCCGCGCCGATAACGTCAGCACTCGTACACGTCATACTGGGCGTGCGCAGCGGTGCTATTAAACATTTCAAACAGCTAATGGCGGAACATCGGCTTTAATTTACTGTTTTAATAATATTTTTAAATTTAAATATGTTGAATCTTTCCATTTTTGTGCCTTTTTCAACAAAAGAAAATGCCATTGCTTGGAGTGGGCGGGCATGTTGTCTTCTGGGCTGAGGAGGTCAAAGTGCATCATTCGCTGTCGCCTTTTAAATCTGCACTGCCCTCTAGGGCCTGGCATGAATACTACATCGTTTTCATGCGGAATTGTGACATTGTTCAAATAGAGATGGAACTATATAAATGCAAATTTAAAATTTTTTTGTCTTCTTGGAGAGTCACCATGTAAACTGCCCAGTAGTCTCTCACTTTCGCTGCTGCCGCTTTTTTGGTCAGGCAGTGCACTGGAGTTGCTTATTAAAGTTAACGAGTTAACTTGAATGCGCCGCATCCGTCAATGATCGCTTAACTTGTTAAACAGTTGCTGTGTAAGTGAGCAGTTTGAGCGGATTTGAGTGGACTCACTCAATGAAGCATTTGATAAAAACACGCATTTTTCTACTTTATTCTTGTTTAAAAATAATTTGGTCGGACAGTAACGTGTTTAAAACTTATCATAATTATTACATTTGAAGTGCTTACAAACCATTTATTATATTTATTATTTATTATTTATTATTACCATTTACTGTTTAAATACATTGGACACAAAAAAAAAATTATATTTTGGGGGGGGCGTGGGGGGAGCCTACTTCGTGGTTTTTCACTTATCGCGGTGGGTTCTTGTCCCCATTAACCGCGAAAAATGAGGAATCACTGCATTTTAAGAATAGGTTCGCGTAGTTGGCAAGTCTAGTCTTATTTTTATTAGATATTACCACATGCTTACAAGTATAATACCATATGTCTTGCTTGGGACCAGTGTTATGACGCAGTGGTGGTGGTGATATGAATTAAATTCTCGTTATCACAGTTATTTCCCAGCCATTATTAGACATATTTTTTGAGGGGTAAAAATCTAAACGCGGTGGAAGAATTTTGGCACACTGTGTATTATTTTTGTCATTAATGAGGCTTTTCAATCGTGTAAACAAATTTGCTATCATATTAGAGCAATTGACTTTTAAATCCAGTCTGACTCGGCCACGCCAAAACCTTGTTTAGATAATTTTGGGAGCTATTATGAGGTGAACTTGCTCATATTATTTGTGTTGTCCTTGCCGTATGAACTACAAAAGCTTGAGTTTGAGGGCTCGAAATTTTAGCCGGATGTTTTCCTGCAGGATTTCCTGGTAGACTGCAGAATGGATACCCCTATTATTAACAACAGTGACCTTGAATTTACAGAAAACTAGTTTTTGTTAAAATTTCGGAAAGTCCTGATGCTGACCTGACGATATCAGATTCCATGATTGTTTTTCATATGGACACAGATGTATGTATGTATGCTCATATGGTATGTGGCATTTTTCCTTTGTAGTTTAGTTTGGGAAGCCCCCTTTTTCACAACTGCACTGCAGCATCACTGCATCAATCTCTGACAGGAAGAGCAAAATGTTGCTTAACTGCCTGTTAAGTGCTTTTTCTTCCTGTTACTCCTTCCATGGAAGTTGTTAGCCTTTCAGCCAATTGACAGAGTAGCAGATGACCCAGGAAATGAGCTGATAGTCTATTCATGAGCTGAAAATATTTTTATAGAGTGGGGTTCAAGTGACCACAGTTTCCTATGTTTGCATCTCAAAAATTGTCATTTAATTTCCAGAGCTTAAACAATGCTTGGCAAGATTTCTCTGCTGTCTCAACTGATTGATGATTGATTTGTTTGCGACATTCACAAAGATACATTTCCAGAACATTGTCCACTGACTTGAAGCTTTACAAAAGCATGCCGCACAAATGCTATTTTTAGACCATGACGTCGTCATCGTAACGCGGAAGTGGGACATTTTCGACACGCCCTAGCATACATATCATGTTATTTCTGCTTATTTTCTCCAGTAATTTTTCAAAAAAGAACATGCCGATCAAGCACTGCTGATATAGAACTTGTAGAAACGACTCTAGACATTAGACATATGAAGGATGTTTTCTTCATACGTTTCCCGAAACAAAAAACTTGGAGGAAAAAATGTGAAGAATGGATGGAACTTGCGCGGCTTCCAAAAGACCAGTTTACTGCCAGCAAGGTGAAGCTATCCATATATTATGCAGTATGGGGCCATGTTCCTTCCGATGAAGAAGAGGTAAGCCATTTTGATATTTTTTACTTATTTTTTAGCATGGTGTTTTGTCGTGCTGCTTCTGTCTGACAATGAATGACCTGAAAAATATTGAAATGGTATCTGACTGCCACTGTTACCTTTTCTGTTGTAAAACAAAACAACTTTAGTAAGGGGGAAGTGTGAATAAATTATAGAGTGAAGATTTGTTATTAATAAAAAAAATATGTAGAGTGTTCGTTGGCTGTCACCAAGTAGCATTTGCGATCGCTACACAAAAATAGCAATGTAAATTGCCCCCAAGAACGGTCAGAGACGTAAGACAACCAGAGGATATAATATATCAGAAAGACGGGATATATGATGGTAAAGGATAGATTGTTAAAACAGGAGAATGTCATTGTCAGTGGCGTAAGAAAAAGGTGTCGATAAAAAAGGTACGGCTAAGCTTAGGTTGGCTTGGCTCTTTTTCCCGTCTTTTTGAGCCCTCAACACTCAAGCCATCTGTTTAACTGAACATCTGTATATTCTTCCACATCTTTACCGGTGAATTTGGCACCAAGGACATCATTTTCGAATGAATTGGTAGGTTTAGCTCAGTAAACATCTCGTTCGTACACTATTTCCATTCATTTACTATTGGGGACAAACAGGAGGTTGACCCGCCTAGCCATAATTGCTAACGTCATGAATATTAATGAGCAAAAGTGACGTGTTGCTTGCGGTACGCCATTGAGGAAAGTTCTTTATATTTTATTTAATAGTGGCATTGATGCTTGTGTCCTAAAGTATTATATTATACAGTGGTGTTACTAGGATGCCAGGGGTGGGTGGGCAAAAAGAAAAAAAAGCTACAATGCTCAAGTAGGTCGAAATCCAGTGTAGGGCTACTGCACCTTAAAACATGTTTTGTTTTCTCCTTGAGATAACTGTTGTTGTGATTTGGTCAAAACAAATAAAAGTTGATTTTATTTTATTTGACTTAGCTGAACAGTATGGACATGCAGGTGACAATGTTTTTTTTGGGGTAACCTATTGTGGTTCCTAGGTTTTATTATTATTATTATTATTATTATTATCATAGTTCTATAATTCTTTGCTCCGCAACCCCTTTGAGCTCAATTTGACCACCTTAGAATGCTTCAAAATGCACCAAAATCGGCAGGCAGGTCAAGACAGGTGCAATCTTTGATAGCATGTAAAGACAAATTCCAAATACACAATGTAGAGCCCCTTAGCAGTCATTCTTTGTCCCGCCGACACTTAGAGCCCTACTTTGACCCCCTCAGAATGCTTCAAAACTCACCAAACTCAACAGTCAGGTGAACACTGATAAATTTGATAAATTAAAAAAAAAAAATTGAAATATGTGTAAATGTGTGTAGCGACCCCTAGGAACAAAACCAACATTTTATTTCATTCATTCATTCATTTTCCATGCCGCTTTTCCTCACGAGGGTCGCGGAGGTGCTGGAGCCTATCTCAGCCAACTACGGGCAGCAGGCAGGGGACACCCTGAACTGGTTGCCAGCCAATCGCAGGGCACAAGGAGACATACAACCATTCACGTACACACTCATACCTACGGACAATTTAGAGTGTTCAATCAGCCTACCATGCATGTTTTTGGGATGTGGGAGGAAACCGGAGTTCCCGGAGGAAACCCACGCAGGCACGGGGAGAACATGCAAACTCCACACAGGAAGGCCGAAGCCCGGGATTGAACCCTTGATCTCAGAACTGTGAGGCAGATGTGCTAACCACTAAGCCACCGTGCCGCCGATTTTATTTCATTTCTTTTTTTTTTTTTTTTTTTTGTAAGGTGAAAGAGGAGGTAGAAACGCAAAGGTTAAATCTTAGAACACATCAGTACTATAGGAATAGGATACCATACGCGGTGCCCATGGGTGGGCACTGCCCCCCGGTAACACCCCTGATATTATATATATATTTTGTTCGTTACAAACACATTTTTGTGGGATGGGAGGAAGGGAGTTTCGATTTCTTTTAAGTTCAATTACTTAAAATGCAAGTGTTTTGAGTCACGGGTATGGTCACAAAATGAATGAGACACTTGTTTCAAGGCAGCAATGCACAGTATCTACACCGCAACGTCAATAAGAGTTTTCTGACTACATTCATTTCCCTACAAGACATAAACCCCACATCTCCAGGCTGAGTGCAAGTAGTAAGGATGAAGCCATTTAATTTTGGGTAAGGGCGTAGGTTTGTTTGCATAGGGACGGTAGGGACAAAACACTTGCAACTTTCCAGGATGCTCAAATTTTCCCCACCAACTTTTAAGCAACCTTATTTGCGTTATACAATGATTCCGGTTATATAAGTCATTTAGATTGTCTTCCCATATGTTTTAATTGTTGTAATTGACCCCACCATTATTAAGTGAATTATTTTCATTATGTTCAGACTTACATGTACCTCTTTTCACTTGCTGAATGTTACCTCTTTTCACTTGCTGAATGTGCCGGTCCATTGGCTGATGACTTGTAAAAAGACGTCACTGTTGTGGAAGTGGGGAACACACCACCAGAGACGGGTAGAGTAGACAAAAATTTTACTTAAAAAAGAGTAGCGTTACTTGAAAATACGGTAACAAGCTTGTATTTATTGTGTATGTTAATATAATTTATGATCAAATAATGCAATTTTTTCCTGGAAGTTTTTAAAACGTTTCTTTACTAATTTTTGAAAACAAAGGTTTGAATTGAACGGTGTAGGCTGAACCAATACACATAAAAGGTAGTATAAGTCAATACAGATTTATTTTGCCTTGATCATTAAGAATGTCCCGTCCCCAGTACAAAGTGTACATGCAGGTTATGCCATATAGTCCCTACAAATGTTGAGCCCAAACCTACGCCCTTGATTTTGGGGCTGATTAATGAGGCAAGAGAGAAGGTTTTTCAGATAATACAGTGAATGTATACATGAATAAAACCTCGCATATGCAGCAGGTGGGCGTGACTATGTAGAGCTGATGCTGATCCAAAGTTGTTGCTGGCGTTAGTTTTTGCCGGGGCTCCCCTTTGGCCGTCGTCCAATCATATCTAACTTGAAAGTGACTCGGAGATGGAGACCTTGTCTCATCCAAAGAAAGAGAGAGGAGGAGGAGTCAGCGGTAGGGGGACTTCAGCGGGACTATTTGTGATTTGCGAGTGGGCAGCTTGACACCCACTTGCCCCTTTAGGAACCTCACAGGCGCTATTGTTTCCTCGCGGACCGTAAGTGGAATACCAAATTTCTATTCGACGGGAACATTTGGAGTCCGTCCGGCGTTCACCTGTTCTTTTCGCTGTTGTTGAGGGACTCGATCGGATTCAAGGCGGACAACATGTTAGGGATATGCTGGCGCTGCGCGTGATTCAGGTACGAGTAGTACCATTTTGTGTTCAAAGACAGGTAACTGCATGCCATTTATAGTGGAAAAAGTCTCGTTTCCAAAATGTGTTGCTGTGCAGTTCACCTAATTAAAGCGAGCTCATGCAGCAGATTCTTGACTAAAGTCTCCATGCGCGCGCGAAAGGAACGCCGCAAAACATTCCTTTGCATGTGGCGCGTGCGTAGGTCGTACGTGCATCTGTGCGCGTGCCTTTATTTGCAACAGGCATATTCCCAGTAGAGCCTGTCATCAAACTCAGACGTGCGTGCGCGCGTCTGTCCTCCTCTACCTTTCTATCATTCCTCTTGTTTACCTGAAGGAATGAAGCGCTCACATCTTCCCTCGCACTTCCTGCGTTTAAAACAGTGGCCTCTTTGACTTACGAGCGTAATTAGTTCAGTGAGCATGCAACTCAGTACGTTCTGGTAACCGTTCAAGTGCTTTTAACTTGCATTACTCGTATAGCAAATCAATATTCCCAATTGAATTGAATTGAAATGCCATCCATTCGTTTAAAGCCTGGTAAAAGTGCCATCATTTTTTTTCAGTTTTAAGTGTTGAAAAGAACACTAATACCAGTGACATACCTGTAAACCGAGACCGTTGGCAATCTTACAAATAGTGACGTATATGCCCTAACAAATTGGTGACTAATCTTACAACGTTGTATATAGCATGCAATATGAAACAAAAATAAAACTCAATTTTTAAAATAATATGAATTTGTTGGTAATATTTTAACTTATAACCTGGTGCAACCAAAGAACAATATCTTCAACGACATCATGATTACTAAAATTTAACAGTGACTTTTGTTATAATTGTATGTAGCACTTTGGCCATTTCTATCATGTCTTTTGATGGCCGCACTTCATGGCAGCTCGCAATTCAGTTTGACTTGAAGGTAGTTCGTTAGTGTGTCCAATTATAAATTAAAAAGGTCATTTGATAAAATTAACTTACCGATGCTATCTTTGAGTCACGGAACATTTCTTTTGCTAATTTTGACAAGTGGTAAGCAATACTTGCAGGCAAATTGTGTTCGGCAACAAATTGGCAGAATAAAATCTCCGCTTTCGTCACTTTTCATTCTTCAGACTTCATTTTCATGACCAGTGTTGTTCATCTTACTTTTAAAAAGTAATTAATTACTCACAAATTACGTCTCCCAAAAAGTAATTGAGTTAGTAACTCAGTTACCTGAATGTAAGAGTAATTAGTTACTTGGCAAAGTAACTGGTGTTACCTTTCTTTTTTTTTTTTTTTCATTAAAAAAAAAAACAAAACATACTAACCTTTGGTATGTTTGGATGTCATTTAATGTTGTGAATCAACTGTTAAAGTTGTTAAAATTTCTCCGGTTTTTGCATTAGTTCCCTTCTGTCCACTTTCGACATGTGAAAGTTTTAAAATGGTTTCATCATTTAAAGATAGAGTCAAGTCAAGATTTTGCCGATTTAGGAGTATTTTACATAAAAAGTTACTTAAGGTTCGCTAGGAAGGTTCACTACAACAGAGCCTTTCTGAGAAGTCTACTGCTTTAAAAAGGGCGGCTGTTTACTAACTCCGCCGAGTCTGTCATTTCGAATGTAGTTCTATATGCATGTGATATCTAGGCGTAGATTGTAGGCTGTCGGCTACAGTAAGGAAATATTGGAGTCACCTAGCCTAGAATCGCGTTTGCTAAAGTGTCACAACAAACACTCTTCTCTCTCCGTGTCTCTGACTTCAACCAAAGTAGTAACGCATAGTAACGCACATTGTCTCGTTGCCGAAACGGGGACAAAATCCGAACGGAGAAAAAAAAATCGTAATGCACGAAAAACATACAGATTTTGAACGTACGACGTACACATTTAAAAGTGCTCAGTGCTCACTTGAACAAATTACGACGAAACCGTACAGCTTGACAGGTATGACTATATTGTTAAATACAGTATATACTTTATATATAGAAACATAATTCAGTGATTTAACCAGTGTACTGCAATTTATTTGTGTATTGTGACCTAAAAGCAGAGGTCGCTAAACTATTCCACATAGGGCCGCAGTGGGTGCAGGATTTCATTCCATCAAGACAAGATGACACCTTTTCATTAATCTGGTTGTTTTACAAGTAGGGGTGGGAACCTTGTGGTACCTCACAATACAATACGATTTGTGATTCAAAGCTCACGATAACGATGATCTCACGATAAGTTGATTATCGATACATGTGTCAGGAAGTCAGTCTAGGATATTCTCCAAAACAACTGATGAACAGAAAAATAAGCTATTTTCATCCTTCTGCTCTCAATTGGAATGAGTTTAACACTAGTAAACGTCCACTCAGTTTAAGCTGGGATGGTGGCAGTGAATCAACATTGATGAATGTTCATTCACTGCCAACATTCACTGCCATCCCTTCCACTTCAAACAGATTGTACATCTACGGCGGTGAATGGCAACCAATGAGCTTAATTTGGGTGCATTTCAGGCCATTTGCTGTTGATTTTTAAGTCACTTCCTGTTGATTTGGGGGCATTTATGGGTCACTTCCGGGTTTTTTTGGGTTACAGAACAGGAAGTGACGCATGAATCTCCCCAAACGAATAGGCAGTGACTCAAACTCAACAGGAAATGACCTGTAAATGCCCTAAAATGAAGAAAAAGTGAACAGTAATTGCCCCCATGATATATCAATTCTTGGCAGAAGCATATCGATAAAATTTTGGGATACAAAGTATCACGATATATCAACATTTTTATATTTTGTCACACCCCTACTTACAAGTGTAAACTGTTGATTGCAATCAGTTGCGTCTTGTTTTAGTAGTAACCTCTTTGGTTGAACTGTCTGTGCACGATCAGCAGGAACAAAAACCTGTTTTGGTCACTCCTGCCTTCAAGGAATTATAATCTTTGATGAAGTGCAATCCGGCAGAAAGAATTTGAAAAATAACTGAAGTTCATCTTTCTGCTGTGTATCAGCAAAGAAAAACCTCAATAAAGGCCAATATTTCCAGAAAGTAGGCAAAATTTCTGTGAGCAGCCATTTTAAGTGCTAAAAGTGTTTTCAGAAGTATTTCAGATTGTCTGCCATCGGTCGAGGCATCAGACACATCCCAAATTTCCTAGGCTATTCTAATGGCAATGTTTTTTACATTCAAGTTGTCACTTCTATAGTCTCATATACACTAATTTTGCTTGAATGACAATGGGAATGTTGTGTACAGTATTTTATACCTCTCATGTTGCTGTAGGTTAAACCACGTTGCAGAAAGTTTGGTGTGTCAGAATTTCATCTTGTCGTGCCTCACAGCGTGATACGTCCTACGTGTTCCTACTATTTGTTGAATATTGACCAATAGTGTAACATTTTGACTGACGAGTGCTTTCTCTTGCGCTCGCTCTCTCATTTTTCATCGGCAGCGTGTGAGACCTTACAGATACATTCACCCCACCCATCACAGACAAAACAAACATTGAAACCTTTTTTTTCAGTCTTGTTTATTGCAAATGTGATTATCCGAGCAGAGCAGACGACCGTCACTACATATTTGATACAAAGTCCCTCCGTGGCCATTACTGATTGACAGCTGCTTGTCCTGCCTCCCGACGACGTCAGATGTCGGACCGTGCGTTTCGCGGCTTTATGTGATCATCAGGCATGCTGTGGTTTTGTAGTGTGACAACTCATCCGTACGTGTCTAAACAATACGTCATCAACAAGTGAAATACGTCATCAAGAAGTGAAATATGTCACCACTGTTCAACAAAACAACAAACGCAAACGAACAATGATAGATTAACGCGCAAAGCATACCTATTTTATCTATTGATAGCACAGGTGAAGCTATATCAGTCTTTAAAAAACGCTCAGGTGTCATAAAATCCTTAGAAATTGCCACAAAAGCATGACGGTTGAGACCTCCTGAAGGGACCATATTTACTTATGTAAACACTGCAACACGTGACGACGTGTCACACAAGTTGCAGTGCACATGTGTGTGACATCACTGACACACTCTGTTCACACTGTGAGCCACATACTTTTGTGCAATATGAATTGCTACAAAAAATATCAAATTTAACAAAAATTCAGAATTGAGCATCACCCCCTGCAGTGGGAACGTAGTTTTAGTTTGTTGGATACTCTGAGACCTGGCACCAGAGCAAAACAAAAAAGATGTTTCTAGTCTTCTGAGAAACGTTTAATGCAGTGGTCTCCAAACTATTCCACATAGGGCCGCAGTGGGTGCAGGATTTCACTCTAACAAACAAGACCACACTTTTTCACCAATCTCGTGTCTTCATCGGTTGATTGCAGTCAGGTGCTACTTGTTCGAGCAGAAATCTCAATGGTTAAACTGTTTGTGCTCGATCGGTATGAACCAAAACCAGGACCCACAGCGGCCCTTTAGGACCAGTTTGCAGACCATGGTTTAAAGCTTTGGAAAATATCTCAACACCTGTAAGTATTCAGTCACTTGTATTCCTAAAACTCTGACAACATTAGATCTTGCGTATTGCTGATTGATGTCAGAAATACAGTACAGTATAATGATCGTCATCAAAAACTAAATATAGAAGAAGTAAAAGCAACTGCATGTTCAATTTATGTGGGTTGGAAACTATTTTCTCTTCATTTAATAGTACACAATTTTCAACTTTGCTCACTCCTAAGCCCAATCTACAACACAAAAAATTATTATGGATCAAGATGCTCCACACTCCTTAGAGAATCAACACTTCGGCAAAGTAGAAAAAATAAATCACCTAATTTTACTGTACTGTATGAAAGAATTCTCAAAATTGGAAGGACATCATCCAGAACATTATACACCACATGGTTAAAATCTGTGTTTATGTGGTATGTTGCATCTTGTGCTATGGGTGAATGCGAGGAATTGGCACGCTGGGTCAGCTCAGCTCCACTCAAGTCGGTCATTATCCTCTTTTAGACAAGACTGCGCATAATCCCCCTCTCCTTTTCTACCTTACTCGCATAATCTTCACTGAACCACCCCCCTCTAGCTTCGTGTTTATTTTCTTTTGTTTTTGTCTAACTTACCCTTCATCTCTCAGTCTTGGTACCATATTCACGCAGTATGGCATCTCACTCTGGAGAGTGCTCGCTAGTCACACCGTCTTTGTGGGGTGATTACAGCTCAGGGGCAGTCAGAGGTGGGGGACATTTGAATGTCATGGTCCTTATCGTATTTGGCATTATACTTATGGTGTACCTTCATTAATTTGCATATCTACCTCTTGCATATGGCTGCATTATGTTATTATAATGAACTAATTCAATAGTAGTCAATTTCGAAGCAGTTCCCCATGTTGCCATCTTTTTTTTTTTTTTTTTTTGAGCATTTCAACTGCACTTTTCAGAACCACAGATTATCGTGTTCTATGAAAATTTAACCCGAAGCTACTAAAACAAAGTGCAAACTCAATTCTTTCACCAGAATATGAATTTGCCTTTTTCTGTTCTTAAGGGATCATCATTAGATCATGTGTTGGTATCACCTGAAACCCTTTGTAATCCAAAGCAGAGAAATTTAACTTGTGGTGAAAAGAGGGTCAAGCAAAACAATGACCTTTAAAGTTATATTTTGTATTTTTGGAAGCTTTTAAATATAGCACATCAAACATAGTGCTGAGAAAATGCTTGAGTTGAAAGTGGCTTTGTTACATTGTTATCCTTCACTCCATGAACTGCATCATCTTCAGATACAGTACATACTGTGTTTAAACCAGATCTTTGCCGATTACCTGTTTCAAGGTATACCATGGTATGAAAACGTCATGGTTTAAAAACCACATAAATTTTCTGTCAAACAGTCCCTACTAGAAGTGTGCGAAATTTCCGATTCTTAGATTATTCGCGATTCGGCCATGGAAGATTCGAGAACGATTCACAAATATCCAAATTCCGATTATTGAAATATGTCAAGTAAAGCAGAACTAAAACACAGTCAGCGCGGTTGTCGGGACGCAATGACGAACGTGCGGAGAGTAACATGCTCAACTCACGGCTCTGCCTCAACTCATGTTGGATTTAAAAAAAAAAAAAAAAAATACCTGACTGCTGCCGACAGCGGCTACAAACTACGTCAACATAATCCGACGGTAGATATCACATGTATAAAGAACTAGATGCGAAATAACAGACTCGGCGGTGTTAGCAACAAATGTATAGAAAACTAGATGCAATATGACAGACTTGCCGGCGTTAGTAAACAGCCGCCATCTTAAAGCAGTAGACTTCCCTGGAAGGCTGTTGTAGCGAACCTTCCAAGCGAACCTAATTAACTTTTTATCTAAAATACTCCTAAATCGGAAAAAATCTTGACTTGAATCTATCTTTAAAACCATTTTGAAAATTTCACATGTCGAAAGCAGACGGAAGAGAAGTTATGGAATAATGGGAGCAATTTAAACACAGTTGATTTACAACATTAAATCAATTGAGTTTAAAGCTGCTGATACAGAATTGGGACTTGAGTATTTTATTTACTGTTTTGAACTGTTAACTTGATACTGAAATAGTCGTTTATTTAAGCCTGAGAGGATTTTTGTACAATTATTGTAACTAATGTACGAAACATTAAAAGTAGCTAATACCTTGTGTGCATCAATAATCGATTTATAATCGAATCGTAGCCTCGTAATCGTAATTGAATCGTTAGGTGCCTAACGATTCCCACCTACTCCCTACGGTATTAGCTATTTTTTATGTCCAAAAAAATGAAATCCCTCGCTTGCACCTGCAAGGTTCAACCCTCCCCCACCGGTTGTTACTCAGTGTCAGTGAGTCAGCTATGCTACATGATGGCTGGAAGAAGTGAAACTCCTGAACTGTATCGTCCATCAAAGAAAACGAAATTCCTGGTATGGGAATACTTTGGCTACAGAAAAGTTACAGCGGCTTAAAGGAGGGGGGCCAACCGACATGCAAAATATGTTTGCAGAGAGTAGCTGCCGAGGAAGCAATACCTCTAATATGATTTTGCATATATACAAAATTAAAGGTTAGTGAACGCTGTGTGAACGTTTCCCACCAGCTATGACACTCCAGCGTGTTTAGTGTGTCTAGCGGTGGTAAAACGTATCTTTTTTTCTCTCTGGCAACTGTCTGTGTTGAGAAAGAGTGTGTATATTATGTAAACATGATACGAGTCTTACACACATGCTTTTTATGGAAAATAATTTAATTAATTTTGTTCTTTTGGTAATAATGTCGACATGTGGCTGTGGGTTAAGGATCACCTAAAGGACTGCATTTATTTTAATTTTATTTAGAATATTTCACTTATTTTTTTTGTTATATCTTTTTATCTATTTTAACTTAACATTATACTTACAGTATGTTCCAATTTGCTAATGTTTTGAAAAATAAAAATCCTGTTCAATGGAAAAAAGTTATTTGTTCTTTTAAACCCAGATATCTCAAAATAACACATTTTAGAGCTGTCATTGCAATACCGTGAAACCGTAATATTTTGGCCTAAAGTACGTATGATACCAAAAAGCAAGTTTCTTTCATATTTCACGTGGTGTTTTATGCTCCTGAATGAAATGGACCGCTTGGATGTGTGTGGAATAGATCGTTTTATATATTCAATTTTTGAATCCTGCACCATGAAAATGAGTGACTTCTGGCTACAGTCTCGGGTTTTGGACGAATGTAAATGTGGCGTCACCCGGGTCAGCATCTCACAATAAAGCATTGCTTAATAGCATGCAGATGGACTGTGGATTCAGCTTATTTTGCGGATTACTTCTTTTTTTTTTTTTTCCCATCACGCCAGCCAAACGGCTGTAGAAAATTGTTGCTGCACCATGGAGTGGCATGTGAGCCTTTTTGGGTTTCCCGGGTTCCCGTTCAACGTAGATATTGGCCAAGACAAGCCCTACTACTTTGGGACCAAAGAATTTACAAAGAAGTAAGAATCCTATTTTGTCTTATGTCAAATACTGGGATCATGGCAAACGTTTTAATACGGAGGTGGCTTGCATTTTGTGGCTGAAAGTCCATCGAGAATGCCACTCGGCCGACGACCGTCGGCTTGTTTGCACACACCCCTCTATACTCGACTTATTGCCCTCTTCGTGTGCCCATTGTTCTGTCAAATTTTCAACCCCATCAGAAATAGTAACTTTGCATTAAAAATGGCCGCAAATACAGCGATTTTAAAGTAAACACTACAAACTTTCTTTAAATAAAGGACCATTTACTTACGTTTGGTCATGGTCAGACATGTAGAAAAGTTCTCCTCAGACAGATCCTGCCATGTTAGCTGCACAACAACTGCACGCCGCTCTCTGTTTACGTCTTCGCCGTGTAGTAAAGCATTATTTTATGCCATATTCATGTTGAGCTTATGGCAGCTACGCGCTCCTCCAACGCCAATTTGTCCGGCGGTACTCTCCAGATGCTTCCCCGGTGAGCTCTCCTGTCCGTAGCAGGGGAACGAGCTGTAACTTGTTTGCTGCCAAGCGGGTTGTCGATCAGCGAATATAATTGACAACCCCGCCGCCGTGTGACATGATCCGGGCTAGTTTTGTTTGATTTTTAACTTCAAAAATTGAAAATAAAACTTTGAGACATCATTGGTACGTGTTAGCATGTCGGCTAGCAGTCACGCCTCTTGGTTTGTTTACATTCTCCGAAGCCAGGGCAGGAAAATGACAAAAGCCTGACTAACTACAGTGCCATAAAATATCGTTCGGGAGGTGCAATAGTAAAGGTGAAGTCGACAGTTTTGACCATTATGGAGTAATTTTGTCATGTCGTACTGAATGAATGCATTTTTATTATTTCATATTCCATTTAGCACAAGACTGTTATTTGTCATGACCATACCATTTATTTAGCAATTGGGGAAAAATACTTTGATAAAAAGAATATCCTGTAAAAATATTGGAGAAGAGAGACTGAAACAATGACATTTTGTGGCTCACTTTGTCGCATTTTCCTCATTCTGAATAATTCCTCCTCATTGGGCTGAATTCTAAATCAGATGAAACCATGACCCTGCTGACATCATCCTCCTGTTGGGGACGCTAGAGCCCTATAATGGTGGGCGTGGCTAAACAGCAGATTAAAAGACTAGTTTCTCGTCATCTGCGCTTTGCCAAATTGTTGTATATAGTCGAATCGTCTCAAAATATGATTATAATTCACATCTTAATGCTATCTAAGACCTTTTTTATCCTGTTGTACGCACTTTAAGGTTATCATACTGTCAGAATCTTATACCGGCACAAGCCTAATTTCAACATACAATACTGTACATACAGCCACCGATTGTGCAAATTGTTCCACTCAAAGTATCAGCAAGGTCTTCATTATACAACACAAGTAAACTTCAACAGTGATAGACAGAATCAGGAAAACAATTCTGTAGTTCATGGCTGGGTTTGCACACACTCTAGCAGGTATTCCCACTCTTCATAAGAAAACTGCACCAGTTGTATCAGATCTAGAGGGCTCCCTCTCCTGACAGCATGTTTCCTCCTTCTACAGATGTTCAGTAGAATTTAGAGCTGGGCGGTCATTGTCTTTATTGATAGTCTTGAGATTTCATTGTACCCTACACTGATTCAAGATACCCTGTGCCAGATGGAGCAAAGCAGCCCAAGAACAGAAAAGTCTCCTTTATATTGCAAAGTAAGGACAGTGTATTTTTACTTTGGAAACTGTGAGTTTAACAGAGAGGCACTAAAACTTTTGTGAACATGTGTAAATCATACCCAAAAAATTTCAAAAAAGTTGAATTTTTAAAACTGGATGTTTTTGGGAGAATCTACTATTGTTTGCTTATAGACCACAAAATTGGTTATAAAGTCAGAGATCCTACTCTGTTTATTGCAAGAGTGTAGCATCTTGCAGCTACTACATCATTACTGTTTTATGATTAGCATCCGACACACATCTATTGTCTGAACCGCTTATCGTCACGAGAGTCACAGGAGCATCCTACGTATTGTTGCTTTAGGGGGCTGAACAGTTCAAGGTATGTGAGGAAGAAGGGGGAAGCCAGTCTAGATGGAAAATAAATTTTTACAGCTCATGTCATAATGTTTACTTTATATAGCTGCTCTGGTGTGTGTTGTGGGTGTGTGTGCCGATATTCAAGTCTCAGACTGTAACACAGCAACAGCCAGTCTGCTATCGTTTTCCTCCCCTCATGGTCAGATTGAGCACATGCTGGTGGGTCTTCCCTAAGTAATTAGCCATCAAAATCAAACAGAAAAAAGGCTGCTTGCACGTCCTCTGTCTTATTTCGTGTACCTTCATTAAACTTCAGGCAAGAAGTCATCAATTCAACCATAAAAGTGACAGCCTCGCTTGTGGTTGCAAACTGTTGCCTCATTTTTGTCAATTTGAGTCCCATGTACTCCCCCACCCACAGCCCTATCTCCTTAACTCAAAGTCTGCTGCAATAATAGAGACTTGACTTGGGGTCTGTCCCTTTGAATTATTGAGTTTTCCATACATGACATTTGTGGAAGTATAGATTCAAAGCAAATCTTGGTCCATTTTTCACTAACAAACTTTTATCATGTATATTTTGCTCAGGATTATGAAACTGCCTTTAATTTTCAATCAATTGATTTTGTAGCAGTCTGGGAAAAAAAACTAATTGCCTATGTAACACCCATTAAAATCAGCTAAATTATGTGTGATGTCATGGAAGGTCTTTACACCAGGGATGCATTTATAATGCATGTGCTAAGCTAAATACCGTTCTAAGATTTGGAGTGCTGTTGAAATGTCCCGTTTGAGGCAGAGGTGGCAGCACCTCTGTTGGCTTGAGCAAAGTGATTTTATTTAAGTGGACGTCCATATAGATTCCAGTGATTTAAACACAGTCCCACTTGCATCTCCAAAATTCCTAACAATCAACACGTCAAGTAAGTTTATATCCTGCCGGTCCTTTTGCTTAGCACCAGAGGTGGGTAGAATAGCCAAAAGTTTTACTCAAGTAAGAGTAGCGTTACTTTAAAATAATATTACTCAAGTAAAAGTAAAAGTAATTGTCCACCAAATGTACTCAAGTACAAAAAAAAAGTATCCTGTGAAAAGAATACTCAAGTAATGAGTGACATTGTAAGTAACTGCTAATAGTGAATACTGTAGTCCTTTGTTACTATTATGAAATTAAAAGGATCATATCTCCGGTTTTCCGTGGTCAATCGGTGCCAAATAAAAACTGGGAGTGAGGTTTAAATCTGACCTTTTGAGTCATGTTGAGCACGCAGTATGTCAAATACTTCATTTTTTTATGGTGCCTTAAAGACGCGCCGTGATTGAACAGGCTGGCGTGATCATAGAACGGCAGGCTTGCGTCTGATTACTGTAATGGAGTCATTTGATTATTGTTGCGATGTCTCATTGGTGAAATTAGTAGCGCTATTCTTGGCGTTGCTGGCAAAAAAAAATTATAAATCTAATATGTAGAGTAAAGAGGAAAAATGTAATGACTCTTGTGTAGCCCAAAGTAGCGGAGTAAAAGTAGTGTTTTTTCTTCACAAATCTATTCAAGTAAAAGTAAAAAGTATGGCTTAGTAAAACTACTCTGAGAATTACATTTTTCTCAAGTTACTCAAGTAAATGTAACAGAGTACATGTAACGGATTACTACCCACCTCTGCTTAGGACTGCACTAAAATTTACTTCGGAAACAAATCACATAAGTGTAAATGTAAAAAATAAAAGCTGCATCAGACTCTCTCCTTTTTTGGCAAAACCACTTGGAAAAGCATAAAGGAGCTAACTTCTTAACTCCTGCGTGAAATCCTTATTCAGAGTTGAAATTCTGACAGTAAGCTGTATTCATTCCAAAACTGAGAACATATACCGTATTTTTCAGACTACAAGTTGCACCCGAGTATAAGTCGCACCAGCCATAAAATGCCCAACGAAGAGAAAAAAAACATATATAAGTCGCACCGGAGTATAAGTCACATTTTTGGGGGAAATTTACTTGATAAAATCGAACACATAGAATAGAAATGTCATCTTGAAAGGCAATTTAATATAAAAATACAATCGAAAACAACATGCTGAATAAGTGTACAGTATGATATTACATGATGCATGAACAACGAAATGCGAATATACTGTCCTCACCAGGACGCTATGGCTCGGTCCTGGCTATACAGCGAGCTAAACTCCCAAATGACGATGCTGGACGTCCGTATAATTTGCTGAATCAATTTCGTCCTTGATACCAAACAGGTTTGCATCAACGTAAATAAATGATAATTAGGTGCTATTACAGCAATGACACAAATGGTTAGTATGTGTTCGCTAGCATTAGCACATCGTTCAAACCACCACACAACGGGCTCGAAGTGTCCGATCGCGGGTGGAAAACACGCAACAACAACAGAAAAGATCATACACACAGGCGTTGCCTCTGTAGAGATATTTTACAAGCATAAACAATGAACGTAGGTTCGCAGCCGTGTTTCTCTCTCGCTAACTCGCCCACTCACTCTGAGAGCTGCGTAGCTGTCCGTCTTCTTCTGGCGTGTGAGCGCTCTTCTTCACATAAACAAGTGTGACTGCGCCCCCAAGTGGGCGTGAAAGCGCCTCAAACTAATAGCATGCATTTCAATATAAAAAAGTCAATAATACAATTGAACACACATTGCCAAAGGCAGAACGCGAACGTGGCCATAGCTATGAAGAGTTATTCAGATAACTATAGCATAAAGAACATGCTACCAAACCATCACTGTCACTCCAAAACACCAAAATAACATGTGAAATTATATCATAATGTGTTAATAATTTCACACATAAGTCGCTCCTGAGTATAAGTCGCACCCCCAGCCAAACTATGAAAAAAAAACTGCGACTTATAGTCCAAAAAATATGGGTACCAGTAACCAGGGAAATGCACCTTTTTAAGGTCACCTGTGGGCACCTAAAAGTTGCGCTCAGCAGGAAGTGCCCTTTAATCCAGCCGCAGATTTTGATTTAATTTCCATTTAGTTTAATTCAGCCTATCGTGGGTATGAAAACAAAGACTGCAACAAATTTCAAACTATTGGTTGGTAAAATAAACCACAGCATCTTTCTTGGTAGATCTTAGACAAGAGATCATCCCTAGAGCTTGAGTGAATACTACACTGGCTTCAAATAAGAACTGCCTTGTGGTCAACTATGATGACCCTGAATCACACTTTATACAACAACAGAATATCACAAAAAACATATTTTAGGGGTCCGGGGATGTCTCTTTTTTTGTTGTTGTTATTTGTTACCATGACCATTTCAGACATTAGTATATTTTTTTCATAATACTGTAGTCATTCAAAACATTTTTAAACTACCATCTGCCTCATCCAGAGTGCTAACACCACATATTGTTTACTGAGCACATCAACGCCAAATTGCCGAATTAGAACTTTTCAATAAATTTAGGGCAGTGCTCCCCAACCTCATTTGCGTCAGGAACCATTTTTGTGGCTTGTAAGATGTATTTTGATGGACTTATAGAGAAACTAATAAATAAAAATGATTTAAATACCATTAAAATACCACAAATGTAATGATTTCACCTAGCCAGCGGCTCTAATCTTGTATTCTATAACATAGGGTGGGTGTAAGAAGCGACATTATAGTGAGGCTAAAATTGATATATAATGCAGCATTTTAAGCTTTGTATTTTATGTATGATTTCATTTCATTTGAGGGTCACTTTAAGATGACTTGTTTTGATTTGGTAAAAGTTTCTTTGTATGGCCCAGTAACAAATTACCTGTGACCCAGTACCGGTCCACGACTGGGTGGTTGGGACCCCTTGTCTAGAGGAATCATGTATATGACCAATGTACAGTACCTTGCGTACGAACACATTTTTGGCAGGAAGAAACTAATGAATCTTTTAATGTTGTTTTTCAAATGCAATATGGTATAGCGTACAGTACACTTCAAAAAATGAACATAAATGCATAAAAACCACGGTAGCCTATTTAAACGCAGGTACAGTAGTACAAGTAAATTGAAATTTTTTTTTTTAAGTTATATTACGTCCTTGGGGCTGTGAAAAAGGTCCAGAATTGGTTGGGCTGAAGAACAAGGAAGTGACTCAAGCGGAGATAATCATAAAAAGAAAATATGATGTCTCCAGCGGGCTCGCTTTAAAGTGGCAAGGTACAGGAGGTATGTGCCCCTATTAGAAAACACAGACGAGTACTCTTATTGATTGGTTCATTCATTGTGCTCCCTTGCCTTCCACACAGACACACGCGCAACAACACACACACACCATCAAACGTGTGGGAACACAGGAAAACCGTAACTGCAAAGTTTACCGACATGAACGGTTAATAGCGGCATCGGGAGACGCAAACACCAGATCCTATTGCCTTGCCTGGGACAAAACTAGACTGGATTATTGTTGCATCTCATGAGGAGCTATTTTGGGTGATAGTATTTTGGTGGATGTTAGTAGTTAGGTGCATTTGGTAGAGGGTGTTTTGCACTGTTGGGGACATGAAACAGGTGCAACCCATGACAGTGGCACTTGGCCTCCCTTTAAAGGTAGCCTTCTCACAAGGAGACATTTCTGTTTGAAATTTCTCTAGCACTTCATGCATGACCAGTGCATTTGTTACACAGAGCACAGGCAACACAAGCGGCACACTCTTAAGATAAGGTAAGATAGTGGATACTGGCATCTTGAATATGTCCGCAGACCTCATGTCATCCAGACTAAAATTAGACTCTCCTAAACAATCATAGAACATCTTTCAATCAAAATGCAGGGGTACCTCTACTTACGAACGTCCCTACAAACGGAATTCTTAGGTTACGGCACGAATCAACGGGAAAAATTTCCTCTTGTCAGGAAAGAAATTTGAGGTCACGAGTGGCAAAAATACTAAACAGTACTGTAAAAGATATATATTTATTTCCTGCTTTTTGGTTTTAAATGTCACGCCATAAGATCCTGCTCCCCTTATTGGCTATAATCTTTCCTATTATGCTTAAGTAATCGTAATTTATATGTTGAACATGACGTCCTTTTATTTTGAAATGTTCACCGGCAGCACGTTCTTTAAACTGCTAACCGTAAGCTTTTCACTTTGCAAAATAAAGTGCATTTTTCGTCATTGCATGTGGCGTCAGTGATAGATTTTTTGAATGATTTTCCATGTTTGAAGTGTCACCTTTTAACCTCAAGTTTGCGTTTTAGGGAAGACTGCCAATGTTTTTTAGCAGGCTAAAGGGGTTCGTAGGTTGTCTTTTTTCCCCATTTGCCTCACTGTAGCAATGGTAATGTTTACAGTGTTTTAATATAGATGTGTTTCCTTATTTTGTATGTCTCAAATTTAATTCTACGGCCTGTTGGTGACCAATAAACATCTGTGAAGGGAACTGGAGTCTCATATGCCATCAATATGCACGTGGCGATGATAAAACACAGCCGTCAAAATTACTGTCCTCGTTTTTATTTAACATGAGATAAATGGACTTATTGCATATCACGGCAGGCATAGCAACTTCAATAAAAAATGTCGTTAGTTAGATGGACTTATGATCTGCCAGCTAGGTGTCTCCTGTCGTCTTCCAAAATTACAGCTGGGTGACGGCACTTTAGGTGTTCATTCACGGCCAACGTGCAGCCTGGTATGCAAGATTGCATCCCGAGCAGCCACCATTCTTAACTTTCGACGTATATATATTTTTTAACCCTTCATTAAACGTCGACGGGATGTTGTGCTCGTCGACGCATTTAGGTCATTGATGACGTCGACTACGTCGATCGGGACAGCACTAATTACATTCTATTTTGGTCCTGTTATTTCTGCATAAAAAATTCGGACCGAAGCCGGAATACAAAATTTTAGTCACGTTTTGACTGAAAGAACTCTCTCAGCTATCACTCTGTAAATACTTTGGGCGCTCAATATTATTAACTTCTCAGCCTTTGCATAATAACCTCGCTTCCACGCTTCCCTCTGGGCACCAGCATGTCTCTAAAATGAAATGAACATATTGAGGATGGCATGGCATTTTGGTTTGATTTATAAAACATAGTTCAAGTTATGCTTTTTTTTCTCCTTGCCATTTGAATCAGTGTCAGAGCAGTGAAAGCATGAAAAGAGCATGGAGTCATATATCCACCGAGTCAATTCAGCATTTGTGGCTATATGAGTGCGATGTAAGAAGAGAGATCAGATATAAACTGTCACTGCAGAACAGACTCAGAGACACACGAACGATATTTCATTTCACTGATTTGGTTTCAACATTATTACATTTTCAGCAATTATCTTGAATAATGTATTTAGAAACAAATCTGCATACAGGCTTAATACTCAGTAGTCTTTATAGCAATTTTTTTCTGATCCTCATGTAGTGACACTTTTTATGCATGTTTTTTTTTTTTTTTTTAAACCGTGTGAAAAGGGAAAAAATGGGTGAGCTAGACATTGAACACTAGTAAACAAACAGCTCATCCGGGCCACATGTGTAAAGTGCAAGTGTGAATATACCTGAACTTCACAGGGTTTTCAGGATATTGAAAATCGTTTCCAGGATAGGCTATGCATTTTTTTTTTTTTACTTTATACTTTTTCTAATATGGAAAGTATGGCTTTCCTATCACATGAAATAATCTGTACACAGCATGACAAATTGGCAAATTATATTAGTTCCAAAATGTGCCATATGGTAAGTTTGACACTGTCGGCAAATATTTGAGTTAAAAAAAAAAAGCTTTAACACAGCTCAGCAAAAATGAGAACATATGGCTGGGGACCTCTGTACTGTTCACTCATCCATCACTACAAAATTCTATTCTTCCGTTTTTGGAAGGAGGCTGTTAAACACACATACACACACCCACTTAAAAATATATAGCAATATTACAAGTCCACTTTAACAATGAGAGCAAACACTGCACGAGTGTTGATTGTGTTAACTTCTATCCATTCATCACTTTGGCAAGTGTGGCCAATTTAGTGCTATGTTGGCATGCATTCTTTTTTTCGAATGTATGCAGTCAGTGTAGTAATCACCCACTCTAAGTACCCCTGTTCAGATTTTGCGCCCCTGGACATGCCTGGATTTCTATTTTCTTTTTTTGTGACTTCTGAAGATTACACGTATTATTTTGTTCAATTCTATTCTTCTGAAGATTTTATATTCTTTTGTGATCGCTCAGGGTGACTGAGTTTCATTTCTGTCTTCCAAAATGCACTGCTGAGCAGCCGCTGTCGGCACATGACACAGAGCGACATCTCCTTTAAAGTGGCTGTTTTTTTCACCTGGATATACCGGTAGGCTTTCCCCATTACCATGCCCTAGTATTTCCCCTTGTTATAGTAACAACATGCATACAGTGATCCCCATTAAAAAAAAGAAAAAACAACTTTCCTATTTGCAGGGGCTCAAGCAAGAGCAGCATTGCTTCGGCACCATGGCTTATTTCTGGTTTCAACTTGGTGCGAAGTAAAAAATTGTAGTTAGTTGGGATATTCATTTAGACAAAAGTACCTTACAACTAAATATTGTAAGCTACTTTAAATCTGATAACACTGATACGTTGCCTTTTGCTGGTGATCGTGGATGAGCTATTACGGTGTACTGTGAATTACCCGCTGATTTTTGCCATTCATGGCACGGATTGGTCCTCTGGTCCAGCAGCACAAGAGTGCGTGGGACTGCAGTGGTCATTCGCCCTTTCAAAACAGTCAAATTAGACTCTATTCAGTTCCTAGTCACTTTCGGCCAGAGTGGATGTAATGGTGAATGGTGTTCTGTCCAGTCCAGGGTGTAGTCTGCCAAAATTTTAATGAATTTGACCATTGTGTGAAACAGCAAGGAGGTCACCAATCTGATTTGTTCTAAACCATCACTAAAAGACCTCCAATAAATCATTGCTGTTCACATTCGGATGGATTCTCAAGTTGTTTTTGATATCATTCTGTTGTATGATTCAATTTGTTAAATGTTGGCTATTGACATCCATTGTTACCTGGTAGGCCTGGTAGGGAGAGCTCGCATCTGTGGCTTTTGCCCTGTTGGGATTTTTGTTTTTTTTTCCTTGCTCTTTTGGGTGTTCAGTTTAGTGGCTGTCATAATTGTTTTTCAAGTGGTGGCCTGTGAACCCCTTTCAGACCTTAGTTGTGATTAAGGGCTAACCTTACTTGAATTACAGGAAGTAATGTAACTGGCAAAAAAAAAGTTTTTTTTGAGAGTGTTGGACAGAAAAGAAAGGTTGAAAACTGGTCTCTAATCAACTAAGACATTGGTGGTCCCCAACCGTTTTTTGCACCACGGACCAGTGTGATGCGCGCCTTTTTTTCCATGGACCAGCATTGTGTGTTAAGTGCAGGGAAAATGTAACTCACCAGAAGCTGAATCACTAAAACCTGATGGCAAATATCCTCGTTCGCAGGCATTATAAGTTCTTCTCCAAGCGTTAAATGTTACTGGGCATTATCATTAAGGTTTGCAAAGAGGTATGATGCTCTCAGTGCATTCGCGTTTGTTGATGTGTTGGCCCTAACTAATTGTTTCTCTCCTTCGTACTCGCGCTTTTTTGTTTCAAAAAGCATTATCCATTATTCCAGGGTGCTTAGGTTTGAAGGCTCCATTACCTTGCTTGCTAACTTTTGGCCACATTTTATGCAAAGTGAACTTGGCGTAGGCTCATCTTCTATATATACAGGTATATATATATATATATATATATATATATAAGTATATATAAAGATGCTATGTCCAATTGATTTCTATGATATCCTATCCAGTTTTATTATCATATTTATTAAATAATCCAAGCAAAACGACCGGCAGTGCCTCATCCGCCATTGTGTTGTGTGCCGCTTGCAGCACACAGCAGGCAGCTAATGTTACTGTTTATATTGACTGACACTGGGCAGCTACTGAGGCGTGTAAACACCCCAGTAATGGCGGCCACCACATATCTTTACTCGGATTAGTCAATAGAGTAGGCAGGCAGATTGGTGTGTCAAGAGGCACCGGCCAGAATGCAGCCGCTAATCAATTTAATTGTTTTACTGAGTTCATTTTGTCTACACCTATAAATTAGTTTACCTGACATGTTTCGGCGAACACTCCCGCCTTCATCAGAGAGTCACTGGTGTTGGTGTGACGCGTCTTTATCAGCTGATGGATGAAGGTGTGACTCACCTGTCATGAAACCCTTAAAAATGTCACATAATTAAAACAACCTAAAACAATTGTCTACGATAAAAGAAAAATTCAACTTTTCAATTCAAATTCAAATTTTTTTTTTTTTTTTTTTTTGCGACCCGGTAGCATTTGCACCACAGGCCGGTACCGGTCCCCAGCCCGGTGGTTGGGAACCACTGAACTAAGACATTTCTTCAGATGTGACTATCCCTGCTGCTTTTACTCCAGTGCTGCTCATGTATTTATTCGTTTATGATTTCTTGTAAAATTTTGGGGTGTGGTCTAAAGTATAGTCAGGTGCACCTTGTCGTTAAAAAAATTACAGTAATCATATATAAACATCATCGAATGTGACAGAAAGTAACAGAAAGTTAATCAGAAGTTGATTGTATTATGATCTGAATTTTCTTGCTTGTTAACCCTTTAACACCGAGCGTGTCAGCAGCGACGCGTTTACGCATATCATCTTTGAAGCCTTGTCACGCTGTAATTACGTCACCTACGTGACGCTGGTTGCTCTCATTTGAAAGTGCGGAAATTGATGTCCATGCCAGTTTTTGTTTGAAGTCAATCGACCAAGTAAAACGGGAGATAATGTCGTTTGAGTTTTATAGTTTTATTGCACTCATAAATAAGCATTAAAATGCTGCATTGACCATGTGTTTATCTCCATATTTCCATTTTTTCTTGTCCTTTTTCTAAACCAAAAGCAGCGCTAAATACTACATATCCCAGGAACCATTGCAAGGTCAAGAAGGACGAACCTAATGTGAACATTTTTAATAAATTGCGGAGCGAGGCGACGTCTAACAAAAGGGAGGCATGCGAAGCGAGCAACGGCTGGTTGGATTGAGCGAGCGACTTTGAAACATGCGGAAAACTAAATTTAGCGCAAGCTAATGCATTATTTTATTAACTCAAGCAAGAGGATGAGTTGTATTTGTTGTTGTTTTCCTCGGATGAATCGGTGTCTCGGCGAGTAGAAGTGACAGCAGGGCGCAAAAGGCGGAAGAGTAGGCTGTGTGACGTTGTGTGTGACGTACAGTAGCTCCGTGACCTGTTCAAGAGAACTTTATTGAGTGTGCGAAATTGTGTGTGACATACAGTAACTCCGTGACCTGTTCAAGAGAACTTTATTGAGTGCGCAAAAAAAAAAAAAAAAAACATTATTGAGTCGCATGCCTGAAAAAAATAGAACTTAACTACTTGTCAATATTTTTGCAAATACTTTTTTCAATGTTATATTTTTTTTTTCTTCACTATGAATCTTTTCAATTTTTATATAGATGTGTGTTTGAGAAGCTTGATTGCATGTACGCATATACGTAATGCTGGTAAGGTGATGAATACATAACCTCACAAAGAGATATCTTCCAAACCCTTTTTTGTTGGATGATATATATATTTCTTCCTCACTATTTTGCACTGTATATAACCTGCTTTGACCATAGTATGTGTAAAGGCCAAAAACGCCTATGACCATACCTACTGTTTGTGTTGAATTGTCAAACCGAAAAACTATTCAATCTTATTTTTTTCTATTGAATGTTTATCCTAAGAAGTTGAATAAATATTATCAAGCTTCAAAACGGTTGGTCGAGCATGTTTGGTAGTCAATGGGACATCAACGTTACAAATTTTGAAAAAAGATTTTAGGATTTTTTTTGGTCTTTTTTGGTCCAAAATTTTGATTATAATTGGTCAGTGAAGAAAACAATATTTTGGACTTGAAGTTCAAGGTGTCCTGAAAAAAGGGACCCAACCTGGCCATTGTGGACATTTTTTTTTTTTTTAAATATAAAGGCAAAATCAAAGGCATGCAAATTCGGCCAAAATAGGCTTCACTGTTAAAGGGTTAATGATGGTTTATAAAAGCAGCTACTTGTTTGAATGATAAGCTACAGTTTACAAATGATGTGTTAAGTTTAATGATGTAAAAATGATGAGTGAATAGTCAATTATCAAAGTAATCATTTGTGACAGCCCTACACTGTGGGCAAGTTACAGATAGGTGACTGCATTAATTGGCTCAAAAGAGATGGGAGTCTTGTCTTTTTGTTGAGCTCCACCCCTCCACAAATCCTCTCTGATCCCTCAAGCCAATTAGAGCTGAGAGAAGTGAAAACCAGGAAGCAAATTGCTCATTTGGCTAATCACTCCTGGGAATGGATGACTACCGAGAAAGCAAAAGAGTCTTGAAACAATGGTCAGTGTGTGCCAGTTCAAATGAGGTTCAAGGGCTACTGTACATTTCAAAGCTCCATTATTGACAGCCTTCTTTATTTTATTTTATTTTTCGGGGCTATGTGTGAAAAGTTTGACTAGCTTACAAAATAATTGTGCCAAATCAGTTGGATTGCTAAACTAATATATGGGAAGAAAAAGGTGTCAATTGTCAATTAAATACAACAAACAAACAAAAGAATCTTCTTATAACATTTAATTAAATGCAGTCGAGTCAAAGAAAAAAATGAAAAGTATGGCCTTGATATGAAGCAACCCTCATTCAAGGCGAAATGTTCTTCTACTGGTCATTTACTGAGTTGAATGCATGTCAAAACATACTTCAGTTTGAATTTTTAGTCAAATTGAAGCCCTTAACCTAACATCAACTGACTGACTTCAGTCCAATCATATGTGACTAGGTATAACAAAATTAGTCTGAAGTCACACAGAGAGATTCTTAGATAAAAGGCAAAAAAAAAAAAGTTTCACAAATTGAAAATTTTCAAAATTGATATTTCTCGATAAACATTCCATAAACCCATTCTTTTATTGATTCAAAGTTCTGTTACCTTAAAATAAACATTGTAAAATATGCAACTGGTTCTCTGCCAAAACATCAGAAATAGGCCGGAGAAATACTCATGTCTTTATCTTTTTCGTTAATATCCAAACTGGTAATAAGCATCTTTTCACCCAGTTACGGTGTTGAATCTGGCGACCAGTCCAAGGTGTTATCTTCAGTTCGCCCACTGCCACCTGATGTAGGTTTCAGTTTCCTGTAACCCTGAACTGGGCCACCCACAATAGAAAACAAATACAGTGGTACCTCTACATACGAATTTAATTCGTTCCAGGACCTGGCTTGTAAATCGAAATGGTCATACAGGGGTTGGACAAAATAATTGAAACGCCTCACATTTTGGCATCATAATCATTGAGCATAATTGTTAAAAAATGGCATGGTGAACATTTTAATGAAGTTGAGCATCTCGTATGGCCGGCACAATCCCCAGACCTCAACATTATTGAACAATTATGGTCAGTGTTAGAGATTCAATTAAGACGTCGATTTTCTCCACCATGGTCTCTAAAAGACTTAGAGGGTATTCTAACTGAAGACTGGCCAAAAATTCCTTTGTAAACAACTCACAAGTTATACAAATCAATACCTCAGAGAATTGAGTCTGTATTTGCCATTAATTAATCACGTTAAAATATTTGACGCATTTAACGCATGCGCGGAATGACCCGCTCATGCATTGCCTCAAACAGATTACAATTATGCCATTTTTTTGCAGATTGAGAGCTAAGAGGCAGAGAAAGGCGAGTGGACACAGGCGTTCATTGGACCGCGCCGTTTATTGGCATAAACTTCGGCAACTCCTTCACAACAAACATAAGTGTCATTTAGTGAAAGCACAACAAAAATAATATTCCTATTTCTCAAAAAAAAAAAAAAATGTTCACAAAAAGAAAATTGCTTCAATCTGTATTAATGAGGCCCTATTCGCACACAGTTAAACAACAATACAAAGAGAACTGGCTTTCCCAATCAAAATAGCAATGCAAAATACACATAAAACTTACTCAGACTTTGGTCAAACTCTATTCAAACATTTCGTTTAGCTCAACAAATACACTGGATGGCAATATTTAGTCACAATATACAAACTATCAGAGGTCTTGACCGTTGTGAAGCCAGCACTCAAATGACCGTGAAATACAACGGAATGGATGGACCCAGTAAACATGGAACTACGGCGTCAGTCGAGGGACAAAACACACTCATTGGCTTGATTTCTAATTAATTTAAAACCCGCAATTGACTAAGCCTATCGCAATATGCAATAATTCCATTTATCGCACGATAAATAAAAATGAAGGCGGTAATTTTTCAGCTGCGATTTATCGCCTCGCGTGCGACAGACGTGCTGTTAAAAGTTCGGATTCCTTGTTACCAACTGCGCAAAATACCTCTTTGTTCCAGGGCCGGCAAAAAATAGCGCCGGAGCCAATCGTTCCTATTATATCCTATTGTTCAACGTATACCGGCCGCGCCAGTGCTCCGGATTGACTGCGGACCATCTCCGGCGTGCCGGTGTTGTTGACGTGTGGGCGCTCCCGTCAGGGGTGACATTTCACGCGGGGCGGCTATTTTTCGGCACAACACCGGATATTTGAGTGGCAAATTAAGAGCGCTGTGCCTTAAATTTGTCCTGTTTATGAAAGTCGATTGTCATATGCTGGTGTTGTGCAGTAATGATCAGATGTGACTTCTGTGGGCACACACTAGATATCATGAAATAGCAAACTAGATGTGATACGTGAGCCCAGAGTGATTATGGGACACGTAGTCCATATACTACATCGATGAATTATAAACCGCCATGACTGAATGGAAGTTAAGAAGGCCAAATCAATCCATACCATTGACTATAGATAATGCTGCAAATATTGTTAATTCAGTACGTGACACAGATGGATTCGGACCACAAATAGGATGATTTGCTCATGTAGTAAACCTAGCTGCTAAGAGAGCTGTAGCAATCAACAGTGTGCCCCGCTTCACTCTACAAACAGTAAAGATTGTTCTCAGCACTTTTATACTAAATTTCTTCAGATCAGTAAGATGTAAGCACATAGATATTATGCACTAAAATGCATGTTTATATGATGGCAATTTAATTTTTGCTCGTTTGCAAAGAAACAAAAAATACAGTTGGCATTTTTTTCCCCAGAGTTTTAAATTTATTGAATCAGATTGAAAATCGTGTCTCCCGTATCGAAAATCGTACCTAACAGTGACTTAACTGTATCGTTGCATCCCTATTGAACACCATTGCAGAAGCTATGAGGGGAAAAGTTTTCATTTGCCTAAATGCTTAAGTTATTAACTGCAAATGTATTTTTTTTCCCCTTGAAAAACACATTTTATTTATTCTGTGTTTCTGTGCGGTATTGATATTATTGTCTTTTACTTAAGAGGCATGGTCTATATTTTTTTAGTTGTGATTTCTTATCGCGTTTAAATGGGTGTACTTGATCTATTAATATATACTGTATTCTCACTGTGTTATTGTAAATTGGTTTAAAAAAAATTGGGGGGGCGCAATAATATCGCATATCGCAATCATTTATGAGATAAATTATGGCACACTAAAATTTGTTATCGCGACAGGCCTACCATTGACACCTTGTGGCGTATTTCAATCACTACCTTACATAGTTAAAGACACTTTTTTTAATGTGACGTCCCCGCTTGGCGACGTCAACAATGGCGAGCTACTACTTTATTTTTTGTTTGAAAATTTTACAAATTTTATCAAAACGAAAACATTAAGAGGGGTTTTAATATAAAATTACTATAAATTGTACTAACATTTGTCTTTTAAGAACTACAAGTCTTTCTATCCATGGATCCCTTTAACAGAAAGAATGTTAATACTGTTAATGCCATCATGTGGATTTATTGTCATAATAAACAAATACAGTACTTATGTACAGAATGTTGAATGTATATATCCGTCTTGTGTTCCAACAATTCCAACAATAATTTACAGAAAAATATGGCATGTTTCAGAGATGGTTTGAACTGCAATTAACTACGATTAATTAATTTTTAAGCTGTGATTAACCCAAATAAAAATTGTAATCGTTTGACAGCCCTAATTTTTAAAAATTTGTTTTTGTTGTACTCTTCTGACCGCTAAAACAACCACTACCACATTTTTAAAATTATCAGCAGCATTTAGAGATGGAATAAGACTAGGATATTTGGGAAAATCTATTTACAAGACAAATAATACAATTGTGACGGTCATTCAGTGTCAGTGTGAGTGAGAAGACCCGAAATCACAATTAAGACAGATGACACTACTAACCCTGAGATTATGTGCACACTACGTGTTTGAAGAAATCTTTGCTGGAAAAAAACAACAATAAAGGGAGCGAAATAATTAAGGCACTATGACGCAAAAATGTTTGATCCAGTTCAAGAGCTCAAACATCTATTACAGCTGCAGAAAGACAAGTGGCTTGGCTGGACAAAGCTATCTTGGTGTGATTAAATTTTGAGTTCTGAGGAAGCTTAATACCTTCCAGACCTGTATTCACCATGGTTTTGTATACTGAATGGTCAGTATTTTAGAGACATATCAAATTACAAAAATGGTTGATTTTACAGAACACATTTTTAGATGGACAAACTGCTTCAAATTTAGCGAATATCTCACGATGTTCCAATATTACTTCACTTTTCACTTTGTGAAAAATGTGTGCGTTCAAAGAAAAACTGATGTCTGCTATTCAGATCTGAATACCTGACAAAACATTTCATTCATTTTTAAAATTTGAAATCTCATATACATCTTCTGATATCCACAAAAAAAAACAAAAAAAACCCATATATATATATATATTAATGTAGTACCTTCTTGTCGTATTTACCAGTCTTGCCATGTATGCATAGTATATACTACATGATGAGATATTAGCACAAGATTTCCCATAACATTTACATATGTAATTTTGTGCCTGCGTGGGCTTGTGTCCGCTGACTTGGCAAAGAGGTTAATCCTTGCCAGGGAAAGAAGTGTAATGGTTAATCTGAAACAGGTGGATGTAGGGAAAGCAGCTTAAATAGCTTTATGAGTGCATGTAACACCAGAGTGTGGTTGTAATTTGAATGAATCGTGTTGACCATTTGACAATTTGAGGGGAGAAACAAAATCATGTTTAGTTCCATGTTTTTTATTTAGTCAAAGAGTAGCACCTTTAACAAATTTATAACATAACATGCACATGTGTGCTATTACAGGCTGAAGGCTGTCCTCTACTGGCTAACTCGTCACTTACAGGCAACTCGTAATTTATAGCATTGAAAATTCTGTACTACCCTCTACTGGCAAATTCTCGGTTTACAGAAGGCTGCACTCTACTGGCTAACTCCTAACTCTAATTCCACAATTAATTAATCGGCCCTGATTTAAAAAAAAAAAAGGAAAAGAAAGAAAAAAAAATTTGGTTCCCAGGATCGATAGATACTGGCCCATGCTACATAGGTCTTCACCGATTGGTCAGCCCTCAGTGGCGAGAAAGTTTTGGTTCGTCGTCCCCCTGCTGCAGCCCAGCAGGCAGGCGTCGCCGGGGACGTAGAGGGGAATGAACACCGAAAATGGCGCATTCTCGGTGAACAAACGCACTGACGTCAGAGCGCGTGGCTGCCCAAGCCCAAGCCAAGTATAGCACTCTCTAGGCGGATACGTGAAGAGGGCTGAGGAGGGGGGAAGTCTCGACACAATCGAGAACTGGAGATGAGAGTGGGGGGCTCCCCGGGCCCTAGAGGTTAGATTTTGTGCCCGAACCCGAACCCGCGGGCCCACAATTTTAGCATTCACGTTCGGGTCAGGTCGGGTCGGGCCGCCATGCCGGACTAATAAATTATTTAAAAAAAAAAAAAAAAAAAAAAAAAATGGAGAGCATGCTCTCTGTATTGCTCTTTTGCTTGTGCGTGTGCACGAACGCCGTGGCGCCGGCCGCTTTTTCTTCTTGTCCTCCCGCTGCACGGCCGAGGCGCCGCCCTCTCCTGTTCCCTCTCCTTGTCAGAGAGGCGCGTCCATGTGAGAACAATATCCCACACACTCAGAAATATGTTTAACAAACTTTCCCAGCGTTATTTCGTTGTGTGAATGCTTTGATAATTCTCAAAAAAATATGTAGATTATTTAAACATTAAGAAAACTTGCGTTTTTTTCTGCCAACTCGAAGAAATGAAAATAAATTGCTGCTGCTGCTGCGTTTTTTCCGCGTCACTCAAAATAAATAAATAAATAAATAAATTTTAAAAATGGAGAGCAGGCTCTCTGTATTGCGCTTTTGCTTGTGCGTGTGCACGAACGCCATGGCGCCGGCTGCTTTTGCTTCTTGTCCTCCCGCTGTAGTTTGCGCACGGCCGAGGCGCCGCCCTCTCTTGTTCCCTCTCCTTGTCAGAGAGGCACGTCCATGTGAGAACAATGTCCCACACACTCAGAAATATGTTTAACAAACTTTCCCAGCGTTATTTCGTTGTGTGAATGCTTTGATAATTCTAAAAAAAATATGTAGATTATTTAAACATTAAGAAAACTTGCGTTTTTTTCTGCCAACTCGAAGAAATGAAAATAAATTGCTGCTGCTGCGTTTTTTCCGCGTCACTCAAAAAAAAAAAAAAAAAAAAAAATCGGGTTTTTCGGGCTCGGGCCTGCAAATCTAGTTAAGTGATCGAGCTCGGGCCGGGTCGGGCCTCAATACCAGCGGGCCGTGTCGGGTCGGGCTGGATTTTTTAGGCCCGAACTAGGCTCTACCGGGCCCAAGCCGAGGATAGCGCTCTATTGGCAGGCACGCCATTATCGGCCGACTACCATGGTGTACGACAAGCTGCCGGTCGTTAACCGAGTGGCCTTCTCGGTGGACAAGGGGGCATTGCAAAATGCATGCCATCTCCTTAAAACGTTTGCCATGATCCCAGTATTTGACATAACATAAAACACGTACTTACTCACGTCGTCACCCGTCTAATGGTCTCTAGATTGTCGGACTTGTTTTGCCCATTCTTCGCTGTGAACAGGATCTTTTGGAAATCCAAATAGCCTTACACCACTTTCCCTGGTGTCGCAACAAAAGCCTGCAGCACACTGAGCTGGCGTGACACAAAAAATAAACAAATTAATCAGCAAAATCAACTGAATCCGCAGTCCTTTTGCATATTATAGTAATGGCTGTATTGTGAAGATGATTAGTCCGCTGATGTCACATTTGCCTTTTTCCTCAATCCAGATTCTGGCCGGAAGTCAAAAATTGAATAAATACTGCATATCGATCGCGTCCACTCCACACACATCCAAGCGGTCCATTTCATTAGGAGCAGAAAATACCGCGTGTAATTATGAAATAAACATGCTTCTTTATGTCACAGGCACTTTAAGTCTGCCGTGATTCGGTGACATTTCATTGGATATTGGGCCCTTCGGTTGTATTCTATACAATATTATGTACGTACGCTCACAATCAGTTACGGAAAAACATTTTAAAGAAAAACAACATATAAAGATGACAATACTGACCGATTTTTTTGCGTGTTGATAGATTTCCATTTATTGTGCTTAACCGATCGATATCAAGCAGATCAATGTCAGTGTTGTCACAGATTACTTGAAAAAGTAATTTAATTACTGATTACTGATTACGCCTCAAAAAAGTAATCTAGTTACTTTACTGATTACCTTATTATCAAAGTAACTAAGTTACTTTAAAAGTAATCTATCAGTTACTTTTTACCCATTTTTCTCCCTTTGCCGCCTAAACATAAGAATGACAACAGAAAAATGTCATCACATGTAATTGAGTTTCCGATGATTGAATTTAAAGGGGAATATCAGAATTTCGCGCTAGCTTAGCCACTCCGGAGCCCTGAAACTAACAAATATCTGACAAACTGCTTGGAATTTGTTGAAATAAACTCCACTGACCAATTAAACTCCGCTAACTTTAAGATTAAGCCTAATGTCAAAACTTCTGAATTTCGGGTTATGGTTAACAGCATATCAGTGCCGATGTAAAACAATGCAAACTGACGGCACAATAATCAACAACACACAAGTGGAATGTACAGTGCAATAAACACAAAGGTGGTGGCGCGCGGGTGCGTGTGCAGCGGTGCACATTAACAACCCGGAAGTACTCCTCTCAACACACACGCGGTCAATTTGGCCACAAAACGTGGCGGCAACTAAGCACTTTACACTCAATCGGACTTACAGCACATCCCACAGATGCTAAACGAACACATCACCTCACGGCATAAATGTGCAACACGCATATGATGTAAACAAAGCTTGCCAAGTTGGAGCGATGACTGCCCGTCGTTGCTACGGCAAAGCTACGAAACGGCCGCGCATGTAGAGGGTCCAATCTTTTGCTGATACCCTCCAGAATGAAGGAAAAAATACTCACCTTCATCCCATGGATATCCACAGATCAACATTCTCTCGCAACATCTCAACACTTGGCGCGAATGTCCACCCGCCTCAGTCCCACAACACGTGACGCGAGTCCAAAACAGGAAATAGCTAAGAGGTTGTCATGGAAACACGTACCAGGAACTTTTTATTTTTTATTTTAGCATTTTCTATTCAAAATGCTCTTCGTACATGACTACAATATTCTTTATTCATCATACGTTATGAGGCAATGAAAAAATAGTAACGCAGAGACACTAAGGAAACTAACTTTAATCAGATTACTGGTGTAGAAAAATGAACGCGTTAGATTACTCGTTACTGAAAAAAGTAATCAGATTACAGTAACGCGTTACTAACTAACGCGTTACTGACAACATTGATCAATGTACAGTGCCTTGCAAAAGTATTCGGCCCCCTTGAATCTTGCAACCTTTCGCCACATTTCAGGCTTCAAACATAAAGATATGAAATTTAATTTTTTGTCAAGACTCAACAACAAGTGGGACACAATCGTGAAGTGGAACAACATTTATTGGATAATTTAAACTTTTTTAACAAATAAAAAACTGAAAAGTGGGGCGTGCAATATTATTCGGCCCCTTTACTTTCAGTGCAGCAAACTCACTCCAGAAGTTCAGTGAGGATCTCTGAATGATCCAATGTTGTCCTAAATGACCGATGATGATAAATAGAATCCACCTGTGTGTAATCAAGTCTCCATATAAATGCACCTGCTCTGTGATAGTCTCAGGGTTCTGTTTGAAGTGCAGAGAGCATTATGAAAACCAAGGAACACACCAGGCAGGTCCGAGATACTGTTGTGGAGAAGTTTAAAGCCGGATTTGGATACAAAAAGATTTCCCAAGCTTTAAACATCTCAAGGAGCACTGTGCAAGCCATCATATTGAAATGGAAGGAGCATCAGACCACTGCAAATCTACCAAGACCCGGCCGTCCTTCCAAACTTTCTTCTCAAACAAGGAGAAAACTGATCAGAGATGCAGCCAAGAGGCCCATGATCACTCTGGATGAACTGCAGAGATCTACAGCTGAGGTGGGAGAGTCTGTCCATAGGACAACAATCAGTCGTACACTGCACAAATCTGGCCTTTATGGAAGAGTGGCAAGAAGAAAGCCATTTCTCAAAGATATCCTTAAAAAGTCTCATTCAAAGTTTGCCACAAGCCACCTGGGAGACACACCAAACATGTGGAAGAAGGTGCTCTGGTCAGATGAAACCAAAATTGAACTTTTTGGCCACAATGCAAAACGATATGTTTGGCGTAAAAGCAACACAGCTCATCACCCTGAACACACCATCCCCACTGTCAAACATGGTGGTGGCAGCATCATGGTTTGGGCCTGCTTTTCTTCAGCAGGGACAGGGAAGATGGTTAAAATTGACGGGAAGATGGATGCAGCCAAATACAGGAACATTCTGGAAGAAAACCTGTTGGTATCTGCACAAGACCTGAGACTGGGACGGAGATTTATCTTCCAACAGGACAATGATCCAAAACATAAAGCCAAATCTACAATGGAATGGTTCAAAAATAAACGTATCCAGGTGTTAGAATGGCCAAGTCAAAGTCCAGACCTGAATCCAATCGAGAATCTGTGGAAAGAGCTGAAGACTGCTGTTCACAAACACTCTCCATCCAACCTCACTGAGCTCGAGCTGTTTTGCAAGGAAGAATGGGCAAGAATGTCAGTCTCTCGATGTGCAAAACTGATAGAAACATACCCCAAGCGACTTGCAGCTGTAATTGGTGCAAAAGGTGGCGCTACAAAGTATTAACGCAAGGGGGCCGAATAATATTGCACGCCCCACTTTTCAGTTTTTTATTTGTTAAAAAAGTTTAAATTATCCAATAAATTTTGTTCCACTTCACGATTGTGTCCCACTTGTTGTTGATTCTTGACAAAAAATTAAAATTTTATATCTTTATGTTTGAAGCCTGAAATGTGGCGAAAGGTTGCAAGGTTCAAGGGGGCCGAATACTTTTGCAAGGCACTGTATCGTTATATCCCTACTTAGAACTACTCGTCCTAAAAATTATTGGGCAAGTAATTACTCCTCAATATGCGAATAAATAAAATAAAAGGGTACTTTGGGTTGCCGTAAAATGCAATGTATTGTCAGACTAATGGTAAGAATATTAATTTAAGATCAATTGTATTTTCAATGTTAAAGTTTAATGTCATCTCCAAATTCCCCTGTTTCCTCTTCACCTTTCCATCTCTCTTCCCTCCCATCACTTGCACTTTGAGCACATTTCTCGGTAACAATCCCATCTGATTGGATTTTGGTCTCATGATTTCATCCGTGGCTTACGACCGTGACCGTTGCCAGGCAACTGATGCCCAACCCATGACAAACACGACAGTTGCAGTGGTGCCACGCGGACCAAAGAGACGGATCTCTTGTTTGCCCTCACGGGAATTCTGCTTACACTTTGCTGAGCTCTATTAGGGTGGTGACAGTCCATGTGAGACTGACTGCTTCAGACGGGACATATTCAGCCACTCTATTTTCAATTCGTTTGGCATTTATCTGCCATGTATATATACAGTATATGTAAACATACAGACACATATATGATATGGCTTTGTTGAGACTTTAAAAAATAATGATGCTTTGTGTGGGGATGTGTGGGTGTGTGTTTCAATGGACGTGTGCATAAATTTGTTTGTTTTTGTGTGCCTGAAACCTCCAATTAGCTCACACTCAATGCTACTGTTTGATTAAAGGAGAAGTTTTATCATGAGCCTCATTAGCGAATGCCTGTATGTTGTCAATGTATGCAAAACATGCAAAGCAAAAGTATTGTGATGCCTTTGTTGTGTGTCAAGGACACTTGCAGTCACAAGTTCAGACACTTTATTTCCATTAACGGTAACAGAATGCTCAATCATATGCGCACGCACAAGCTAATATACTCCTGCACTTTCTCTTTGACGTTCAAGTTCATATGTTACTTTGCCCTTTCATTTTAAAACACAAACTCAAGGTACAAAGGTACATGTTAGTTTTTAATCCTTCATTTTGGGAGATAACCCTACTTATACTAGAAGAAATGATTATAGGAGATACGAGAGAGAAAAAAAAGATAAAATTGTTTAGACTCAGATATGAAGACAACAGACTGTCCGAAAGAGGAATCGTTTCTTTTAAAAAATAAAGAACAACCTTAATACCTTTAACGACTGATTTGAAGGTGAATTGTTGTCTCTTTTGGGTTAACGAGCCTCAAGATCTTTGAGATTAGGTTTAAAACTTCTAAAAATGAGGCTGACAACACAGGTCGGGGGGTCATGGAGAACAGGGGTGTCAAACTCATTCTGGTTCGCTGGCCACATTTATGGCAATTAGATCTCGTGTGAGTCGGAGTTTTTTTTTTTTTTTTTTTTGCCAAATAAGTTAACTCACTGGCTTCTACTGATGGTGATAGAGTTCTAATCATTTGGACTGAGAGGGGAGAACAAATGTTCATTCACCCCTCCCAGTCCAAAGTAAATTATAGTTGTAAATGGCAGGCAAAGAGTTCATTTTGTGTCACTTCCTTGTAATTTTAGTGTACTTACGGGTCATATCCAGTAAATTTTAGATCATTACCTATTCATTTTTCGGGCATTTCTGGGCTGCTTCCTGTTGATTTTGGGGGATTTTAGGGGTCACTTACTGTTCATTTGGGGGAATTTCTGGGTCAATTACTGTTTATTTGTTGGTTACTTCTTGCTGATTTTGGGTCACTTTACGTTAATTTTGGTGGATGGAGGGGTCACTTCCTATTGATTTTGGGGCATTTCTGGGTCATTTACTGTGTTTTTTAACTTACTTTTGTTGATTGTGAGTCAGTTCCTGTTGATTTTTGGGGCATTTACGAGTCACTTCATGTTCATTTTGGTACATTTACAGGTCGCTTCCTGTTGATTTTGGGCATTTCTGGGTCAATTACTGTTTATTTCGGGTCTCTTCCTGTTGATTTTGGGGCATTTACAGATTATTTCCTGGTTACGTCATGGTAATTTTGGTGCATTTAGGGGTCACTTACTGTTGGTTTAGGGGCATTTGTGGGTCAATTATGGATTATTTTGATTTACTTCCTGTTGAGTTTGGATTATTTCCTATTGATTTTAGGGCATTTACAGTTAACTTCCTGTTAATAATGGTGTATTTACAGGTTACTTCCTTTTGATTTTGGGATATTTCTAGGTGAATTACTGTTCATTTTGGGATACTACTTGTTGCTTTTAGAGCATTTACGGGTCACTTCCTTTTAATTTTTGCGCATTTGCATTTACATTATGAATGAGCTACAAGGTAGGGTTCAGGTAGAACAACCCTGTGGACCAGATTAGACATACTAGCAGGCCACGTAAGCAAGCAGGCCCTACGTTTAACACCGCTGATGTAGATAATTAGTTTGTCATTACCAGAGTTTGCAGTGATCTTCAAGAGCAAAACAGTCGTTCAATAAAAAAAAAAAAAAGTAATTTTTGGGGTTGATAGTTGTATTTGATTCTACCCTGTAGTTAGCAAGTGACGAGTCAAGGGCAAAAAAGGTTTTTTTACCTGAAGTTGGTTAGGATTGGCTCCTGTGCCCTTTGACCCTCAATATGGATGAAAGGAAATTTGAGTCATGATTTTATAAAACTACAGTTTAGTTTTACTGCGTTTTGTTTTTGGTAGACTGTGAAAGACTACAATCCTGGAGACAATTTTCAAAAGAGGGCCACAGTTTGATAAAGCCTGCTTCAGTGACAGTGACAGTGACAGCCAAAGTGATCATTAGCAGTGGGATGATTGATGAGATGAGAATGCAATTAACCCTGAGCATGATTGGAGAACCCTGTCATGCTGAGCACAACTGGATGCATGTGTGTGTGTGAGTGCCATCATGGTATGTACTGAAATCTTTGTATCTATTTCTAACTACCTTGTTACATTCCCCCCGTGATTCTGTCCTGTTTTGTGCTCTTTTTACTCGTCCTAGATGAACGAGAAGATGTGCAGAAGAAGACTTTCACAAAATGGGTCAACTCACAGTTATCTAAGGTAATACAGTCCCTCTCAAAAAGGCAATCACCAAAATATTGAATGATTAAATGCAAAATAATAATAATAAGTTTGGAAACAATAGTAATTGTTTATCAATTGCACCAATTGTTGTGGAAATGAAAGGAGTGGAACCTTCAAAGCAATTGGAGGCTGAAGAACTTGTCTTTCCCTGGTGTTTAAACTACCTTTAGCATAAGTTATCCAACCAATATTGCGAAAGGATGTTACAGACAATCCCTTGTGGCAGCCGGGGCAGTTTTTAAAGCAACGGGCCACACATGGAAGTTTACAGACTATACAAAATCAGGCTTAAGAAAAAAAAAAATCTGTTTTGAAGGAGGAGCAAGTAATCGTCAACAAGTTACAACATTATGCTTCATTATGCTACTGCTTGAATTATCTTACAATGTTATTATTAATTGTTGAAAATAGGGGTGCGACAAAATATCAAAATGGTGATATATTGTGATACTTTGTATCACAAAAGGTTATCGATATGCTCCTGCCAAGAATCGAGATATCGTTTTAAAAACGTGTCAATGTCTAAAAAAATAAATAAAAAGGAACCAACAAGTTGCTACCAAAATCTTCCACCATAATAGTGTCTCAGTTAACTCTAAGGCAGCATTGACGTTGCACGACGCCGAATCCATTTAGACTGAGAACGTTCGTTCATTCAAAACCAGAGCATTCAGTCATTCTGTCCGATTTTCAGGGCATTTACAGGTCATTTCCTGTTGAGTTTGAGTCACTGCCTATTCATTTGGGTGATTCCCAGGTCATTTCCTGTTCTGTAACTCAAAATAAACAGGAATTGACCCGTAAAATACCCCAAAATAAACTGGATATAACTGAAAATCAACAGGTAAATGACCTTAAATGGCCCAAAATGACTTCATTGCCTGGCATTGGCTGCCACTGATGGCCATTTGAACATTCTTTCATTCGCTGCCACCATCCCACTTCAAACGGATTTGAACGTCTACTAGTGATGAACTCATTCCAATTCACAGCAGAAGCTTGTTTTTTTGTTTGTTAGTTGTTTGTAGAATATTCTAGAATGATTTCCTGACCAATGTATCGATAATCGTTGTATCGCCATATCGTCAGATCATCGTTCTCGTGAGCTTTGTATCGCAAATTGTATCGTATCTTGAGGTACTAAGAGGATCCCACTCCTAGTTGAAAAGCCCTTTTGCTCTGTATGAGAAAATGCCCTTTTGCCTAATGCTTAATGTTGAATAAGTGTCCACACATGCGTGGGTACCACAAATAAAATAATTAAAAAAAAAACAACAAAACAGATGACACCACCCACACTGGACCAACACCATTGGACATGCTCTGGCACCAATGTTGATCTCAATTATTGGTGATGGTTGACCTTTCTTGGGATGTGAGCACCTGTCCCCAAAATTGTCTGCACGGGTTTGATCAAAAGTTTTTGGAAGAAAACAAAATACCAATATATAATAAAAATGGCTTGCACCCGTGAATTCCCATTTTTACAGAAAGTTTCATCCTGACAAACACACATGGCTTAAAGGAGTTATTTCTGTCCATCTCTCAAAAACAGTAGTTTTAAGAAAAACTTCAGCAATGCTTGCTGTTATGCGATGTTAGTCATTTAATTAATTTGAACTGTGGCCTTCTTTCCTTTGTATATAGAAAAGAAAGCACCTTTTCACCTCACAATGACCCAATTAATGAAGGCTTTGAGGTGATGTTGCCCATTTCCCTCAATTTTTCTTTTCTGGTTGATTCTTGACTTGTTAAGCATGCTCCTAGTACCCTAAAAAAAGGGGGGGGGGGGGGGGGGGAGATGGTGCATACTCGACAAAGGTTTCTCACGTTAGTTTAGCTCTTCTTGGATAGCACTGTTGAATGTGTCACAGTCTGCTTAGCAGTAGTGACTGGAGCATGGAGGAGATGCCAGGAGATGAGTTCAGGGGCTGTGGGAGATTTCCACAGGAGACATCTACAGGTATCTGGTGAAAGTATAGGCATTCATAAGTTGGATCAAGAGATGCTCTCAGTCAAGATGAAAGTAACTGAGTAAGACTAATTGCTGCCCTAGTGGCTCAGTAGTAAATGTAAGAAGTGCGTGTTTTGCACAGAAGGAAATGCTGAGTCTCTGCTCTTTGTGTGTATTCACCAGGTACCTCATTTTAGTCTCACAGTAGAAATTATGCAGGCTTTAATCATCAGATATTATATATTTCCAGATTATAGGTGTGAATAATACTGTATGTGTCCTGTGATTGACTTACAAGTCCAAGCTGTAAGGGTAAAAGTCTACTAGGATAATCAGCATTAAGCATAGATCCTCAAGGAGAAGTATAGTGGCAATAAGCAATGATGAAATGGATGATTTCCCAGAGTTAGCACTAAAAAACTATGTGGCGGCAGGGATATTTATCTGGAAACATCCATGAAAATGAATAATCAAAATTTTACGTTTCTACTCAGCCGTAGACAGCACAAAATCATCCAGTTATCTTTTTTCAATCATACCTAAGGTTAGGTTGTTCTTTTTTTTTTTTTTTTTTTTTTTGAATTTTCACTGGTCCAACAAAAAAACATTGATCCACCATTGATGGGGTCACCATGGCAAAAACACCCCTTCTTTACTAATTCGTTTAAATGTAGTGGTCCCTGCAGGAAGTTAATGATGGTTCAGTGGCCCTGACTTCAATGCAAGCAGAGTGCATTCAATTCCCACTCAGTGAAAGTGTGAATACCTCTATATCCTCTCTGTGATTGACTCGCTATCAGTTACCTGTATAGTCTATCTGTAGCCTATTGTCGGCTGACATACGTTCCAGCTCCGCATTACTGTTTTCCAGCTATACACGCCCTGCGAGTTCATTAAATAAGTAGGGCTGTCAAATTTATCGCGTTAACGGGCGGTAATTAATTTTTTCAATTAATCACGTAAAATATTTAACGTAATTAACGCATGCGCGGCACGTCCCACTCACGCATTGCCGCAAACAGCCTACAATGGTGCCGTTATACTTGTATACAGAACTAAGAGGCAGCGTCAAATGAATGGAGCAGATACAAGCATTCATTGGGGCCATGCTTATAATTGGCAAAAGCTTTAACATCTCTCCCACAATAACTATACCTATTGTGGGAAGCGACGTAGGGAAGAATGCCAGGAGTTGATCTTTTCTTAACACCATGTATTGTGCCCAACGCAGAGAAGATATAGCATTTGCAGGCACCACACACAGTCATGGTTGAACCACTTCCCATCATGCATTTGGGCAGAACAGTTAAGTCGCGACAGTATTATTTACTGAAAGCTCAACAAATACACTAGATGGCAATATTTAGTCACAACATACAAACTCACGTTTATCCTTTAAGAATTACAAGTCTTTCTATCCGTGGATCCCTTTCGTAGAAAGAATGTTAATAATGTTAATGCCATCTTGTGGATTTATTGTTATAATAAACAAATACAGTACTTATGTACAGTATGTTGAATGTATATACCCATCTTATCCTTCCATCCCAACAATAATTTACAGAAAAATATGGCATATTTTAGAGATGGTTTGAATTGCGATTAATTACGATTAATTTTTAAGCCGTGATTAGCTCGATTAAAAATTTGAATCATTTGCCAGCCCTATAAATAAGCAAAAAATATTTTGTAAGAGTGTTGAATTTCATATGTCATTCATTCCATGTATGTTCCAGACAGGGAAACCACCTGTGGAAGATCTTTTCTCAGACCTGTGTGATGGACGACGCTTGTTGGAACTGTTGCAGGGTCTAGCAGGAAATGAGCAGGTACAATTTCACATTCTACAATCATCACCCGTAGAATACTACAATACTTGTTTGTAAAGTTGTGTGATAATTATTTTTTAACCGATATCTCGATATTGTCCAACTCCAAAAATCCGATACCCACATATGCGGTCGTGGACTTAACATATGGCTAAAACTGGATGCTTTACTAATGATAAGTGTAACAACTTCAAGGTTTTTCAAATAAACATTCTGTGAAAAATAGGTAAGTTAGGCACTTATTCCGTCCTCAGTGTCCATGTGGGTACACAAATCGACAGATATTGAAATCAAAATCAGGCTCAGAAGTCAGATGCTGAAGTAAAGTTCAATTGGCTTTACTTTGGTCATCTTTCTCTTAACAAGAGCACTAATACTTTTTTGTAAAACTGAAAACAACAAAACATAGTCTCAATAATATATAATAAAGTTACCAAATAAAGCAAAATGTACACCGCATGTCAATTTGAACTTGGGTTGTGCCTCTGTCCCCTGGGCATGCCACCGTCTCTACAGGCTTCCTTGTTTTTGGGTTGTCGGTGGGCCCTCCCGTGGTCCGTGGGATCTGGGATGGGGATGGTCATCCACTGCTGCGGGGTGGTTGTCCCGAGGCCGCCGGCGTATGGTGCAGCGCCTGTTTGGTGTGCCGTGGGGGGGGGGGGGGGGGGGGGTTGCTGGGTGTGGTCGGGGCCCTGGTGCCTCTTTCGCCTTATGGCTGGCAGTACTTGCGGGCTTTGCCCTGCCCGCAGGAGCCTGCCTCTTAACTCACACACTCTTCACATTGCACTGTAAATATCTTTCACTTTGGGCACCTCCACATTTATTCAGGTCTTTGGGGAGAGACTGAATAAGGCCAATACAGTCCTGGGCCAGTTCCACCTTCATCATACACCGAGGATATGGGTCGGCCGTGTTGTATGCGGGGGTAACGTGACAGTGTCTTCCCCGCCGCAGGCCCCGCCACCTCTTTTAACTCACCCTATACATTATACTCCACGGGGAAGCTACGACGAAACGCGGTAGGATTTGTGGCAGGGAAGAACTTCCCCGTGGTGGTGTCACTGCCCTCTCAACCTATTTTAATGCATACAATGTACTACTCTCCCCACACAATGCCATCACGGTGCTGGTTGTTTGCGCTGTGGCCGGTCCGTGTTCTCCTGCTTCCGCCTTCCTCTCTTTATTCGAGCCGGGCATCCTCCTTGTACCGTGGCGCGGATCACCGGTTGGGTGCCGTTGGGTCAGCAGGGTGTCGTCCCCTCTGGGTTGGGATCCTACCCTGCCCTGGGCGTGGTGGGCCATGAGGATCCCGCAGTGTGCTGCGTTGGTTGGGGTGCACGGCGGTGGCTGGAAGTCCAGGTGGGCGGTTGGTGGTAGGGGCTGGTGGTGCGTCCCCACATCCCTTCCTTGAGGTCCGTTAATGGGGGCCCAGATGGTCCGGGGGTCCACCCTGGGTCCCACGGAGATGGTGGTGGCACCTTTGCCGGAGCTGCGGGAAGAGGGATGGGCCTTGTTCACTCACCCCCCCCCCAATGGATGGGGCGGTGCTGGAGCCCTGGGTTCGGATCCCGCGCAGCATTTCCACTTTTCTGCAGGATTATCACACGTCTGAGTGGGCTCACGCATGACTGTGGTGCAACTAGACACATTCAAGTAGAGAGATTGTCGCTGCCAGGATTAGCGACCAGGGAACATAGAATAGGATGGCAACATATCCACACTTACATGTGATTCACATCATACTGGGTTCCAAACCTCACATTGCTGATTTATATACGCACCACCCCGTCTAATAATTTCTCCTTTTGGCTCACCTTCCCTCCTTTCTCCTCGGTTTTCAGACCCCACACAGTGTCCACGGGTAAATATAATTAACTAACGATAGCACCACTATGTTCAAAGGTAGAACAGGCCTGAAATGTATTTCTGGTTGTTGTTGTTCTTCTCCTCTTCTATCTGCTTCCTTCCCTCTCTGTCCCTGCATAGCTCCTTCCTGCTCGCTGCTTTCTACTAATAAATAAAATGTAATGAACAACTACAATGGGAGGATATGAAACTCCCATTTGGTATATTAAAGCTGTTCAGACCATAAGTACACTCAGATTCCTGTTCTCTGTGTCTAAGCAGCTGAACAGAACAGGTTAAAAGAAAATAATAAAAATAAAAAAAGAATAAAACTTTCAAGTGATGCTTGTGTAAGACACAAACAACGTGTTAAGATGGCAAGATTTGCTACTATACATTGGTTGCAGATGTTAATGCATCCATTTAGCTCTCTCTATTTGCAATGAGCTCACGTCGACATACGTATGATTACGTCAGCAGAAAGCGCTGGAACCTAAATTACACCTACAGTGCCTTGCAAAAGTATTCGGCCCCCTTGAATCTTGCAACCTTTCGCCACATTTCAGGCTTCAAACATAAAGATATGAAATTTAATTTTTTTGTCAAGAATCAACAACAAGTGGGACACAATCGTGAAGTGGAACAACATTTATTGGATAATTTAAACTTTTTTAACAAATAAAAAACTGAAAAGTGGGGCATGCAATATTATTCGGCCCCTTTACTTTCAGTGCAGCAAACTCACTCCAGAAGTTCAGTGAGGATCTCTGAATGATCCAATGTTGTCCTAAATGACCGATGATGATAAGTAGAATCCACCTGTGTGTAATCAAGTCTCCGTATAAATGCACCTGCTCTGTGATAGTCTCAGGGTTCTGTTTGAAGTGCAGAGAGCATTATGAAAACCAAGGAACACACCAGGCAGGTCCGAGATACTGTTGTGGAGAAGTTTAAAGCCGGATTTGAATACAAAAAGATTTCCCAAGCTTTAAACATCTCAAGGAGCACTGTGCAAGCCATCATATTGAAATGGAAGGAGCATCAGACCACTGCAAATCTACCAAGACCCGGCCGTCCTCCCAGACTTTCTTCTCAAACAAGGAGAAAACTGATCAGAGATGCAGCCAAGAGGCCCATGATCACTCTGGATGAACTGCAGAGATCTACAGCTGAGGTGGGAGAGTCTGTCCATAGGACAACAATCAGTCGTACACTGCACAAATCTGGCCTTTATGGAAGAGTGGCAAGAAGAAAGCCATTATGGAAGAGTGGCAAGAAGAAAGCCATTTCTCAAAGATATCCATAAAAAGTCTCGTTTAAAGTTTGCCACAAGCCACCTGGGAGACACACCAAACATGTGGAAGAAGGTGCTCTGGTCAGATGAAACCAAAATTGAACTTTTTGGCCACAATGCAAAACGATATGTTTGGCGTAAAAGCAACACAGCTCATCACCCTGAACACACCATCCCCACTGTCAAACATGGTGGTGGCAGCATCATGGTTTGGGCCTGCTTTTCTTCAGCAGGGACTGGGAAGATGGTTAAAATTGACGGGAAGATGGATGCAGCCAAATACAGGAACATTCTGGAAGAAAACCTGTTGGTATCTGCACAAGACCTGAGACTGGGACGGAGATTTATCTTCCAACAGGACAATGATCCAAAACATAAAGCCAAATCTACAATGGAATGGTTCAAAAATAAATGTATCCAGGTGTTAGAATGGCCAAGTCAAAGTCCAGACCTGAATCCAATCGAGAATCTGTGGAAAGAGCTGAAGACTGCTGTTCACAAACACTCTCCATCCAACCTCACTGAGCTCGAGCTGTTTTGCAAGGAAGAATGGGCAAGAATGTCAGTCTCTCGATGTGCAAAACTGATAGAAACATACCCCAAGCGACTTGCAGCTGTAATTGGTGCAAAAGGTGGCGCTACAAAGTATTAACGCAAGGGGGCCGAATAATATTGCACGCCCCACTTTTCAGTTTTTTATTTGTTAAAAAAGTTTAAATTATCCAATAAATTTTGTTCCACTTCACGACTGTGTCCCACTTGTTGTTGATTCTTGACAAAAAATTAAAATTTTATATCTTTATGTTTGAAGCCTGAAATGTGGCGAAAGGTTGCAAGGTTCAAGGGGGCCGAATACTTTTGCAAGGCACTGTAAGTGCCAGCAGGGGATGAAAAACCCCCAGAAACACAGGCAGGCCAAAAGTGGGCATGACAGCACTGCCATACGCATGCTGGCCCAAAACCGATAGTAAAAATCTGATATCAATATTTTCCGATCTGATTTCAAAATGCTTTTATCGGCCAATGTTATCGGCTACCCGATAATATCGGACAACTCTACTTGTGTGTGTTAACTGCATGTGTGACTAAAATCCTGTGCATGTGTGTTTGAAGGTGAGGCTGGAAAAGGGCACCTCACGCGTCCACTCGCTCAACAATGTCAACCGAGCTCTCCAAATCCTGCAGAAGAACAATGTAAGTGTCCAAAATGTTTTAACTTTTAAAGACACTGACATTTACCATTCTCCATGTTTAAGCAGCTGAATAGGGAACGTTTTAAAAAAATGTAATTCTTATACCTTTGCTTCTGTAGTAGATATTGCATTTTGTTTGCTGGATCTTACAAATGAATATGATTGCTAAGTGAAAACACTACATCGTGGTAGACTGGCAAAATTGTCCTAAAGTGATAAAATCCGTGTGAATTGCCGTTAAAGTTTGTGCTGCAGTTTATGTCCCGTCATCTTCATGTAGGTTGAGTTGGTGAACATTGGCGCGACGGACATTGTTGATGGCAATCACAAACTCATTCTTGGCCTCATCTGGAGCATCATTCTCCATTGGCAGGTGTGTGTTTAAGATTTTTTTGATGCCTCATTTGTAAATGATAATTGATATACAGTATTGAGTAGATTAACATGAGTCGTCCACCGTTGATAATCCTTCCTATTTTGCGTCAGCAGTATTTTATTAATACTACACTTGTAGCTTGTTTTATTTAACTTTAATTTGTTCTGTGACAAAGCTCATAACTCAATTTACTCGTATAGCAAATCAATTTTCCAACTTCAAATCAACTGAAATGGCAGTATGCCATTTCTTCTGGACATGTTCAGCAACTAAAAGCAAAAAGTAGCAATACATTGAAATAATATTATAATGAATTTAACAGACCCTACAATGAGCTTTAGATTTAGTTCGAGCCTGTGGTGCCATTGGAACAAAAGCCTGTTTGTTGTGCACTGATTGCCAGTGCTTCCTTGTTGTTGTTGTTTTTTTTTTTTCCTTTCAAGTCACTTTATTATTATGTCTCCGTATGTACGGTATTCTTTTTTTTTTTTTTTTTTCTTTGTTGGTGTGTGTGTGCTATGGACCCACTGTGAGATTCCGGAATAAAGATAATATATATATATATATATATATTGCACATCATGCAACACAACGAGGAGCACTTGTCAAATCAAGGTGTCATTGTACTTGAATCATAATATGTATGTGTATGAGCTGGTTGGGTGGCGGTTGAGCATTTTCTAAAGCTGTTTCTTTTGTTCAATTATAGCCATAATACGTACAGTATGTGGATTAGCTTGTAGGGTGGCGGTTGAGCATTTTCTAAAGCTGTTTCGTTTGTTCAGTTTTCGCCTATTTTGATGAATGAAACTGTTAGTCTTCCCTCATGTACTGTAGCACAATGCAAAAACTCATATATCAAACCATTAGTGAGTACATGATTGAGGGACATCTAAAAAATGCAATTTTTTTTTTAGTGTTGTTCCTTAGGTAGAAATAGGCATTTACTGTGTTACCATTAAATATTGTGATTTAGCCTAAAATTCATACATTCATTCATTTTCCGAGCTGCTTATTCTCATGAGGGTTGCGTCCTAAAATTCATACCTCAATATTTTTGCTACAAATTGCAATATCTGTGATTTTCTTATTTAGTTAAATCTGGAAAAACATGATGTTGATTAGCAATTAGCAATAAGAGGGCTGTTACAGGTGTATATATTCAATATTCAAAAAAATATACAGCTGCATGGTATATGAAAATAATAAAGCCAAATCAAATTTAAGACTTGATTCCTGTTATTTTGGGACTATAAACAGGTTTTTTTTACCCCTCTGAACACTGTGGTGTATATTCCAGTGTATCATATTTAGAGCTGTTCCGACTAGTCGACGTTGTTGACGTCATCGATGACGTAAATACGTCGACAGGCAAAATATACCGTCGACGGGTAATGACGGGTTTCAAAAAAATTACATGCGGATAAAGTTTAGAATGGTGGGCGCTCGCGATGCAAGCTGTGAAAAAAAGCGGACCAGAATGGCCAGGGCCTGGAATTATTTCACGGAAAATATGGAGGGTGCCACTGTGCGTACTCTTGCTAAGCTGAGCTCGCATACACGCACGTAGCACGTGGGCTATGAACGAACACTTGAAGCGCCGTCACCCAAGTGTAATTTTGGAACACAACGAGAAACAACAAGCTAGCTCAGTGTTTTTCAACACTAGTGTGCCCTGAGAGATCGTCAGGTGTGCCGCGAGAAATCGGGCGTAGGGGCAGTAGGAGGGAAGGAAAGAGTAGGTAGAAAGTTCTCGGTTGTGTGCAGATGAGCGAGGTAGTGCTCGTGTTGCGTTCAAGAACTGCTTGGATTTCTAGCTATCAGCGACCTCGCTGTCTGCGACAATGTGGACCCCAGCACGTCTACTGCACATCATTTGATTAGACTCGTCGTGTGTCGATATACTCGAAAGTATCCTTGAAAAACACTGGCGGATTGTAAGGCCATACAACTTTCTAATGATTTTTTTTTTTAATCAAAGTTGCCTTTATGTGCGTCTTCTCAACTTGCATCATTAAGTTTTTTCCATACGTACTTCATGTTTTTAATCTACTCTGCCGGTGCTCCTGAAAGCTGTAGATCTCGACAGGCCTGCTTACTATATATTTAATTTTTGTTACTATGACTATGTGTGCCTTTCATTCAAAATAATTGTGGTAATATTTCAGTGTGCCTTCTGCTTTATCTATTTTCAGATTAAAATAAAAATTGAACAGTTTTTCCCCTCCCCAAAAAATGCAGAATGCGCACTAGAATGAGCATCTGAACTCACACAAAGTATTCTGAAAATGATTGTCCGGGACATTCTAATTCATTTTAACATTTAGAACAATATAGACATACCACAAAAAGAGTAAGAATTGCTTTGACTCCTGTTAAAAAAGTGAGGTCACAGTGTTTCCGTTTACATTTTTTTTTTTGCAGTAGTTAATGCCAGCAGCATTTGACCTCATTGTTTGTGATTTATTATTGATATTTATGTTATTTATTCATACATTAATAAAAGAATTTAGGTGTTCCAAAATGTTTTTTGTGAACTAATAAGTTTCAACAAAAAAATCGACCTGACTAATCAGGAGGAAATTAGTCGTTTGGGACAGCCCTAGTCATATTTATGGATTTTTACAGGCTAATGTCGTTTGCTTTAGATATCCCTTAATAACAATATGGACATGTGCAGCTATAAGCTTAGTGTGCAGTTTGAATATGAACAACTAGAGTCAAATTTGTTGGGTGTGGCTTATAGTCGGGTCCGCCTTATAGTCCAAAAATTATGGTACTTCTCCGACTGACGTACCTGTCTCACATAATAGAGTTTCTGGATTTTAAATATAATTTCATCTGGCGATTGCTTATTTTTCCACTATCCAAAAAACATTGCCAACAGTAAAGGTTTGAATGTAAGCGTCAATGCTTTTATCTTTATACTGTACTATGAGCTCTGTGATAGCCTGTCAACGAGTTGCGTTTACCTCAGCTCTTAACCAAGGTCAGCAAATCAACTAGTAGCCAAGCTGTATACAGCACAATAGGAGGGGGAACCTCAGGGCACCTCACGACACGATACGATTCGCGATACAAGGCTCACGATAATGATTATCTCACGATATCAGGATACAGCGATTATCGATATTTTGGTCAGAAATTTGATACATGATATTCTACTACACAACTGTTGAAACGGGGGAAAAAAGATATTTCAAAATAGAAAAATACTTATTAAGTCATTTATTAAACAGTGACACCTTTTCTGTGCAACATTGCTGTAAAATATAAATCTACTGCAAATTGTGTACCTGCACATATAGAGGAAACAAACCACAACCACTGATATCTCTTGGAGAGATCATGATGAATGGCACCCTTAATTCCTTTAAAGTTTTAAATCTTTTAAAAAAAATTAACAGTGCTGTAGGTGTCAGTCAGCAGTTGAGCTTGGAGTGGGGCAATAATACAATTGGTGGGTCTTTTCTTCGTATATGACCTTTGTTGCCAAAAGCATTGGTTTGAGCACTTCCACCATCTGCTTCAGCATTTGAGATATCGGACTCAGTCAATCACATTCTTCCTCACCTTAAAAACAACAAAATAAAACAAAAAATATTAGCTACTTAATAGCTTTTGAGTTGAAATCCTGATTTTTTTTTTTTTTTTTTTTTTTTTTTGTGTGTTGAAAGTATTGAGGGAATTAAAAAAATATGAATTGAATGTATAGAAATTAAAAATGCAATAATTAGCTATTTTTAATATGTAGACTACATTAATTATCATGCACATCACCTTATATATCTTGGAAGCTATTCAAACCGTTTTTATAGCTTATTGTATCAAAATGGCAGTAAAAACAGTTTGTGTAGTAAACTAGATGGAAAGTGGTTCTCAAATAATATTAAATAAATCAGTAAATTCATGTAGGCTTGTTCGATATTCATTTTCATTCAGTTTAGGGTCCTGGTTTATTTTATATCATTAAACACCAAATGTCCTCAAAATAATACATGTAGATTAAAAAATCAATTACATTGCAAAACTTTCTTACCTCAAGTGATAAAAGCGAAGCAGTGAATAAATCCGGTGTCCACTTCATCACCAGCTGCCAGTGAACCTTATTTTTGTGGGACAATTCTTGCATACAGCAAAGTCCTTGTTCACCTTACTTCCTTTCTTGTTGGTGTAAACTCTAAAGTATGTCCACATGTGTGATTTGTAGAAATATCTTTCTCACTTTTTCCTCCACCGTTCTCACGAAGCTTTTTTATTTTTTTCAACCCACTTGGAGCTTCCTCTCTTCTTCTCTAGACGATTTGTGCACACTTTACCTTCACAGCCACTCTTGATCGCCCCTAGTTGACCGCCAAGGAATTGCTCAACAAACATTGAGCAGTTTACAGCATCCATACTCCATTGTATAGCCAATACGTCAAATAAAAGTATCGATACTTGGCGGGAGCATATCGATAACCGATCAGGTTGCAAAATATCGCGATATATCGCTGTATCGAAATATTGTCACACTCTTACAGCACAACCTGGAGGGACAGACTGAGTTTACAGTGCCACCTGTTGCTTTGGCATGCACTTCATAGTCAATAAATTTGCTCTCCCTCTGTTCAGTTTAAGTGTGTCAGTGTATGCGCTACAGCTTTTTTTTTTTTTCCTCGAAGCACCCCTCTAATTAGAGTGGAAATGCATACATTGACCTACTCTCAAATGAGTGTGCTCTCGTTTTTTTGTCTTTCTAGACCTTGTTTAGTGACGAATGACAAGCAAAGTGTGTATGCATCTAATTGTGTTTGGGTGTGAGAGGGACTCTTGGCTTCAAACTATTAATAGACTTAGTTGGAGTGCTATGGGCAAGCGGACAGTGGGGGGTGGATGTTGATGGTCATAGGGGTAAGGGTTTTGAATTAGTAATAGCATTTGTCTTTTTGTTTTTTAACACTCCATTAGTGTAAGTGTAAATGCACAAACACAGTAGCCGAAGGAAATATATGTAAAAGTAATACACTTCTGGCCAGGGAAAAATGTAACACCTCCTCCTGGGCCTTGAACATGTGACCCGAATCTGTCACTTGCATGAACCCACCACACTCACACTTATACTGTTGATGCACAATTTATGTACACTGCTAATATAATGTTATAGTAAATACAATGAAGTATAGAAAGAGCTTATTATTGTGTTTTTTGTTTTTACTCAGGACTTCCCCGATGAATAGTGCTAACATTTATAGTTTTGTTTTTTTTTTCCGTCAAACAACACATGCAGTATGATGAATTTTTAATCCACATGTTTTACCATCATTAGCATTGGCAAATATTGATTTAATGTAAAACTACTATTTTTTTTCCCATTGTAATGAAGATCCGTGACAACTATAAGTAAGCGGGTTTTATGAGGCACACCAATCCTTAGTCTCTGCAATGGAGTGACCAAATACTCCCCCAAAGGCTCAATTGGAAACTCAGCCAAACGCTCCCATTGCAGCCTTACTATTTAGCTCTTGGGCCTGCCAGGTTTGGCATCCTCCCCCGCCATTTAATCCAACTCCAGATTCAAGACTTATATCACGAGTGGGCAATTAATTTTTCCAAGGGGCCACATGAGAAACCAAGAATTTCAAGAGCCATACCAACAGTTCAGAAACATTCCAACAATAATTCAACAATATATTTAAATTATTATGTGTATATGTTATCACACAAAAATAATCAGCAAGTCCATGTTTTGTTGAAATGTGGAATCAAAATGTTTCTTACAAGCATCAGTTAATATAATTGTGTACATGTTTTTTTCTTTCAAAATTTACCAGCGTGTTGACATTGCAAGCACTAAATGTCCTACTTCTCTTAGTCCAAGTTAGAACTACCTAATCATAATTTATGTTTCATTTATGTTTATATCTTTTATGTTTATACTTATTTATTTATACATCAAATATTAGCAAACAATTGGACTGAAAGGGAACAGACTTTGATCTGAAAAAATGATCTAAAAAATCTGAAAAATGATATAACAGTGGCACCTGCTTAGGTAAAGGGTAACCACAAAAAGTACTTACAGTACTTTGCATCTCAAATATAATAGGTTTGGTTTATAGTCAAGTGCATCTTGTCGTCCAAAAATTAGTTATTTATATATTTTTTTGTTTTGTTCTATTCTTGAAACACACTAATATGTGGTTCATTTTGTAAAATATTACAAAATATATATGGCGGAAAACACAGACAAGACTTAAATAGCAGTTTCTGCTCTTGCACCCCTCTTTAAAATAAACTGCTGTATTTTAAGCCAAAACAACTGTTGTGTTTGATAGAGCAATATGTCTATATGCTGCCATAGCAGATTCATAGCACATTAATCCCCCGAACTATTTTTAATTTGTCTATTTCACTCTGGAAACCCCCGTTTACAGATGTCGCGCAAACGCTTTTGTTTCAACCTAGCCATAAAAATAATTAATTATATCTATCATTCGAAATGTCTGTCATTTTTAGCTTAGAATCATTAATTGATGTCTAATATTTAGTTAAAAAAAAAAAAAAAAAACGACTTAAAAAAAAATTATTCACTCGCATATTTTAAACTTTTAAACAAATTACGTCACAATGAAAAAATTGGCGTCTGTAAACAAGTTACAGATATCTACCTCCTAACTATCACTTAATTTTTATTTATGTTTTGTTACTGTCGCATTTTCCCGATATGTTAGATAATAAATAATCCATCCAAACAAAGAAAAATTGAAAAATAACGTTTAAAAGGGTAAATACATGAAAAAGAAAATCTCGACCACTCCTTGTTGTCTGCGATTTCTGCATCACGACCGTTGTTATATTACCATGTTTCACCCATAAAATCCCCCCAAATTCCGGCTGTGGCCATTCACAGCTGTGTCTTGACACTCGGCGATACATGCTACATGGAGTTTTTGGATTAAACAAGGTAAGTACGCGATAATATCTCATTAAAATCATGGCGTCTTTGATTATGGTCTCTCGTGATCTCACCTCCAGTTAGGGTTTCGCTGTTTATTTATTATTTTTTTAAAAAAGCCCTCCTGTTCAAAATATATGTTTATGTATACACTTGTTTTGAATTTGGCAGGGGGGCAATTTGTTCCATTTCAAAGTGTTTGGTAAATGTGTTAAATTGCAGGTTTCAGTAATTTCAGCGTTTACTAAATTAGTTGGCTGGTAAGTCTTTCTACTGTCTCCACAGAAACCCTCTAATTACTGTATCTTTTTGCCTTTTCAGGTAAAGGATGTGATGAAGGAGGTAATGGCTGGCCTACAGCAGACAAACAGTGAAAAGATTCTGCTGAGCTGGGTTCGTCAGAACACAAGCCAGTACCCGCAGGTCGGTATCATATGAAGTTACAGAGATATTGCTCATGCTTGGTTTTATGGAAAATGCGATGATCGATATACGTAAGATAATTTCTGACATCTATTACTTGGATTCTTAGGGATTGAATTCTGATGAATTCTTATGACAGATGAACCAGGAAGGATCATCAAAGTAACTCAATAAACTTCACCTAACTCTAACCCAAAGACCCAAAAGTGATATAATTTACTGAATGACACTTAATGACGTCTGTCAAAAGTGTTTGTTCATATTCAATGCAGGTGTCATGTCATGATTTTGACAGTCTTATGACACTGTCATAGGAAGCATTCAAATAAAGTGTAACCAAATTTTAATCAAAGCTACTGGGCCTAGGACTTTGATAGATCTGCTTCTCAAACTAGAGCATTTTACCACGGCAAGACATTTTGCTATACACATACTGTTTTGTAGCAAAGTTATCAAACTAATGAAGTGAGTTCCTTTTTAATTGTGTGCATTATCTGCCCTCAGGTCAATGTGGTGAACTTCTCCAGTAGCTGGAATGATGGGCTGGCATTCAATGCTCTCATCCACAGCCACAGGTATTGGTTTTCCTTCATTTTCATGCGACTGCTTTAAAATGAGAAACCTCTAAGGGTGCTTGTTTTCCCATGTCAATATCTGTTATCCTCCTCTTCTTTCCCGCAACTCCACATCAAGACCGGAACTATTTGATTGGAGTTCTGTGGAGGCCAAGGTGTCAGCGACTGACAAATTGGAACATGCTTTTAGTAAGGCAGAGCAACATTTGGGCATCGACAGACTCCTCGACCCAGAAGGTAACTAAAATACCCCCCATCTCAACACATATTCCCACACAAGCATGCGCACGCACACCTACACGCACACAGTGTTTCCTAAATCTACAACAACTTCATGCTACAATGGGTTTAAAAAGGTTTTGGCCATATCTTTGTTACTAGACATATGAATGCACAATATACTAGATAATATACCGTGGCGCTGTTGGTAGCTGGAGTTGTCCTTGCACCGAAGGGTCAGCAGTTCAATTCCCGGCTGCATCTGCCCACTGTCGAAGTGCTCTTGAGCAAGGCACTGAACCCTAATTTGCCCCCAATGGGTTGGCAGCGCCTTGCATGGCAACAGCACCATTAGTGTGTGAATGTGTGGGTGAAATGTGTGCAAATGTAAAGTGCTTTGGGCATGGTAACCATGTTGAGAAATATACAGTACTGTATATATACAGTTAGTACTGTCCATTTACAGTACCATTTTTAATGGTTACTGAGACTCACAGCGAAAAATTTGCCTCTTCAACTGAGGCTTTACAAAGGAGGCTAATATATTTTGTTAAGAAATACTGTATACATGATTTGAAATGACGTTTACAACTGAGACATCTGTTATTTCAACATTGCAGCCAACAATATAAGTGGAAGAGAAAAATGACAGAAATGGTAAAAGCAAGAATAATAAAAATGAGGGGCATGCTTAAAGTTTATCATTACACCAGAGGGTCCACTTGGGTTTGATGATTTGCATTAAAACTGCTTCAAATAAAAGAAAAACATCCTGCTTCTAAGGGTCTGAAATCAAGGGAATAAAGAAGAAACAAGAAAAACTACAATGTAAAATATAATGTTTAAAGGATGAAATGAGGTTTAGTAACACACCTTGCATTGCAATTAACATGGTTATGGTTATGGTTATGGTGTTATACTTATTTTTACTTTGATTAACCCCTTCAGACCTGAGCATGCTGCTGAAGGATTTCAGCATTTGCTTCACAAACCAATAAATACACTGAATTTAGTTTCTATTGCCACTTCTGGAAGCTGATTGGACGAAACATTACCCATCGAAATCAAATCATGATGTTTAGCACGCCCTCTTTGCTATTTTTGGTTCTTTGAAAATGGCTGACACAAAACGCAAATTCATAAAGCCAAACCTAAGTCCTAATTTCTCATTAAAAACATTAATATAACATCTTAAAATCAACATTAAAAATGGTAAATGGACTGTACTTACAGTGGGGAGAACAAGTATTTGATACACTGCCAACATGGCAGTGTATCAAATACTTGTTCTCCCCACTGTATATAGCGCATTTATCTGCAATGGTTACCATGCCCAAAGCGCTTTACATTAGCACACATTTACCCGTTCACGCACACATTCACACACCAATGGGGCTGCTACCATGCAAGGCGCTGCCAACCCATTGGAGGCAAATCAGGGTTCAGTGCATTGCCCAAGGGCACTTCGACAGTGGGCAGTCGTAGTCGGAAATCGAACCACTCACCCCTCGGTCCAAGGACAACTCTAGCTACCAACTGCGCCACGGCCGCAATGCCCAATAGATGCATGAAATGCATGAAATATCCCCGACCAAAAAATTGCACTTTGTGTGTTGATGTTGGTGTTTGAGTAGAGTAAAAATCAGCGAAGATTTTTTTTTTTTTTTTGCCCAGCAGAAAAAATGCGGGTCTGAAGGGGTTAAGATTTATTTTTTAAAGCAGTGTTTTTTTTTATGGACCCAAAATCATATACATTTACCTCCTCTGATGACTGTGCATCAAATAAACAAGTTTTGACCATGTTTTTCTACCTTTGACCCAAAAGTAGGCTAGCTCCAATTAGCTCCCTGCCACCTTTAACAGGAGGAGCAGTTATAGCAAATGGATTGATGGAAGTTTTTTTGTTTGTTTATATTGTATTGAATGTAGCCGTTTCTCCCAGAAACTTTGGTAAATGGTAAATGGGCTTAAAATTGTGTAGCGCTTTTCTACCTTCAAAGCCCTCAAACCGCTTTGACATTATTTCCGGGACTAACACTCAAATGCACCCGGAACCGTTCGAATTTTAAATTTTTATTCCATGTTTCGGTGCCCTGACCACCGATAGAAAGAAAAAATAGCTGCCGAACACCACGTGAGCTTTTGAAAAATAAACATCTTTGTGAAAGTGCACTCCTGTGGAAAAAAACTTATCATATATCATCATAACATCATATTCATGTTCAAAGACTGATATTTATATACAAGTCAAAAATAGCCTTGTGAGAAATTCACAGCTAATTGAAAGTTTATAAAATTTGAAAATTAATGGAGACGTTAAGAAATTAATATGAACTATGCATTTTTTTTTTACCTTGCCTATTAAAAGAATCTGAAACGACAATCGTTTGGAACCGGATTCGAAACGTGGAATCGGAACCAGAACCGTTCAAATTCAAACGATGCCCAATCCTATAGTTTACATGATTCTTTGAGGTCTCTTTAGTAGAGGAAGTCAATATTCACCTTGGAGTGAATTAGCACTATTTAGGACAGATTTAAAAAATAGTAATGAAAATGTCAAAAAATATGCTGTTTTGACATGTTATGACAACATGTTCAGCCATTTTACATGTAAAGACTTATGTAAAGAACTAATGCCTAAATATTGTGGTGGGTGAAACTGTTTGATAGAGACATGTGATAATTCATTTTGAGCAATATGACATAACCAATAGATAATTTTGGGGACATCGGAGAATTGTACACAACAAGGCTGTACCATTGCATTTGCAACCTTTTCAAAGAAATGAGAAACTGCAATTTTGATGTGAACAAGTGACAAAATGCAATAAAGACTTGAACAAGTAGTTTTGAGAATTTCATTTCTCACCTGAGAAATACACCAAAGCGACTGAGAAAATCTGTAAATGTGCACTGTTGGTTTTCAGGCTCACCTGAATCAGCCATCTTTGTCATTACTGCCTTGACATAATGTTGGCTTGTGTCATCGACTCGCAGATGTATGTTTGCCAGCCAAAAGTGGGCAGTGCGCATGCAAATAACATGAGGCAAGACTGTGGGGATAATGAAGGCAGAAGTTTACATAAGCGTTTGTGGGAGAATAGTATTGAGGTTCCCAGAAGAAATTGGCGAGTGGTAACTGGCATTTGTTACATGGCCAACAAAATCCATCCCTTCTTAGTGAAACCATGTGGCTGTCATTTAATTTACCGTTGGGCGTAACCCATGCAAGAGGGAATTTGAAGGTGTTCCCACTAGGCCTAAACGATATTGGAAAAAACTTGCTGCAATTTTTTGGGGGGGTTTGTGATATATTGCGATATTATATTGCGATATAAAAAAAATATATATATATATATATATATATATATTTTATACTTTTTTTTTTTTTTCTTATTAAGAAATTTTTACTAGATGACTTGAATAGCTGTTTGGAAAGACTTTGGATGACTCATCATGACCACAGTGTACAGTATTCCATCGTTTTTCGCGGTTGATGGGGACCAGAACTCGCCGCGATAAGTGAAAAACCGCGAAGTAGCGCATAACCCCCCCCAACCCCCCCAAATATTTTTTTTTTTTTGCGTGTGTGTGTGCTCAGTGTATTTATTCAGAACTAGCACTGGAAAGAGATACATATAAGACATGTCACTTTTTTTCCCCAAAGTATGATTTTAAAAATTTTATATACAGTATATGTATGTATATATATAAATAAATGCTTTTTAAGCACTTCAGATATAATAATTATGATCAGTTTTAAACATAACTGTCCCACCGAATCATTTTTAAACAAGAATAAAATACTGTAGTAGAAAAATGCTTGGCTTTATTAAATGCTTCTGTTTACTTAACATGGCTGTGATTCTTGGGGTGTAATGTAGAAATTACAAACTCCTCATAATCACTGGCGTTTATTTTATATGTCTCGAACGCCCCCCCCCCCCCCCCCCACGAACACACACATTAATTCCAGCCCGCGCTTCCTTGCAGAAACTGTTTAACAAGTTAAACGATGATTGACAGATTGCCCGTGGGAAGTCGGCTTCTTTTGCCAGATCAAAGCCATCCTTAACTTTAATAAGCAAGTACCGCAGTGACTGAGAGCTGGGAGAGGGGGTGAGGGAGGCTGTGCGAGCGAATGAAGCAGAACAAAGGTTTGTGGATTGGAAAAAAAAACAACAAAAAAAACTATCGCACGTCCTTGCGATGGGACTATCGCGTATGCGCACATCGCAATGGCGATGTTTAACATTTGCTCCCAGAAACGTATAAAGACGTTCTATTTTTAAATGCTTAACTGTCCCACAAACGTATTTATACGTCTTTTGCGTTTTTTTGTACAAGAAGCATCTAGAGCTTGAGATCTATCGCCGAAACAAAAAACAAGCCTCAAAACCAATTTTAAAGCAATAAAACTGGCCACTGGAGGGCAGTAGCGCATTTGTTAAGACCCCACAACCCAATTCAAACAGTACAACTTTATTAGGCTCGAGTGTCCTGCACGGAAACGCGCACGGCCAAACCAGTTCCCCCCCAGCAACAGAAGTTCCCCAGGCGAACGAGACAGTGGTCACCACAAAAAAAAGACTAAAAAAAAAATCCATCTTTACGAGACAGTCGGCAATGAGAGAAAAGTTTAACCGCTGTCGCAGCCACCAAACGTCATCTCTCAGTTAGGTAAGTGTGAATAAATTGTTACTTTGCTATCAAAAGCTCTATTTGGCCCGTTGTTCATGTTATTTTGTAAAAGGAAAACATTATTCAGATGTTTGGGATGTCACTGAAGCAAAAAATAGCCGTGTTAAAGTCAAAGTTATGTTTGAAATTTTTGCGTTTACAAAAAGCTCATTTTCTCCTGTTTTTTCATCAGAAATTGGAAAATTGCTCAAACTAAGCTATTTTCTAATGCTGATTTCTAAAGAATGGAAAAAGATATGAACTTACTTTTTTTCTGCTGAAAGAAGAGAGTCTAATCTTTCTTTTGGTGGGTTCCATGTTTATATAGCAATAGAACAGAATTTTCTGTGGGCCTTTCAAAATCAGTCAAAATCCAGTAAAATGGCTGGGAGCGAAGGGCCTTGCTCCGGTGAAAATGGCTGGGAGTGAATGAGTTAAACGATATATCGTTCAGGCTTAGTTCCTACCCGATTGACTGTCACGCTTTGAGAGAGTCAGTTTGAATGCAGGCAGGCAGTTGCGAGTTTCTAACTGAAAAATATCTGGCTTGAAGGTCACAATTCTATCGTCTCACAACTCCAGACATAATCATGATTCGTGATTTCGATTTCGTGATTTCGGTTTCGAGAAGTGTATCATTACAGGCTTAGTACAAACAAGAAGCATAGAATCCAAGACATAAACATTATATAAATGTTCTCCCTTTTCATTGTGTAGATGTGGCAGTGCCCCATCCTGACAAGAAGAGCATCATCCTGTACGTGACGTCGCTCTTCCAGGTGCTTCCACAGAGCATTACCATGGAAGCCATCCAGGAAGTTGAGACGCTTCCGCGGCCAGCTAGTGCTGCCAGCACATCTCATGTTCTGACTGGGGAACACTATCAAATCCAGACCCAGCAGCGCTTCTCCCAGCAGGTCTAGCACACACACAAACCCATACTGTATATGCTCTCCTTCTGTTTGAGGATGTCCCATAAATGCTCAACAGGGTTTAGCTATGGATACATGTTGGGCCAGTCCATCAGCTTTACTCTCAGCTTTTTTATAAAGACAGTGGTTGTCTAAAAACTGTTCACTCAGTGAATGTTAGCTCACTTTAGCCAGTAGTTCTTGTGCATGCCCAGGTGAAGACACTTCCACTACCATGCTAAACAGTAGGATCCATCTGATCGATCGATTCGAAACTCCAGTGACCATTATGTTAGTGTGATAGTGATGACACCAAATTTAACACACCTGCCCCACATTCACACCTAAAACCTTTTAACAGTAAAGGCCGAGTTATGCTTCTTCGGCAGAACTGCGCCGTTAAGGCAGACCCGATTTATGACCCTCCGCCGTAGCCTGCCGTGCACCTCAACAAAATCTTGACTTCCGACGTCAATGCGCGGTGACATGGCGCAAATGGACTGGGATTGGTCCGCTCAGACTGTTGTTTCAGGTTCAGCGTGAAATCACAGCCATTTTCAAACGTTGTTTTGCTACACGCAAAATGGACCAAGCCGACAGGAGTATCATCGAAGAACAAGTACAACAACTTCTACAATGTCTCGTCCAGACATTATAAAGCTTGCTAAACGGCAAGCAATTCGTGGAAGGAGATTGCTGAAAATAACGGGGCTGGAGGTCAGCGATTGCATAAAAAAATGGATGAACCTCCGAGATAAGTATGTGTGTGTTCGGAAGCGATGCGGTGACACAGTCGGCCAAAAATTGCCAGCTTTTTATCACTGTCGTATTTTTGGTTGGTGCACTTCATCGTTTATTGTGTAATATGTTTGCTGTGAGTCTGCGACGTATTTACATTTCACACTTTAAGTATTGGAAGAATAAAGCATTGGTTTGTTTTCAAAAGAGTTTTGATGTTTAATTTTCAACAACAGACAGTTTAAACACTTGATATATCATCACTGATTGAGAGTGCCTTGGTGCTTTTTTGATAATGTGTTTACCATCAAGGCTTCCAACGCAATTTGGGAAGTTCCATAGCCACCAGAAATCTGCTATGGCTTCCCACTGGCTGGTTGTAGGACACGGCAAGAAAATCGGGTTGGAGGGCTGTCCACAATGCTTTGCAGAGCAAAGTCCTCGACGCCAGTTTGTAGCTAGCTGCCACAGCTTTCTGGCTTCCAACCGAGGCTAGAAGTCGCTGAGCGGCATCAACAGTCGGGCAGACCATCTCCCAAACTGTCTTCTGTGTCGCCTGTGTCTCAACATTTGTATAATCAACATTTGTCATTCAATGTTGAGGAGCTTAAGATCCACATTCAAGCGTTCCATTACCATTGGCATTGTTTATTTGTTTTTTTTCCCTCCGTTCGCATGTTGTGTAACCGGAAGAAAACTGGAGGAAGTGGACAAGTTCCCCAAAACCGTACAAACACAACGCCACACCCGTCTAGTGGCTTGGCGGTGAATTAGAGAGCAACACGTTTCCTTGCCGCAGAACTATCGAATGCTCATTGACGCCAAAGTTGCTTTGCCGTCACCGCAACGCAGAAGCATAAATAAGGCTTAATGAGTCAAATGACAGAGGGGAGGAAAAATGACTAATTGGGTCCAAAAGTTTCATATATATAGTTAGGTGTACTCACTTTTTGTTGCTGGCAGTTTAGAGTGCATTCCCTGACAAATCCAAGACAAATACAAATACAATACAAATCTAAAATAATCAAATGGGGGTTATATCACTCCTTGCTTTGCAATTACATTACACATGATCGCATAGGGTGTACTCAATGTTTTTGCCAGCATTTTTAACATTATTGACAGTGTATTGCATTATTTTGACGCAACAGGAAAATTTGTACTGTTATACAAGCTCTATACAGACTTGTTTTTCATTGTAGCAATGTATTATTTCTTAAAAGCCTTTTTCACGAATATGACGTGTGAACCCCATTATTGTGTCTGTGGCAAGGTCAAGCAATGGATAAAACTGCTAGCAGTCTGTGCTCTTCATAGCATGCGGTTAATTATTTTTGCAATGGAAGAAAATTGATTTTTCTCCTGAATTGTAAAAAAAAAAAAAAAAAAAATCAATTGGTCCTCTCCACTTCTATTGTTGCATGATTATAATGTGTGTTTCTTGCTTTGGCTACCTTGGTTCTATAACTGTATGCATGCCTGAAAAGTCACATAGTGTGGAATGGTTTGCAACAGCCATTGTTGGCGTCTTTACAAAGGTAGCAAATTAAGTTCTTCCCAAGTGACCAAACCAAAGCTGTATTGCTTTGGAAACGTGGCACAACTAATTTAGACTTACAATTTATATCAAACTGTCTAAAAGGGCTTTGGGCTGCAAGTCTTCAGAAACAAAAAGCTTTTTAATCACAGTTTCACTGATTTGGGAAAGCTTTTTGTTGAATATTACTTTGCAGAACATCCCGTTATTGTGTCTCCCATGCTATTTCATGCCAAGTAGATTATGCGATTGTTTGTCTTTCTGTTAGCAGCATTAGACAAATTCATCTGGGCCAGGCAGCAGACACATTACATTTTCAATGGGATCTCTTCATTCGCATTTTAGTCACTCAGAGCTCATCAGGACCCTCCAAATTTGTCTGAAATTTTCAGATGAGACAGCGCTGCATCCTTAATGCTGATTGTCTCCTTCACCCGAGATAGAAATCCAACTGTCAGCAGAGTGACAAGTTTGCAACTTGCAAAGACATTGAGCCTGATTTAGCCATGAAGCTGATGAGAAAATTGATTAGGGGATTAAAGGCGTGAGAGGAGCCGTTGTGTTGAGCTTTAATTAAGGCTTCAACTTAAAATAAAAATCTATCATTGAGGCTGCATCTTTTCTCCCCTGATGGAGTTCTGCCATCTGGGGTCAACATTTTTCCATTCAATTTTCTCCAAGAGGGCTCACTTGGGTAATGGTACTATATTCAAAAGCAGGATGCTATCAATAACCATGATTGACATTCAATGTAAAATCTACTGTATTTTTCGGACTATAAGTCGCACCTGAGTATAAGTCGCACCAGCCATGAAATGCCCAACGAAGGGAAAAAAATACATTTATAAGTCGCACCAGGGTATAAGTCGCATTTTGGGTAGAAATTTACTTGATAAAATCCAACACATAGACCAGATATGTCATCTTGAAATGAAAATTAAAATAAAAATAACAATATAGAACAACATGCTGTACAGTATGAATATGTTACATGATGCATGAAAACGGAATGCGAACGTGACCGGTATGTTAATGTAACAAAGCTATTAAGAGTTAAGATAACTATAGCATGAAGAATATGCTAGCAAGTTTACCAAACTATCACTGTCACTCCAAAACACCAAAGGAACACATGAAATGATATAATATTGTGTAAATAATTTCACACATAAATCGCTCCAGAGTATAAGTCGCACCCCCAGCCAAACAATGAAAAATACTGCGACTTATAGTCCGAAAAATACGGTAATTACAAAATGGTTATCATTACTTAAAATAGAACCATGTACACTGATTGCACTTGAAAAAACAAGTAGAGAGCTACTATTTTAAGTTATATTAAGTCGTGCTTCCTTCGTAAAGTATACTTATTAGAAAGTTAAATAAGCTACAATAAACTAAGTACTATCTACGTAAGGACTAATTTAATTAGTACTTTGAATTTACTTAAGACAGAATTACTAGTTTAATCTACTAAGTAATCACATGTGAGTTTTACTCTTAGTTTATTCTACATAAAAAATGATCTAAATTGACCTTAGTATACAAATTATATTTACTTGGACTAAGGAAGCACTAGTTAGTACAACCTAAAAACCCTACCATTTTTTACATATTTACAGTGCCTTGCAAAAGTATTCGGCCCCCTTGAACCTTGCAACCTTTCGCCACATTTCAGGCTTCAAACATAAAGATATAAAATTTTAATTTTTTGTCAAGAATCAACAACAAGTGGGACACAATCGTGAAGTGGAACAAAATTTATTGGATAATTTAAACTTTTTTAACAAATAAAAAACTGAAAAGTGGGGCGTGCAATATGCGTTAATACTTTGTAGCGCCACCTTTTGCTCCAATTACAGCTGCAAGTCGCTTGGGGTATGTTTCTATCAGTTTTGCACATCGAGAGACTGACATTCTTGCCCATTCTTCCTTGCAAAACAGCTCGAGCTCAGTGAGGTTGGATGGAGAGTGTTTGTGAACAGCAGTCTTCAGCTCTTTCCACATATTCTTGATTGGATTCAGGTCTGGACTTTGACTTGGCCATTCTAACACCTGGATACGTTTATTTTTTAACCATTCCATTGTAGATTTGGCTTTATGTTTTGGATCATTGTCCTGTTGGAAGATAAATCTCCGTCCCAGTTTCAGGTCTTGTGCAGATACCAACAGGTTTTCTTCCAGAATGTTCCTGTATTTGGCTGCATCCATCTTCCCGTCAATTTTAACCATCTTCCCTGTCCCTGCTGAAGAAAAGCAGGCCCAAACCATGATGCTGCCACCACCATGTTTGAAAGTGGGGATGGTGTGTTCAGGGTGATGAGCTGTGTTGCTTTTACGCCAAACATATCGTTTTGCATTGTGGCCAAAAAGTTCAATTTTGGTTTCATCTGACCAGAGCACCTTCTTCCACATGTTTGGTGTGTCTCCCAGGTGGCTTGTGGCAAACTTTAAACGAGACTTTTTATGGATATCTTTGAGAAATGGCTTTCTTCTTGCCACTCTTCCATAAAGGCCAGATTTGTGCAGTGTACGACTGATTGTTGTCCTATGGACAGACTCTCCCACCTCAGCTGTAGATCTCTGCAGTTCATCCAGAGTGATCATGGGCCTCTTGGCTGCATCTCTGATCAGTTTTCTCCTTGTTTGAGAAGAAAGTTTGGAAGGACGGCCGGGTCTTGGTAGATTTGCAGTGGTCTGATGCTCCTTCCATTTCAATATGATGGCTTGCACAGAGCTCCTTGAGATGTTTAAAGCTTGGGAAATCTTTTTGTATCCAAATCCGGCTTTAAACTTCTCCACAGCAGTATCTCGGACCTGCCTGGTGTGTACCTTGGTTTTCATAATGCTCTCTGCACTTTAAACAGAACCCTGAGACTATCACAGAGCAGGTGCATTTATACGGAGACTTGATTACACACATTTGGATTCTGTTTATCATCATCGGTCATTTAGGACAACATTGGATCATTCAGAGATCCTCACTGAACTTCTGGAGTGAGTTTGCTGCACTGAAAGGAAAGGGGCCGAATAATATTGCACGCCCCACTTTTCAGTTTTTTATTTGTTAAAAAAGTTTAAATTATCCAATAAATGTTGTTCCACTTCACGATTGTGTCCCACTTGTTGTTGATTCTTGACAAAAAAATTAAATTTCATATCTTTATGTTTGAAGCCTGAAATGTGGCGAAAGGTTACAAGATTCAAGGGGGCCGAATACTTTTGCAAGGCACTGTACATACAGTAAGTGCAATCTGTCTGCATGCTTTATTAATGTAATGACAGCCAATTGGATTTTAATTAAAGTTGCACCGATACCAGTATCGGCAGGGGGCGCCGATCCGGCCCGAATTGGTGGTATCGGTATCGACGAGTACCAACATTTAGGGCGCCGATACCAACTACTGGCATCACTTGAACGCAAATGTACTGTCCTCCCCACGTGAGCTAACTTCCCAAATCCCGTTGCATGACATCTTTATGTCTTTGTCTCGAAATTACCAAACGAAATTAACTCCCTCGTCTTCAATTTTAAGGATGTAAACTACAACGCATATCCACGATGTTACGCTGCTCATCTAACATGGCATTCACAAACGATTAGCATACGTAAGCTAACGCCTGCTATTATAGCGCCGAACGTATCAGAAAGGTTAAAACCGTGGGAGACTAAGCAAACTCATGGTTTCATGATGAACCATTGAGTGGCAAATTAAGAGCGCCGTACTTCAAACTCATCCTGTTTATGAAAGTCGATTGTCATATGTGTTGTAAAGTAATGAGCAGAAGTAACTTTTATGACCAGACAACACTCAAGTGGCGCAAAGCGCACACTAGATATCATCAAATAGCAACCTAGATGTGCTACATTAGATCCCATGCCATTAGCTGCGTGAGCCCAGAGCGACGCGTAGTCCATATACAACATTGATGAATTAGAAACCGCCATGACTGAATGGAAGTTAAGCAGGCCAAATCAATCCATACCAGTGACTATAGATAATGCTGCAAATACTGTTGATTCAGTACATGTTACAGATGAAATCGGACCACAAATAGGATGGTTTGCTTATATGGTAAATATAGCTGTTAAGAGAGCTGCAGCAATCAACAGTGTGCCCCACTTTACAAACAGTAAAGATTGTTCCCAGCACTTATATACAAAATTTCTTCAGATCAGTAAGAAGTAAGCACATAAATATCATGCACTAAAATGCTTGTTTGTATGATGTTATTTTTGCTTGTTAACAAATAAAAATAACTAGGCCTGCAAGCAGGACTGAACGGGCCCTCGCAATCTAGCGCAACTCGGACGTCACGCAACTTGGACTGTGTGCAGGTCAGGGTGGTGGCAGATCCTCCTCTATAATCATCTCATTAGAACCTAACATGCTCGAAAGTCGCCTATTTAAATTCCCACACCCAAGAGATAAAAACCCCTATTGGAGAGAGTACTACAAAAAAGGAGCCACTACTGAGCTGTGCAGCCAAGCCCTTATTCAAAACCAAAATTAATCTTCGAACTGGGCCAATTCGACCAAGTGTGCCAACTATTGTGGCTCCATAAGTTCCCTGAGTCTCTGAAAAAAAAAATTTCCTTTAAATGGCGAACAAAGGGTCGTCACGGCAACAGACAGAGACACGTGGACATGGGCCGTAAAAAAGTATTTTAATAGGTCTTGAAACTACAATGACCAACATGAAAAGAACTGGACATGTTTTGGAAAAACGAGTGACTTTCTATCGCCACTAGTTGGCGCTGTAGGGTTGATGCAAATGACCCCTACAAGGCCCTTCAGGGTATGACTCTCAACAAGCACGGGAAGTTTGGCGCAGATATCTTGTATATCTGCCGAGTTATGACTGTTCAAAGTTTTTGGAGAGAAAAATTGTTGACAGTCATTTTCACTTTCCTGTTTGGACCCCTCCGCTTCAACGAAACTTAAATATTTTTCATCAGGCACCTGAAGACAGGTCTTAAGGTTTCCCTTATGCAGGTTTGAGGTAGATTGATTTTTTCCCTTTAGAGGAGGAGTGTGTCCCGTAAAAAAGGGCATTTCCTGTTCCCACTAGGAGGCGCCAGGCACAAATGATAAATTTTCAATCCAGTCCTGCTCAGGCTGGTATACCTCACACACATGCCAGATTTCAAATAGATTGAACGTTGTATGAGGGAGTTATCAGTCATTTTCCGAATTCGGTGTTTTGGCGAAAAAATGGAAGAATTTGGCGCCCCGCCCAGGTGAGGCCCGTGAATGAAAACACGCCATTTTTATAACTTAAGATTTCATATGCCTCATGAACAGTCTCACCAATTTTGAGAATGATCAAACTAATTCCCTAGGTGCCAAGGTGTAAAATGTGCACACTGTAAATCGATAAAAAGTTCACATTCAATCCAAAATACCCGATTTCCTGTAGGATTTGGAATGTGTGTGCAAGAGACTTTTTGGAGCAGTTTTGCACAAAGTTTTGATTCTCCAAATTTCATCACTCTATGTTAGAAAAACCTAAATGGAGAGGCCTTTTTGAAAATTTCAAGGGGGCGCCACTGAGCCATTTTGTTAAATTGTTTCGTAACGTTGCAAGATTATCGAACGTTATCCAAAGCCGCATGTATGTGCAAATTTTGGTGAGTTTTTATGCATATTCAAGCCTCCAAATGTAAACTCTTACTGTGAACCCATGAAAATTTCACATTCGATCCAAAATACCCGATTTCCTGTTGGATTTGGAATATGGGTGCAAGAGACTTTTTGGAGCAGTTTTGCATAAGGTATCTACTCCCCAAATTTCCTTGCTCTATGTTGAAAAAACCCAATAGGAAAGGCCTTTTTTAAAACTTCTTTCTGTCGCCACTAGTGGGCACTGTAGAGTTGATGCAAATGACCCCTACAAGAACCTTCAGGGTATGACTCTCAACAAACACGGAAAGTTTGGCGCAGATATGTTGCATATCTGCCGAGTTATGACTGTTCAAAATTTTTGGCGAGACAAATTGTTGACGGTCATTTTCACTTCCAGTTTGGACCTCTCCGCTTCAACGAAACCTCAATATTTTTCATCAGGGACCTGAACACATGTCTTGAGGCTCCCCTGAAACAGGTTTGAGGTCAATAGATTTTTTTCCCTTGGAGGAGGAGCCTGTCTCGTAAAGAAGGCCATTTCCTGTTTCCACTAGGGGGCGCCAGGCCTAATGGGTAATATTTCAATGCAGTCGTGTTCAGGCTGGGATATCTCATATACATGCTAGAAATGAAAAAGATTGAACGTTGTATCACCGAGTTTTTAATCATATTCTGAATTTGGTATTTTGCCCAAAAATGGCTGACTTTGGGACCACGCCCAGGTCAGACCCTTGAGTGAAAACTCACCATTTTGAAAACTTAAGATCTCATATGTCTCCTGAATAGTCTGACCAATTTTGAAGACGATCCAACTATTTTCTTCAGCGACAAGGTCTCAAATGTAAATCGATAAAATTTCACATTTGATCCAAAATTTCCGGCTTCCTGTTGGGTTTGGAATATGGGTGCAAGAGACTTTTTGGAGCAGTTTTACACAATGTATCGACTCACCAAATTTCATCATTCTACGTTGAAAAAACCTAATAGGACAGGCCTTTTTGAAAATTTCAAGGGGGCGCCACTGAGCGATTTTGTTAAATTTTTTTGTAGATTATCAAAATTTACGCAAAGTTGCATGTATGTGCAAATTTTGGTGAGTTTTCGTGCATGTTCAGGCCTCCAAACGTAAACTCCAACTGTGAACCGAAAAAATTTCACATTTGATCCAAAATATCCGATTTCCTGTTGGATTTGGAATATGGGTGCAAGAGGCTTTTTTGAACAGTTAGGCATAAGGTATCTACTCCCCAAATTTCATTGCTCTACGTTGAAAACCTGAGAGGAGAGGCCTTTTTGAAAATTTTAAGGGTCAAGGGGGCGCCACTGAGCCATTTTTTGACATTTTTTCAAAACGACACAAGATTATCGAAATTTACGCAAAGCCGCACGTTTGTGCAAATTTTGGTGACTTTTCGTGCATGTTCAGGCCTCCAAATTGGCCATTTTCATTTGCCCTGAAAAAAGAAGAATAATAATAATAACTAGGCCTGCAAGCAGGACTGAACGGGCCCTCGCAATCTAGCGCAACTCGGACGTCACGCAACTCGGACTGTGTGCAGGTCAGGGTGGTGGCAGATCCTCCTCTCTAATCATCTCATTAGAACCTAACATGCACGAAAGTCGCCTATTTACATTACCACACCCAAGAGATAAAAAACCCTATTGGAGAGAGTACTACAAAAAAGGAGCAACTACTGAGCTGTGCAGCCAAGCCCTTATTCAAAACCAAATTAATCTTCTAACTGGGCCAATTCGACCAAGTGTGCCAAATATTGTGGCTCTATAAGCTGCCTGAGTCTCTGAAAAAAAATATTTCCTTTAAATGGCGAACAAAGGGTCGTCACGGCAACAGATAGAGACACGTGGACATGTGCCGTAAATAAGTATTTTAATAGGTCTTGAAATTACAATGACCAACCTGAAAAGAACTGGACATGTATTGGAAAAACGAGTGACTTTCTATTGCCACTAGTTGGCGCTGTAGCGTTGATGCAAATGACCCCTACAAGGCCCTTCAGGGTATGACTCTCAACAAGCACGGGAAGTTTGGCGCAGATATGTTGTATATCTGCCGAGTTATGACTGTTCAAAGTTTTTGGAGAGAAAAATTGATGACAGTCATTTTCACTTTGCTGTTTGGACCCCTCCGCTTCAACGAAACTTCAATATTCTTCATCAGGCACCTGAAGACAGGTCTTAAGGCTTCCCTTATGCAGGTTTGAGGTAGATTGATTTTTTCCCTTTAGAGGAGGAGTGTGTCCAGTAAAAAAGGGCATTTCCTGTTCCCACTAGGAGGCGCCAGGCACAAACGGTAAATTTTCAATCCAGTCCTGCTCAGGCTGGTATACCTCACACACATGCCAGATTTAAAATAGATTGAAGGTTGTATGAGGGAGTTATCAGTCATTTTCCGAATTCGGTGTTTTGGCGAAAAAATGGCCGACTTTGGCACCCCGCCCATGTCAGGCCCGTGAATGAAAACACACCATTTTGATAACTTAAGATTTCATGTGCCTCATGAACAGTCTCGCCAATTTTGAGAATGATCAAACTAATTCCCTAGGTGCCAAGGTGTAAAATGTGCACACTGTAAATCGATACAATTTTCATATTCAATCCAAAATACCTGATTTCCTGTTGGGTTTGGAATACGCATGCAAGAGACTTTTTGGAGCAGTTTTGTACAAGGTATCGACTCTCCGAATTTCATCCTTCTACGTTGAAAAAACCTAAATAGAGAGGCCTTTTTGAAAATTTCAAGGGGGCGCCACTGAGCCATTTTGTTACATGTTTTCGTAACGTTGCAAGATTATTGAACGTTATGCAAAGCCGCATGTATGTCCAAATTTTTGTGAGTTTTCGTGCATGTTCAAGCCTCCAAATGTAAACTCCTACTGTGAACCGATAAAAATTTCACATTCGATCTAAAATACCCGATTTCCTGTTGGATTTGGAATACGGGTGCAAGAGACTTTTTGGAGCAGTTTTGCACAAGGTATCGACTCCCCAAATTTCATCACTCTATGTTAAAAAAACCTAATAGGAAACGCCTTTTTGAAAAATTCAAGGGGGCGCCACTGAGGCATTTTGTTACATTTTTTCGTAACATTGCAAGATTATCGAACGTTATCCAAAGCCGCATGTATGTGCAAATTTTTACGAGTTTTTGTGCATATTCAAGCCTCCAAATGTAAACTCCTACTGTGAACCCATGAAAATTTCACATTCGATCCAAAATACCCGATTTCCTGTTGGATTTGGAATACGGGTGCAAGAGACTTTTTGGAGCAGTTTTGCATAAGGTATCTACTCCCCAAATTTCCTTGCTCTATGTTGAAAAAACCCAATAGGAAAGGCCTTTTTTAAAACTTCTTTCTGTCGCCACTAGTTGGCACTGTAGAGTTGATGCAAATGACCCCTACAAGAACCTTCAGGGTATGACTCTCAACAAACACGGGAAGTTTGGCGCAGATATGTTGTATATCTGCCGAGTTATGACTGTTCAAAGTTTTTTGCGTGACAAATTGTTGACGTTCATTTTCACTTTCCTGTTTGGACCCCTCCGCCTCAACGAAACCTCAATATTTTTCATCAGGCACCTGAACACAGGTCTTAAGGCTCCCCTGATGCAGGTTTGAGGTCAACAGATTTTTTTCCCTTGGAGGAGGAACCTGTCGCGTAAAAAAAGGCATTTCCTGTTCTCACTAGGGGGCGCTAGACCTAATGGGTAATATTTCAATGCACTCGTGTTAAGGGTGGGATACCACACATACATGCCAAATATGAAAAAGATTGAACGTTGTGTCAAGGAACTATTAGTCATTTACTGAATTTGTCATTTTGCCGAAAAAATGGTCGACTTTGGCACCACGCCCAGGTCAGACCCGTGAATGAAAACGCACCATTTTCAAAACTTAAGATTTCATATGTCTCCTGAACAGTCTCACCAATTTTGAAGATGATCCAACTAACTCCCTCGGCGAAAAGGTCTCAAATGTGCACCCTGTGAATCGATAAAAATTTCATATTTGATCCAAAATAACCGATTTCCTGTTGGGTTTGGAATATGCGTGTAAATGCTTTTTTGGAGCGGTTTTGGACAAGGTATAGACCCCCCAAATTTCATTGCTCTACGCTGACATACCCTAATGTTATAGGCCAATTTTAAAATTTCAAGGGGGCGCCACTGAGCCATTTTGTTATATTTTTTTGCAACGTTGCAAAATTATCGAAATTTACAATTTTCCGGACGTATGTGCAAATTTTGGTGACTTTTCGTGCATGTTCAGGCCTCCAAATTGGCCGTTTTCATTTGCCCTGAAAAAAAAAAATAAAAAAAAAAATAAATAAAAAAATAATCCTTTGCAAAACAATAGGGCCTTCGCACGTCTAGTGCTCGGGCCCTAACTAGGCCTGCAAGCAGGACTGAACGGGCCCTCGCAATCTAGCGCAACTCGGACGTCACGCAAGTCGGACTGTGTGCAGGTCAGGGTGGTGGCAGATCCTCCTCTCTAATCATCTCATTAGAACCTAACATGCTCGAAAGTCGCCTATTTACATTCCCACACCCAAGAGATAAAAACCCCTATTGGAGAGAGTACTACAAAAAAGGAGCCACTACTGAGCTGTGCAGCCAAGCCCTTATTCAAAACCAAAATTAATCTTCTAACTGGGCCAATTCGACCAAGTGTGCCAACTATTGTGGCTCTATAAGCTCCCTGAGTCTCTTAAAAAAAAATATTTCCTTTAAATGGCGAACAAAGGGTCGTCACGGCAACAGACAGAGACACGTGGACATGGGCCGTAAAAAAGTATTTTAATAGGTCTTGAAACTACAATGACCAACATGAAAAGAACTGGACATGTTTTGGAGAAACGAGTGACTTTCTATCGCCACTAGTTGGCGCTGTAGGGTTGATGCAAATGACCCCTACAAGGCCCTTCAGGGTATGACTCTCAACAAGCACGGGAAGTTTGGCGCAGATATCTTGTATATCTGCCGAGTTATGAGTGTTCAAAGTTTTTGGAGAGAAAAATTGTTGACAGTCATTTTCACTTTCCTGTTTGGACCCCTCCGCTTCAACGAAACTTCAATATTTTTCATCAGGCACCTGAAGACAGGTCTTAAGGTTTCCCTTATGCAGGTTTGAGGTAGATTGATTTTTTCCCTTTAGAGGAGGAGTGTGTCCCGTAAAAAAGGGCATTTCCTGTTCCCACTAGGAGGCGCCAGGCACAAATGGTAAATTTTCAATCCAGTCCTGCTCAGGCTGGTATACCTCACACACATGCCAGATTTAAAATAGATTGAACGTTGTATGAGGGAGTTATCAGTCATTTTCCGAATTCGGTGTTTTGCCGAAAAAATGGAAGAATTTGGCGCCCCGCCCAGGTCAGGCCCGTGAATGAAAACACACCATTTTTATAACTTAAGATTTCATATGCCTCATGAACAGTCTCGCCAATTTTGAGAATGATCAAACTAATTCCCTAGGTGCCAAGGTGTAAAATGTGCACACTGTAAATCGATAAAAAGTTCACATTCAATCCAAAATACCCGATTTCCTGTAGGATTTGGAATGTGTGTGCAAGAGACTTTTTGGAGAAGTTTTGCACAAAGTTTTGACTCTCCAAATTTCATCACTCTATGTTAGAAAAACCTAAATGGAGAGGCCTTTTTGAAAATTTCAAGGGGGCGCCACTGAGCCATTTTCTTAAATTGTTTCGTAACGTTGCAAGATTATCGAACGTTATCCAAAGCCGCATGTATGTGCAAATTTTGGTGAGTTTTTATGCATATTCAAGCCTCCAAATGTAAACTCTTACTGTGAACCCATGAAAATTTCACATTCGATCCAAAATACCCGATTTCCTGTTGGATTTGGAATATGGGTGCAAGAGACTTTTTGGAGCAGTTTTGCATAAGGTATCTACTCCCCAAATTTCCTTGCTCTATGTTGAAAAAACCCAATAGGAAAGGCCTTTTTTAAAACTTCTTTCTGTCGCCACTAGTTGGCACTGTAGAGTTGATGCAAATGACCCCTACAAGAACCTTCAGGGTATGACTCTCAACAAACATGGAAAGTTTGGCGCAGATATGTTGCATATCTGCCGAGTTATGACTGTTCAAAATTTTTGGCGAGACAAATTGTTGACGGTCATTTTCACTTCCAGTTTGGACCTCTCCGCTTCAACGAAACCTCAATATTTTTCATCAGGGACCTGAACACATGTCTTGAGGCTCCCCTGAAACAGGTTTGAGGTCAATAGATTTTTTTCCCTTGGAGGAGGAGCCTGTCTCGTAAAGAAGGCCATTTCCTGTTCCCACTAGGGGGCGCCAGGCCTAATGGGTAATATTTCAATGCAGTCGTGTTCAGGCTGGGATATCTCATATACATGCTAGAAATGAAAAAGATTGAACGTTGTATCACGGAGTTTTTAATCATTTTCTGAATTTGGTATTTTGCCCAAAAATGGCCGACTTTGGGACCACGCCCAGGTCAGACCCTTGAGTGAAAACTCACCATTTTGAAAACTTAAGATCTCATATGTCTCCTGAATAGTCTGACCAATTTTGAAGACGATCCAACTATTTTCTTCAGCGACAAGGTCTCAAATGTAAATCGATAAAATTTCACATTTGATCCAAAATTTCCGGCTTCCTGTTGGGTTTGGAATATGGGTGCAAGAGACTTTTTGGAGCAGTTTTGCACAATGTATCGACTTGCCAAATTTCATCGTTCTACGTTGAAAAAACCTAATAGGAAAGGCCTTTTTGAAAATTTCAAGGGGGCGCCACTGAGCCATTTTGTTAAATTTTTTTGTAGATTATCAAAATTTACGCAAAGTTGCATGTATGTGCAAATTTTGGTGAGTTTTCGTGCATGTTCAGGCCTCCAAATGTAAACTCCAACTGTGAACCGATAAAAATTTCACATTTGATCCAAAATATCCGATTTCCTGTTGGATTTGGAATATGGGTGCAAGAGGCTTTTTTGAACAGTTAGGCATAAGGTATCTACTCCCCAAATTTTATCGCTCTACGTTGAAAACCTGAGAGGAGAGGCCTTTTTGAAAATTTTAAGGGTCAAGGGGGCGCCACTGAGCCATTTTTTGACATTTTTTCAAAACGACACAAGATTATCGAAATTTACGCAAAGCCGCACGTATGTGCAAATTTTGGTGACTTTTCGTGCATGTTCAGGCCTCCAAATTGGCCATTTTCATTTGCCCTGAAAAAAGAATAATAATAATAATAATAACTAGGCCTGCAAGCAGGACTGAACGGGCCCTCGCAATCTAGCGCAACTCGGACGTCACGCAACTCGGACTGTGTGCAGGTCAGGGTGGTGGCAGATCCTCCTCTTTAATCATCTCATTAGAACCTAACATGCTCGAAAGTCGCCTATTTACATTCCCACACCCAAGAGATAAAAACCCCTATTGGAGAGAGTACTACAAAAAAGGAGCCACTACTGAGCTGTGCAGCCAAGCCCTTATTCAAAACCAAAATTAATCTTCTAACTCGGCCAATTCGACCAAGTGTGCCAACTATTGTGGCTCTATAAGCTCCCTGAGTCTCTGAAAAAAAATATTTCCTTTAAATGGCGAACAAAGGGTCGTCACGGCAACAGACAGAGACACGTGGACATGGGCCGTAAAAAAGTATTTTAATAGGTCTTGAAACTACAATGACCAACATGAAAAGAACTGGACATGTTTTGGAAAAACGAGTGACTTTCTATCGCCACTAGTTGGCGCTGTAGGGTTGATGCAAATGACCCCTACAAGGCCCTTCAGGGTATGACTCTCAACAAGCACGGGAAGTTTGGCGCAGATATCTTGTATATCTGCCGAGTTATGACTGTTCAAAGTTTTTGGAGAGAAAAATTGTTGACAGTCATTTTCACTTTCCTGTTTGGACCCCTCCGCTTCAACGAAACTTCAATATTTTTCATCAGGCACCTGAAGACAGGTCTTAAGGTTTCCCTTATGCAGGTTTGAGGTAGATTGATTTTTTTCCCTTTAGAGGAGGAGTGTGTCCCGTAAAAAAGGGCATTTCCTGTTCCCACTAGGAGGCGCCAGGCACAAATGGTAAATTTTCAATCCAGTCCTGCTCAGGCTGGTATACCTCACACACATGCCAGATTTAAAATAGATTGAACGTTGTATGAGGGAGTTATCAGTCATTTTCCGAATTCGGTTTTTGGCGAAAAAATGGAAGAGTTTGGCGCCCCGCCCAGGTCAGGCCCATGAATGAAAACACACCATTTTTATAACTTAAGATTTCATATGCCTCATGAACAGTCTCACTAATTTTGAGAATGATCAAACTAATTCCCTAGGTGCCAAGGTGTAAAATGTGCACACTGTAAATCGATAAAAAGTTCACATTCAATCCAAAATACCCGATTTCCTGTAGGATTTGGAATGTGTGTGCAAGAGACTTTTTGGAGCAGTTTTGCACAAAGTTTTGACTCTCCAAATTTCATCACTCTATGTTAGAAAAACCTAAATGGAGAGGCCTTTTTGAAAATTTCAAGGGGGCGCCAGTGAGCCATTTTTTTACATGTTTTCGTAACGTTGCAAGATTATTGAACGTTATGCAAAGCCGCATGTATGTCGAAATTTTTGTGAGTTTTCGTGCATGTTCAAGCCTCCAAATGTAAACTCCTACTGTGAACCGATAAAAATTTCACATTTGATCCAAAATACCCGATTTCCTGTTGGATTTGGAATACGGGTGCAAGAGACTTTTTGGAGCAGTTTTGCATAAGGTATCTACTCCCCAAATTTCCTCGCTCTATGTTGAAAAAACCCAATAGGAAAGGCCTTTTTTAAAACTTCTTTCTGTCGCCACTAGTTGGCACTGTAGAGTTGATGCAAATGACCCCTACAAGAACCTTCAGGGTATGACTCTCAACAAACACGGAAAGTTTGGCGCAGATATGTTGCATATCTGCCGAGTTATGACTGTTCAAAGTTTTTGGCGAGACAAATTGTTGACGGTCATTTTCACTTCCAGTTTGGACCTCTCCGCTTCAACGAAACCTCAATATTTTTCATCAGGCACCTGAACACATGTCTTGAGGCTCCCCTGAAACAGGTTTGAAGTCAATAGATTTTTTTCCCTTGGAGGAGGAGCCTGTCTCGTAAAGAAGGCCATTTCCTGTTCCCACTAGGGGGCGCCAGGCCTAATGAGTAATATTTCAATGCAGTCGTGTTCAGGCTGGGATATCTCATATACATGCTAGAAATGAAAAAGATTGAACGTTGTATCACGGAGTTTTTAATCATTTTCTGAATTTGGTATTTTGCCCAAAAATGGCCGACTTTGGGACCACGCCCAGGTCAGACCCTTGGATGAAAACTCACCATTTTGAAAACTTAAGATCTCATATGTCTCCTGAATAGTCTGACCAATTTTGAAGACGATCCAACTATTTTCTTCAGCGACAAGGTCTCAAATGTAAATCGATAAAATTTCGCATTTGATCCAAAATTTCCGACTTCCTGTTGGATTTGGAATATAGGTGCAAGAGACTTTTTGGAGCAGTTTTACACAATGTATCGACTCACCAAATTTCATCATTCTACGTTGAAAAAACCTAATAGGACAGGCCTTTTTGAAAATTTCAAGGGGGCGCCACTGAGCCTTTTTGTTAATTTTTTTCAAAGATTATCAAAATTTACGCAAAGTTGAACATATGTGCACATTTTGGTGAGTTTTCGTGCATGTTCAAGCCTCCAAATGTGAACTCCAACTGTGAACCGAAAAAATTTCAGATTCGATCCAAAATAACCGATTTCCTGTTGGATTTGGAATATGGGTGCAAGAGGCTTTTTTGAGCAGTTAGGTATAAGGTATCTACTCCCCAAATTTCATTGCTCTACGTTGAAAACCTGAGAGGAGAGGCCTTTTTGAAAATTTTAAGGGTCAAGGGGGCGCCACTGAGCCATTTTTTGACATTTTTTCAAAACGACGCAAGATTATCGAAATTTACGCGAATCTGCACGTATGTGCAAATTTTGGTGACTTTTCGTGCATGTTCAGGCCTCCAAATTGGCCATTTTCATTTGCCATGAAGAAAGAAGAATAATAATAATAATAATAATAATAATCCTTTGCATTACAATAGGGCCTTCGCACGCCTAGTGCTCGGGCCCTAACTAGGCCTGCAAGCAGGACTGAACGGGCCCTCGCAATCTAGCGCAACTCGGACGTCACGCAAGTCGGACTGTGTGCAGGTCAGGGTGGTGGCAGATCCTCCTCTCTAATCATCTCATTAGAACCTAACATGCTCGAAAGTCGCCTAATTACATTCCCACACCCAAGAGATAAAAACCCCTATTGGAGAGAGTACTACAAAAAAGGAGCCACTACTGAGCTGTGCAGCCAAGCCCTTATTCAAAACTAAAATTAATCTTCTAACTGGGCCAATTCGACCAAGTGTGCCAAATATTGTGGCTCTATAAGCTGCCTGAGTCTCTGAAAAAAAATATTTCCTTTAAATGGCGAACAAAGGGTCGTCACGGCAACAGACAGAGACACGTGGACATGGGCCGTAAAAAAGTATTTTAATAGGTCTTGAAACTACAATGACCAACATGAAAAGAACTGGACATGTTTTGGAAAAACGAGTGACTTCCTATCGCCACTAGTTGGCGCTGTAGGGTTGATGCAAATGACCCCTACAAGTTCCTTCAGGGTATGACTCTCAACAAGCACGGGAAGTTTGGCGCAGATATGTTCTATATCTGCCGAGTTATGATTGTTCAAAGTTTTTGGAGAGAAAAATTGTTGACAGTCATTTTCACTTTCCTGTTTGGACCCCTCCGCTTCAACGAAACTTCAATATTTTTCATCAGGCACCTGAAGACAGGTCTTAAGGCTTCCCTTATGCAGGTTTGAGGTAGATTGGTTTTTTCCCTTTAGAGGAGGAGTGTGTCCCGTAAAAAAGGGCATTTCCTGTTTCCACTAGGAGGCGCCAGGCACAAATGGTAAATTTTCAATCCAGTCCTGCTCAGGCTGGTATACCTCACACACATGCCAGATTTAAAATAGATTTAACATTGTATGAGGGTGTTATCAGTCATTTTCCGAATTTGGTGTTTTGGCGAAAAAATGGAAGAATTTGGCGCCCCGCCCAGGTCAGGCCCGTGAATGAAAACACACCATTTTTATAACTTAAGATTTCATATGCCTCATGAACAGTCTCGCCAATTTTGAGAATGATCAAACTAATTCCCTAGGTGTCAAGGTGTAAAATGTGCACACTGTAAATCGATAAAAAGTTCACATTCAATCCAAAATACCCGATTTCCTGTAGGATTTGGAATGTGTGTGCAAGAGACTTTTTGGAGCAGTTTTGCACAAAGTTTTGACTCTCCAAATTTCATCACTCTATGTTAGAAAAACCTAAATGGAGAGGCCTTTTTGAAAATTTCAAGGGGGCGCCACTGAGCCATTTTCTTAAATTGTTTCGTAACGTTGCAAGATTATCGAACGTTATCCAAAGCCGCATGTATGTGCAAATTTTGGTGAGTTTTTATGCATATTCAAGCCTCCAAATGTAAACTCTTACTGTGAACCCATGAAAATTTCACATTCGATCCAAAATACCCGATTTCCTGTTGGATCTGGAATATGGGTGCAAGAGACTTTTTGGAGCAGTTTTGCATAAGGTATCTACTCCCCAAATTTCCTTGCTCTATGTTGAAAAAACCCAATAGGAAAGGCCTTTTTTAAAACTTCTTTCTGTCGCCACTAGTTGGCACTGTAGAGTTGATGCAAATGACCCCTACAAGAACCTTCAGGGTATGACTCTCAACAAACACGGAAAGTTTGGCGCAGATATGTTGCATATCTGCCGAGTTATGACTGTTCAAAATTTTTGGCGAGACAAATTGTTGACGGTCATTTTCACTTCCAGTTTGGACCTCTCCGCTTCAACGAAACCTCAATATTTTTCATCAGGGACCTGAACACATGTCTTGAGGCTCCCCTGAAACAGGTTTGAGGTCAATAGATTTTTTTCCCTTGGAGGAGGAGCCTGTCTCGTAAAGAAGGCCATTTCCTGTTCCCACTAGGGGGCGCCAGGCCTAATGGGTAATATTTCAATGCAGTCGTGTTCAGGCTGGGATATCTCATATACATGCTAGAAATGAAAAAGATTGAACGTTGTATCACGGAGTTTTTAATCATTTTCTGAATTTGGTATTTTTCCCAAAAATGGCCGACTTTGGGACCACGCCCAGGTCAGACCCTTGAGTGAAAACTCACCATTTTGAAAACTTAAGATCTCATATGTCTCCTGAATAGTCTGACCAATTTTGAAGACTATCCAACTATTTTCTTCAGCGACAAGGTCTCAAATGTAAATCGATAAAATTTCACATTTGATCCAAAATTTCCGGCTTCCTGTTGGGTTTGGAATATGGGTGCAAGAGACTTTTTGGAGCAGTTTTGCACAATGTATCGACTTGCCAAATTTCATCGTTCTACGTTGAAAAAACCTAATAGGAAAGGCCTTTTTGAAAATTTCAAGGGGGCGCCACTGAGCCATTTTGTTAAATTTTTTTGTAGATTATCAAAATTTACGCAAATTTGCATGTATGTGCAAATTTTGGTGAGTTTTCGTGCATGTTCAGGCCTCCAAATGTAAACTCAAACTGTGAACCGATAAAAATTTCACATTTGATCCAAAATATCCGATTTCCTGTTGGATTTGGAATATGGGTGCAAGAGGCTTTTTTGAACAGTTAGGCATAAGGTATCTACTCCCCAAATTTCATTGCTCTACGTTGAAAACCTGAGAGGAGAGGCCTTTTTGAAAATTTTAAGGGTCAAGGGGGCGCCACTGAGCCATTTTTTGACATTTTTTCAAAACGACACAAGATTATCGAAATTTACGCAAAGCCGCACGTTTGTGCAAATTTTGGTGACTTTTCGTGCATGTTCAGGCCTCCAAATTGGCCATTTTCATTTGCCCTGAAAAAAGAATAATAATAATAATAATAACTAGGCCTGCAAGCAGGACTGAACGGGCCCTCGCAATCTAGCGCAACTCGGACGTCACGCAACTCGGACTGTGTGCAGGTCAGGGTGGTGGCAGATCCTCCTCTCTAATCATCTCATTAGAACCTAACATGCTCGAAAGTCGCCTATTTACATTCCCACACCCAAGAGATAAAAACCACTATTGGAAAGAGTACTACAAAAAAGGAGCCACTACTGAGCTGTGCAGCCAAGCCCTTATTCAAAACCAAAATTAATCTTCTAACTGGGCCAATTCGACCAAGTGTGCCAACTATTGTGGCTCCATAAGCTCCCTGAGTCTCTGAAAAAAAATATTTCCTTTAAATGGCGAACAAAGGGTCGTCACGGCAACAGACAGAGACACGTGGACATGGGCCGTAAAAAAGTATTTTAATAGGTCTTGAAACTACAATGACCAACATGAAAAGAACTGGACATGTTTTGGAAAAACGAGTGACTTTCTATCGCCACTAGTTGGCGCTGTAGGGTTGATGCAAATGACCCCTACAAGGCCCTTCAGGGTATGACTCTCAACAAGCACGGGAAGTTTGGCGCAGATATCTTGTATATCTGCCGAGTTATGACTGTTCAAAGTTTTTGGAGAGAAAAATTGTTGACAGTCATTTTCACTTTCCTGTTTGGACCCCTCCGCTTCAACGAAACTTCAATATTTTTCATCAGGCACCTGAACACAGGTCTTAAGGTTTCCCTTATGCAGGTTTGAGGTAGATTGATTTTTTCCCTTTAGAGGAGGAGTGTGTCCCGTAAAAAAGGGCATTTCCTGTTCCCACTAGGAGGCGCCAGGCACAAATGGTAAATTTTCAATCCAGTCCTGCTCAGGCTGGTATACCTCACACACATGCCAGATTTAAAATAGATTGAACGTTGTATGAGGGAGTTATCAGTCATTTTCCGAATTCGGTGTTTTGGCGAAAAAATGGAAGAATTTGGCGCCCCGCCCAGGTCAGGCCCGTGAATGAAAACACACCATTTTTATAACTTAAGATTTCATATGCCTCATGAACAGTCTCACCAATTTTGAGAATGATCAAACTAATTCCCTAGGTGCCAAGGTGTAAAATGTGCACACTGTAAATCGATAAAAAGTTCACATTCAATCCAAAATACCCGATTTCCTGTAGGATTTGGAATGTGTGTGCAAGAGACTTTTTGGAGCAGTTTTGCACAAAGTTTTGACTCTCCAAATTTCATCACTCTATGTTAGAAAAACCTAAATGGAGAGGCCTTTTTGAAAATTTCAAGGGGGCGCCACTGAGCCATTTTGTTAAATTGTTTCGTAACGTTGCAAGATTATCGAACGTTATCCAAAGCCGCATGTATGTGCAAATTTTGGTGAGTTTTTATGCATATTCAAGCCTCCAAATGTAAACTCTTACTGTGAACCCATGAAAATTTCACATTCGAGCCAAAATACCCGATTTCCTGTTGGATTTGGAATATGGGTGCAAGAGACTTTTTGGAGCAGTTTTGCATAAGGTATCTACTCCCCAAATTTCCTTGCTCTATGTTGAAAAAACCCAATAGGAAAGGCCTTTTTTAAAACTTCTTTCTGTCGCCACTAGTGGGCACTGTAGAGTTGATGCAAATGACCCCTACAAAAACCTTCAGGGTATGACTCTCAACAAACACGGAAAGTTTGGCGCAGATATGTTGCATATCTGCCGAGTTATGACTGTTCAAAATTTTTGGCGAGACAAATTGTTGACGGTCATTTTCACTTCCAGTTTGGACCTCTCCGCTTCAACGAAACCTCAATATTTTTCATCAGGGACCTGAACACATGTCTTGAGGCTCCCCTGAAACAGGTTTGAGGTCAATAGATTTTTTTCCCTTGGAGGAGGAGCCTGTCTCGTAAAGAAGGCCATTTCCTGTTTCCACTAGGGGGCGCCAGGCCTAATGGGTAATATTTCAATGCAGTCGTGTTCAGGCTGGGATATCTCATATACATGCTAGAAATGAAAAAGATTGAACGTTGTATCACCGAGTTTTTAATCATATTCTGAATTTGGTATTTTGCCCAAAAATGGCCGACTTTGGGACCACGCCCAGGTCAGACCCTTGAGTGAAAACTCACCATTTTGAAAACTTAAGATCTCATATGTCTCCTGAATAGTCTGACCAATTTTGAAGACGATCCAACTATTTTCTTCAGCGACAAGGTCTCAAATGTAAATCGATAAAATTTCACATTTGATCCAAAATTTCCGGCTTCCTGTTGGGTTTGGAATATGGGTGCAAGAGACTTTTTGGAGCAGTTTTACACAATGTATCGACTCACCAAATTTCATCATTCTACGTTGAAAAAACCTAATAGGACAGGCCTTTTTGAAAATTTCAAGGGGGCGCCACTGAGCGATTTTGTTAAATTTTTTTGTAGATTATCAAAATTTACGCAAAGTTGCATGTATGTGCAAATTTTGGTGAGTTTTCGTGCATGTTCAGGCCTCCAAACGTAAACTCCAACTGTGAACCGAAAAAATTTCACATTTGATCCAAAATATCCGATTTCCTGTCGGATTTGGAATATGGGTGCAAGAGGCTTTTTTGAACAGTTAGGCATAAGGTATCTACTCCCCAAATTTCATCGCTCTACGTTGAAAACCTGAGAGGAGAGGCCTTTTTGAAAATTTTAAGGGTCAAGGGGGCGCCACTGAGCCATTTTTTGAAATTTTTTCAAAACGACGCTAGATTATCAAATTTTACGCGAATCTGCACGTATGTGCAAATTTTGGTGACTTTTCGTGCATGTTCAGGCCTCCAAATTGGCCATTTTCATTTGCCATGAAGAAAGAAGAATAATAATAATAATAATAATAATAATCCTTTGCATTACAATAGGGCCTTCGCACGCCTAGTGCTCGGGCCCTAACTAGCCCTGCAAGCAGGACTGAACGGGCCCTCGCGTATGGCGCAACTCGGACGTCAAACAAAGTCGAAGGGCAGGCAGGTCGGGGCGGTGGCAGTCGACAACAGACAGATATCCAGGCAGATATATTGCATGTCTGAATGTTCAGAATTAGTGGGGAGAGAAAATGGCGACGGTCATTATGACTTTCCTATGGGACCCCTCTGCTTTAACAAAACAAAATTGTTTATTAGGCACTTGAACACGGTCATTATGACTTTCCTTTTGGACCCCTCTGCTTTAACGAAACAAAATTGTTGATCAGGCACCTGAACACATGTCTTAAGGCTCCGCTGATTCAGGTTTGAGGTCAATTGATTTTTGACCCTGAGAAGCAGGAGCCTTTCTATTTAATTAAAAGTGTGTTTCCTGTTCCCACTAGGGGGCGCCAGGCGTAATGAGTAATATTTCAATAAAGTCATGTGCAGGCTGAAATACTTCACATTCATGCCAAATATGAAAAAGATTGCACCTTCAATCAGGAAGTTATTACCGTATTTTTCGGACTACAAGTCGCACCTGAGTATAAGTCGCACAAGCCAGAAAATGCCCAACAAAGAGAAAAAAAACATATATAAGTCTTACCGGAGTATAAGTCGCAATTTTGGGGGAAATTTACTTGATAAAATCCAACACATAGAACAGATATGTCATCTTGAAAGGCAGTTTAATATAAAAATACAATAGAGAACAACATGCTGAATAAATCTACAGTGTACAGTGCATAAACAACGAAATGCGAATATACTGTCCTCACCAGGACGCTACCGCTCGGTCCTGGCTATATACAGCGAACTCCAAAAAGACAATGCTGGACGTCCGCATAATTTGTTGAATCAATTTGGTCCTCGATAGCAAACAGGTTCACATCAACGTAAATAAATGATAATTAGGTACTATTGCAGCAATAACATAACAGATTAGCATGCGTTCGCTAGCATTAGCACACCATTCAAACAACCACACAACTGGCTGTAAGTGTCCGCTCGCGGGTGGAAAACACACAACAACAACAGAATAGATGATACACGCAGGCGTTGCCTCTGTAGAGATATTTTAAAAGCATAAACAATGAACGTAGCTTCGCAGCCGTCTTTCCCTCTCGCTAACTCGCCCACTCACTCACTCACTCACTCACTCACTCACTCACTCACTCACTCACTCACTCACTCACTCACTCACTCACTCACTCACTCACTCACTCACTCACTCACTCACTCACTCACTCACTCACTCACTCACTCACTCACTCACTCACTCAAAGCTACGTAGCTGTCTGTCTTCTTCTGGTGTGCGAGCGCTCTTCTTCACGTAAACAAGTGCGAGTGCGCTCCCAGGTGGGCGTGAAAGCGCCACAAACTAAATGCATCCATTTCAATTTAAAAAAGTCAATTATACAATTGAACATACATTGCCAAAGGCAGAACGCGAACGTGGCCATAGCTATTAAGAGTTATTCAGATAACTATAGCATGCTAACAAGTTTACAAAACCATTAGTCCAAAACACCAAAATAACATGGGAAATTTTATCATAATGTGTTAATAATTTCACACATAAGTCGCTGCTGAGTATAAGTCGCACCCCAAAGCAAAATATGAAAAAAACCGCGACTTATAGTCATTTACTGAATTGTATTGTCAAAAATAAGACACATTTGCTCCCCTGGCCAGGAAAGGGCCGTGAATGAAATGTCACCATTTTGATAACCTAACATCTCATATGTGTCAATAATAGTCTGACCAATTTTGAGGAGCATTCAACTTACTGCCTCGGCGTAATGGTGTCAAACGTGCATGCTGGTTTTAGACAAAAATGCCATGTTGTGCAAGATTCAATCCCTAATACCCGATTTCCTGTTGGGTTTGGAATATGGGTGCAAGAGACTTTTTGGAGCAGTTTTGCACAACGTATCCACTCCCCAAATTTCATCACTCTACGTCGAAAAAAACTAATAGGACAGGCCTTTTTTAAAAATTGAAGGGGGCGCCACTGAGCCATTTTATTACATCTTTTGGCAATGTTGCTAAATTCATGAAATTTACATGAAGCCGCATGTATGTGCAAATTTAGGTGAGTTTTCGAGCATGTTCAGACCTGGAAATTGGCCATTTTGTGACAAAATGCCGAGGGTCTTTTCACTTTCCTGTTTGGGTACTGCTACATCAACGAAAACTCAATATTTTTCATCATATACCTAAAGACATGTCTTAAGGCTCCCCTGATGCAGGTTTGAGGTCAATTGATGTTTTTCACCAGGAGGAGGAGCCTTTCTCGTAAAAATGGGTGTTTCCTCTTCCCACAAGGGGGCGCCAGGCCTAATGGAAAATATTTCAATGCAGTCGTGTTCAGGTTAAGACACCTTACACGCATGCCAAATATGAAAAAGATTGGACCTTGTATCAGGAAGTTATTAATCATTTACTGAAATTGGCGCGTTGCCAAAAAAACACCCGACTTTGGTACCCCGCCCAGGTTAGGCCCATGGACGAAAACTCACCATTTTCACAACTTAATATCTCATATGTCTCATGAAGACGTACACCAATTTTGAGGAAGATCCAACGTACTGGCTCGGCGCAATGGTCTGAAACGTGCATGCTGGTTTTCGCCCAAAATGCTATGTTTTTCAACATTCAATCCAAAATATCCGATTTCCTGTTGGGTTTGGAATATGGGTGCTGCAGACTTTTTGAAGCGTCTCTGGACAACGTATCCACTCCCCAAATTTCATCGCTCTACGTTGAAAAACATCAAAGCAAAGGGCATTTTTAAAAATTCAAGGGGGCGCCACTGAGCCATTTTTTTACATTTTTTTGTAACGTTGCAAGATTATCGAAATCCACACAAAGCCGCATGTATGTGCAAAATTTGGTGAGTTTTCGTGCATGTCCAGGCCTCCAAATGTAAACTGTACTAGAAATGGACAGAAATTTCACATTTGATCCAAAATACCCGATTTTCTGTTGGATTTGGAATATGGGTGCAAGAGGCTTTTTTGAGCAGTTAGGCATAAGGTATCTACTCCCCAAATTTCATTGCTCTACGTTGAAAAAACCCAACAGGAAAGGCCTTTTTTAAAACTTCTTTCTGTCGCCACTAGTTGGCACTGTAGAGTTGATGCAAATGACCCCTACAAGAACCTTCAGGGTATGACTCTCAACAAACACGGAAAGTTTGGCGCAGATATGTTGCATATCTGCCGAGTTATGACTGTTCAAAGTTTTTGGCGAGACAAATTGTTGACGGTCATTTTCACTTCCAGTTTGGACCTCTCCGCTTCAACGAAACCTCAATATTTTTCATCAGGCACCTGAACACATGTCTTGAGGCTCCCCTGAAACAGGTTTGAGGTCAATAGATTTTTTTCCCTTGGAGGAGGAGCCTGTCTCGTAAAGAAGGCCATTTCCTGTTTCCACTAGGGGCGCCAGGCCTAATGGGTAATATTTCAATGCAGTCGTGTTCAGGCTGGGATATCTCATAAACATGCTAAAAATGAAAAAGATTGAACGTTGGATCACGGAGTTTTTAATCATTTTCTGAATTTGGTATTTTGCCTAAAAATGGCCGACTTTGGGACCACGCCCAGGCCAGACCCTTGAATGAAAACACACCATTTTGAAAACTTAAGATCTCATAGGTCTCCTGAATAGTCTGACCAATTTTGAAGACGATCCAACTTTATCCTTCAGCGACAAGGTCTCAAATGTAAATCGATAAAATTTCGCATTTGACCCAAAATTTCCAGCTTCCTGTTGGGTTTGGAATATGGGGGCAAGAGACTTTTTGGAGCAGTTTTGTACAATGTATCGACTCACTAAATTTCATTGTTCTACGTTGAAAAAACCTAATAGGAGAGGCCTTTTTGAAAATTTCAAGGGGGCGCCACTGAGCCATTTTGTTAAATTTTTTTGTAGATTATCAAAATTTACGCAAAGTTGAATGTATGTGCAAATTTTGGTGAGTTTTCGTGCATGTTCAAGCCTCCAAACGTAAACTCCAACTGTGAACCGAAAAAATTTCACATTCGATCCAAAATACCCGATTTCCTGTTGGATTTGGAATATGGGTGCAAGAGGCTTTTTTGAACAGTTAGGCATAAGGTATCTACTCCCCAAATTTCATTGCTCTACGTTGAAAACCTGAGAGGAGAGGCCTTTTTGAAAATTTTAAGGGTCAAGGGGGCGCCACTGAGCCATTTTTTGAAATTTTTTCAAAACGACGCAAGATTATCGAAATTTACGCGAATCTGCACGTATGTGCAAATTTTGGTGACTTTTCGTGCATGTTCAGGCCTCCAAATTGGCCATTTTCATTTGCCATGAAGAAAGAATAATAATAATAATAATAATAATAATAATAATCCTTTGCATTACAATAGGGCCTTCGCACGTCTAGTGCTCGGGCCCTAATAATAATAATAATAATAATAATAATAATAATAATAATCCTTTGCAAAACAATAGGGCCTTCGCACGCTTAGTGCTCGGGCCCTAATAATAATAATAACAGTTGTATTTTCTGTTTCAGAGCATTAAATGTATTGAATTGTATCGAAAATCGTACCAAACCATGACTTAACTGTATCGTTGTATCCCTTATACGTACATATATACATATATATATATATATATTTATATATATATATATTTTTTTTTTGCTAACAGAGTGGTATCGGAATGGTATCGATAAAAAGCGGTCTTAGTGTGGAGCCTAAGATCTTAGTTTTGGATGACTTTTCTCCCGAGTCCGCCAAAAGATGCTGATGCCTGTTTGATCCAGTTTTGTATCTCTCTGTCGATACCGCAATCATTAGAGAGGAAGCTGCCCAGATATTTAAACGAGTCCACTACTGCAAGTGGCTTATTGGAGATGGTGAAGGTTCGTGGAGGACATGGAGGAGTGGATGCCCATTGACATATAACCTCAGTCTTTGCCACATTAACAGAGAGGCTCAGTATACTATAGGCACTTGCAGCAGCTGAGAAAACAGCTTTCAGTGCTTTGGGTGTGTGGGCCACAACTGCACAGTCGTCTGCATACTTGGAGTTCGATGACTTGTTCTAATCTTATTTTTGTGACTGCTTGGAGCCTTCTGATGTTGAAGAGATTTCCATCAAGTCGGTAATCTATAGTAACACCACTGTTCTTCTCAATCCTCTCTTGGAGCAACTGTGTCACGCATAGAAGAAAGATGTTGAACAGAACCGGCTCTAGCACACAACCCTGGCGTACACCAGTCCGCACTTTGAAAGGTTTCGATCAATGGCCACTAATAGACACACGTGACATCATTAAAATAACAAATCAAGCTAAAACACAGTTTAAAGCTCACTTGCTAATGAACTAAAGGTTTACGTCTTATTTTTCTCATCTTCATTAATCACAGTCAGTAGTCCGAAAGGGACGTATGCCCAGGTCTCATTGGTATCACAAATCTGTGATGAAACCAACCAAACAAAAAATATGACATTTTAACAGTAAAACTAAATAAATACTTAATATTGTGCATTAAAGGAATACTTAAACGATTTTGGAGTTGAACATATCTCAATCAATTATTTTTTTTGGTGTTGCTACATCTAGTGGCTGATTATCAGTTCTTAAGATCATGGCTTTGTTCAGCATTTAAATGGCAGTGGATTGAGGTCACTTGGTACTTGGTAAAAGTGAAAGCATTTATGGTAAGCTAAGTAGTGATACTACCAGCTAAATGCCTATGAATATGAATTGTTTCTAGGTATTTTCTCTGTGACACTGGAAGTACTTCTGAGCTGACATATTGACTGATATCTCAAAGCGATAATTGTTCTTGGAGAGAGAGCTAGGAGGAGGCCGATCGGAAGTGCGATAGTCGATGAAATAAAAGCGTGAAGTATCTTTTTAAGTAATGTATCAAAGCGCTATACAAGTGTAGGAGCATTTTTACCATTTTCCTATCTACTATAGTTCTCATATAGGCACTAGTAGATAAAAATCAAATTTCCTTATAAGTGTGTTGTTCTTGTATCTGCTCCTGTAAGAACTTACAAAGCAGGTGTTGCAGATGTCAGTGTCAACTGAACAACCGTTTAGCTGTCTTGTTTGAATTCATTATGGAAGAGTTTGAGCTAGGACAAAGCTAATCAGAAATCTTGGTCATGAGTTAGAATGGAGGTGGTGACCCAGACACCCTCTCAGGTCCAACATTAGTCACCTCTGACCACACACAAACTCATAAATTAGTATGTGTTTCCTGGGAAAGAAGGAGTTGTTATCATGTAAAGCTGTGATTGATTCCATATTTAGTTTCCCTTTGTATACCCGTAAAGATTGAGTGTCTCAGGAGCATCGGAATATAAATGAACTGCAAATTGAGAAATAATCTCAGTATAGAGACGCCACCATGGTGTGAGGCCGAGATCAAATTTCCAATGGAAAATTAGATTCACAGCCTTGTGACCTTTACTGTTCAGTAATGCTGAGGTCAGTGTCCTCCTATCGCACCGAATCACGATGGGATTGAGAGCACTTCCTTGAAGTAATGGCTGGTAATATTATTACCGCTCAGTTTAATGGCTGCATCAGCCCTCCGTGCAATCTCTTGCAGAGGAAAAAAGGTGTCAACTCTGAGAGCCTGTATGGTGAATTAAGATCTCGAGTGCAGACATGAAAAGCCGGCGCAGACAATTTCCCGGAAAGGGAGGAGGAACAAAGAAAAAAAAATCAAGAGTTTCTATTATCTGTCCTCCCCCCTCATACAATGTGTCATCATCAGACCGAAGCTATCACAGCATCCCTGCATCAGCACCTGGGATGTGTGCTGGACCCTGACTTTAGATATTAAGGGTTATGAAACTGTTTAGTCAGGTTTTCGTTTTGCAACACCTTGATGCTTTTAGAGACAGTGCAAGTACCCTGACTTACGAGTTTTCCCGAAATGTGACCGATGATTAGGACAATTGCTCTGCTTGAACTTGCAAGCAAAAAATTAACATATGAGTGCTGTATGATGGCAATGAAGTAAATTCACTTTGAATTGCGGGTTGACAGATTGAAAAGAATTACTTTTTTAAAAATTGCTTGAAGCTATTTATTGCCAACCGTAGCCGAAGTACAGTATACTGTAAAAATAAAATTAAACAAGGAGAATTAGGCATCTTAAAAATATGGCAGTAGAACCATCTGATCCAGCTTGAAATAGCAATCAGAGACAAAGTGTGGCAAGTGAAGAGGAAAGACGGACAGCAGGCAACAATGTGTACAAGGTTAGTGAGGTGTGAGATTTAACTCCAGAGGTGCAAACAGAAACGTTGGGACGTTTAATATGCTCGTGGATTTTCTGACAACTTTGGTTGTTACATACAATAGTTATATAACTAAATCAATCTCGACATGAAACCTCTCGTCAATACAGCATTTTCAATTTTGTTAAGTATATGTACAGTAATAGACAAGCTGAAGAGAAGCATGGAAATCGTAATCTATGGAATTTAGAGCTGTAACGCTAGATTGTATTTCCTGTTCATTGTTTTTCGTGAAGAAAAGTATTGCTCGTGCCACACTACTTAGTCTCTACCACCTCGGCTGACACTGACAGCAATGCTACTGCGGCTGGCAAAAATGTCTGGCTAATGCTGTTGATAGCTATACACATTCGGTATGACCTGAAACATTCAGTAGTTTTGACAAGTACTGTTTATATTCATCTTGCCTTTGTCCCGTTTATGAGCCACTGTGATGAGTGATGTCTTGGTTTAAATTTTCTCTAAAGAAGTTTGAAATCCGATAGAATAGTCCATTGTATGAGAAGGAATGCAAACTCTTTTTGTTTTTTTAAAGCATTAGGATTAAGACTAAAAACATGGTAGAAAAATTTGGAATGAATTTCATTAACCATTTCTAGATATAGTACTAGTCCTTCTCAAAAAATTAGCATATTGTGATAAAGTTCCTTATTTTTTGTAATGTACTGATAAACATTAGACTTTCATTTATTTTAGATTCATTACACACAACTGAAGTAGTTCAAGCCTTTTATTGTTTTAATATTGATGATTTTGGCAAAAAAGTCAAGAAAAAACAAAATCCCTATCTCAAAAAATTAGTTAATTTTTCCTCCCACCAATACAAACAATTGTTTTTTAATACAAAAAAAGTCAACCTTCAATTAATTATATCAGCTATGCACTCAATACTTAGTCGGGAATCCTTTTGCAGAAATGACTGCTTCAATGCGGCGTGGCATGGAGGCAATCAGCCTGTGGCACTGCTGAGGTGTTATGGAGGCCCAGGATGTTTCGATAGCGGCCTTAAGCTCATCCACAGTGTTGGGTCTGGTGTCTCTCAACTTTGTCCTCACAATATCCCACAGATTCTCTATGGGGTTGAGGTCAGGAGAGTTGGCAGGCCAATTAAGCACAGTAATGCCATGGTCAGTAATCCATTTACCAGTGGTTTTGGCACTGTGAGCTGGTGCCAGGTCATGCAGAAAAATGAAATCTTCATCTCCATAAAGTTTTCAGTAGATAGAAGTACGAAGTGCTCCAAAATCTCCCGATAGCTAGCTGCATTGACCCTGCCCTTGATAAAACACAGTAGACCAACACCAGCAGCTGACATGGCACCCCAGACCATCACTGACTATGGGTACTTGACACTGGACTTCAGATATTTTGGCATTTCCTTCTCCCCAGTCTTCCTCCAAACTCTGGCACCTTGATTTATGAATGACATGCAAAATTTGCTTTCATCTAAAAAAAGAACGTTGGACCACTAAGCAACAGTCCAGTGCTGCTTCTCTGCAGCCCAGTTAGGCGCTTCTGCCACTGTTTCAGGTTCAAAAGTGGCTTGACCTGGGGAATGAGGCACCTGTAGCCCATTTCCAGCACATGCCTGTGCACGGTGGCTCTGGATGTTTCTACTCCAGACTCAGTCCACTGTTTCTGCAGGTCCCCCAAGGTCTGGAATCAGCCCTTCTCCACAATCTTTTTCAGGGTGCGGTCACCTCTTCTGGTTGTGCAGCGTTTCCTGCCACACTTTTTCCTTCCCACAGACTTCTCACTGAGGTGCCTTGATACAGCACTCTGGGAACAGCCTATTCGCTCAGAAATGTCTTTTTGTGTCTTAGCTTCCTGCTTGAGGGTGTCAATGATGGTCTTCTGGACAGCAGTCAGGTCGGCAGTCTTGCCCATGATTGCGGTTTTGAGTAATGAGCCAGTCTGGGAGTTTTTAAAAGCCTCAGGAATCTTTCGCAGGGATTTTGAGTTAATTCGTTGATTCAGATGATTAGGTTAGTAGCTTCTTTAGAGTACCTTTTCATGATATGCTAACTTTTTGAAATAGGGATTTTTGATTTTTCTTGACTTTTTTGCCAAAATCATCAATATTAAAACACTAAAAGGCTTGAACTACTTCAGTTGTGTGTAATGAGTCTAAAATATATGAAAGTCTAATGTTTATCAGTACATTAAAGAAAATAATGAACTTTATCACAATATGCTAATTTTATGAGAAGGACTAGTATAATCATCCACATGGGTTCTGACATTCATCTCCTATTATCATGGTATTGAAACACCCCCAAACTATGACTAGAAGTACGTGGACACATCCAGACTTATAACGTGAGTCCTCTTAAATCCTAATGCTGTCTTTTCAAACTAAAACCTCAAAAAGCCACATGAGGAGGCAAAACATATATGAAGAGCTAATCATGTAGTGTTGGCTGGAATTAGTTCAATTAAGCATAGCAAATTGCCTCCTGTCCCCAGCTTGTTATTAGCCAGCAGTGTAAGTGTATCATTATCTCAGCAATCTCTTGGCAAGACATTGAGTAAATGTAGATATGTTCATTCAGTGTCTCTAATTAGTGATGAAATAGAACTTGTTTGTGCTATTTTGCCTCCAACTTTCCACATAACAGTAACAGTCCAATAAAAGCTCACAATACAAATTTGATGACAGCTTGATTAGCATGTGCTATGAACTTACAAATGATCTCTGGTATAGCCTTCTGCATCTAAAGTAAATGACCAAAAACACTCAATGGCCTTAACTGTCAGAAAAATATGAGTTAATGTTATGTGAGGGGATACTTTTACATTCCATTAAACATTGGATGACTCAAATATGAGTGTTGATTTGTGTTACTCTGTTTGCTTCCTTTAATAGCCTTCAACTGGTTTGCTAATGACCTGTCATTAGCTTGCATTGCAAAACAAAATACAAAGGAGGGCACACAAATGGTACAGTGTGGACCAGAACTCTCAAATCAAAATAATTGTACACCCGCAGTCAAGAATTTTGAGACACTTTCTCATTCTACTGAATGCGGAAGTGTCTCAAAACCTTTGACAGCGATCATACTGTTACAACAGTTGTAGTCACAAACACTGGAATAGCTACAGCAGCTATGGCACGAAGTACAGTAATTGTGTCTGAGTTCTAAGGCACGATTGTATTTGAAAATATTCATGTTTTGATGGGTGAACAATTTTAAGGTGAAGAAACGAACAATCAAACAACAAAATTACAACATTTGTGACAAAATCCTGTATACAGAATGAATTTGATCCTTGCCTAAATAAATGATAATTACACACAGGAGGAAGTAAAAGACTGGGTTTTCAGAGTGATAAAAAAAGATCTGATAATGAACTAGCCAACCCAGAGGGTATGAGAAAGAGGATGGAGAGGAAAATGGGGGTGCTCAAAACTTGTGATGCCATCATTTACTTGTAGTATTTATTCATTTATTAGTACATCTTGTTAGAGACTGGACACAAAATTGTCGTAGAGTGTGTATCGGGTCTACACGAGAAACTCTGTAACACAAATTTAAAACCTGGTAACTCTTGGTGCACTACAAAGATTACCAGAAAAGCAATTTTGTGCATGCAGTCAAATGCACTGGGAGAAACCAGGCAACTGCTGAGCAATCCGACCCGTAGAACAAACGTTTCAGGTCGAGAATCGGCGGCCTCCCTGCACCTCAAAGAAAACCAGCACTCTTTTTAGAAAGCCCGCCTGTCTCATCAGACCATAGGACATGGTTCCAGTAATCCATGTGCTTTGTTGACATGTCTTCAGCAAACTGTTTGCGGGCTTTCTTGTGTACCATCTTCAGATAGGGGTATAGAGGATTCCTCCTAGGGTGACAGCCATGCACAACAATTGGATATAGAGTGCGGCTTATGGTCTGAGCACTAACAGGCTGAACCCCCACCTCTTCAATCTCTGCAGCAATGCTGACAGCACTCCTGTAACGAGTTACATGACATTTTGGAGGGAAAATGACAAGCAGTACTCAATTTGGACATTTAAGGATGTACGTAGTTTCTAAGGGGTGTAATCACTTTTGTTGCCAGGGGTTTAGATATTAATTGCTATATTTTGAGTTAATTTGAGGGGAAAATAAATTAACTCTATCATATAAGCTGCACACAGACTGCTTTTCATTGTGTCATAGTGTCATTTTGTCAGTGTTGTCCCATGAAAAGATATACTTAAATAACTGCAGAAATGCGAGAGGTGTACTCACTTTTGTGATACACTGTACATTCCGGTCCACAAAGGCATACATTATTTAAGACACCCTTTGTTTTCTGAAATTTTAAAGAAAAGTTTATATGATATTTTGCAGTTTTTCTGGTACTACAAGTATAAACACTCGTCCTTTTCTGCCTAAAACACAAAGTTGAACCAGGCCTCATGCCTTCAAAAAGTGGGCTTTCATGTTCAAAGCAACCTGCTAAAAATATACAGAGCTCAAAATCTTCACTGATATTTCTGTACTTTATGGTTTAGCTTCATTCATAGAAAAAATCATTTTTTGAGAAAAAAAAGCTATATTTGTAGTAAGGAATACACATATCCCTATTGTCAGCTAAATTATTATTTATTGTCACTTTGCACAAGCAGTCAACATGAATTACAGAAACCACTTTCCTGATGTTTTATTTTCTGTTCATTTTCTCTTATAATTACCTTGACATTCAGATGGGAGCAGAGTTGATATTCACATCCGTTTTTCTTTTTTGTGTACTTTTCTTTGTCTTTTGTCTTCTGTCTTGCACCTCCCCTCCTTTCTAATGTGCTTTTTGTGTTGCGTGTCCTTCCACCTCTCTGCCTTTGCTGTCGTGTATTCTTCCAACTGTGCCCTCTGTCTGGCTCTCAGATCACGGTGAGTGTGGCTCAGGGCCGAGTACAGAGTCCCTCTCCTCAGCCTCGCTATAAAAGCTATGCCTACACCCAGGCGGCCTATGTCACATCTCCTGAGCAAAAGAGGAGGCGCTTTACTGATCAGGTCCGTGTCTCACCATGCTAACGCCTCATACTGAATGTCCATCTGTCTATGTTTTTATTTTGCTGTGTATCAATGTTCATCAAAGTCTATGTCGACATATTTTTGGTGTTTATGTTTGTTCAGATGTACTGTACAGCCACTCTACTGCTAGTAGTAGGCCCGATATGGTCAATGGGTTCTTTAAAGGATGAGCCTATCACTAAAACAATGGTATATTTACTGGGTAACAATCTAAGAGAATTATGTATGCTAATTTGCTCAGTATTTTATTGTTTTGTTTTTTTAAATGAAGAACTAAGAATTAACTAAACAGTAAATTTTCAATAGTTCAAAAAGTTATTTTTATGTTCATGGGAAGAGAGCGAAATAAGTGCATTTCTTAGCAGATGGATGTAATGTGCTGTAAAAGTAAAATAACTGCTACTACTTCCAGAAAATTGTGAATTATTAGCACCAAGTCATTTTTGTTGAGCAGTTTGAGCATTTAAAAATAAATAGATAACTTTTATATCACACCACGTTTGTTACAGCCTTTCTGTGCAATGGCAGGCTTGTGAATGATTGAAATAGCGAGTGGATTATGATGATTATTATGAATAATCATCTCATTCCCCTGGTGAATTTGTAAATTTGATCACGTACAAAGACATTTATCATCTCTAATGTTTAGGGTTATTTTGTTCCTCAGTCAAAATGTGTGGGAAATAAACGTTTTTAAAATGAAACATTTTACAAGATGAGAGGAGCTTAATTACGAAAGCAGTCAGAGCTGCAAATTTATCGTTTTGTTGCACAAAGCAGCTAGCGGATTTAGTTTCAACTAAGAAACAGACAGGATATGCATTAACCTTTTTTGTATTGTTTGGCAATCATAGTCAGTTGCATTAAGAGTTGCTGAAGACATGATTCCCATTTATCTGTTGCAAAAGGCATTTTATGGCATCTTCAGGTCATAGTTGATGAGCACTGATTTCTGCACAATCACCTAGATTCTTACTTTAAAGGAAAGTGTGTCTCATGCATGATGGGTAAGCTATTACTGTTAAAGTGCTCCCCTTACACTTTTAGTATTTCAGCTTAGCCCTAGCACCTGCCATTTCTGAGTGAAATACAATTTGTAATTCAAAATGTCTCTTTTCTCTTCCCTGTTGTGTCCCTGCTCTGTCTGCCCCTCTTTGATCATCCTACTGTATCCTCATCATTCCTGGCACCTTCTGCCACCTGCCTGCTTCACTCTCTAGTTTCTGAGTCCCAGCCAAGAGGAGCTGCAGCGAGGTCTCAGTCCTTTGCCCCCCGGCTCCACCAGTCTGGAGGGTTACCAAGCGGCTCTGGAGGAGGTATGCAAAATAAAGATGATAGGCCTACCTGTTGTTTCTTTTAATTGTCCCCCCCCCAACTTCGAATGTCAAGGTTCTGACATGGCTGCTATCAGCTGAAGATGGGCTCCAGTCCCAGCCCGCCATCTCAAACAATGTGGAGGAGGTCAAGGAGCAGTTCCACACACATGAGGTGAGCATATTGGAGATACAGTATTTACAAAAGTAGCAAGCAACCAGTGGTGGATGCTGGTCTTTCATTGAGGGAAATCTCAAAGTGTGCCCATCTGTGAGTGCTTTTTGACAGTGGAGGGGCCCAGTGGCACCTGTTTGGTAGGAACAGAAAGTGCAGAGTAATAGAAGTCAGTCTCCAATTGCAAGCAGCTACAAAAAAATAGAAATAGACACACAATTTTTCGCTAGTCGTTTTTAACAAAGAAAGTGCTGTTTGGATGATTAGTAGATGATAAGTCTCCAGTTCACCTCAGAACAACAGAATGCAAATTGAAAAGTGCTACCGCGGACGTTTTCAACAAAATATCGCTCATTTCGCTGTCAATCAAAAAGGGATTCAGCCTCAGACAATCATCACACATAAAGTGCGTAGTCCAGGCCAGCCGAGCCCCGCCCACTGCCCATGGACCCCCACAGACGCAGAGCATATTATTAGCGGGATAAACCCAGTCTTTATCCAATGACTTATCTTATTTTGCTGAAGTAACAATGTACTCTAAAGTCTGGAGACTCAGCGCACTCTTCACTGTCTAAAGGACTGTGAACCTGTGCATATGAATGAAAAGCAAGTCGCATCGTAACCAGTGATAAGAAGCTAATTCTGAACAAAAAATGAGCGTGTTGTAATATTATATTTAGTAAATGGCATGTACACACAACAGTATACATTTAATTACTTATTTTTTGACAGTTTAGGGGAAGTTGAGTTTCCCTTTGCAGTCTACGAGCAATCGCCACTGCAAGCAACTGAATAACAAAAACTCTTTCAGATTTCTATCTTTGTGTTTTGTTGATGTTGGATGAACATACTGTACATGCTGCATCTCTTTTGGTTCATTATTTAATAACCTCCATTACATCCATTCTGCTACCTGCTTACATATTTATTCCTGCTCAATATACGATAAACCTGTATAGCTGCCATAGGCGAAGTTTGACTTTTGGGGCAGGAGGGGCACAACATGTTGATGACTCGGAAACATAGTGTTGTAAGGCCGAGATGACGAGGCGGACTCAGCTGCGGAGGTTCAGGCAAAAATTTATTTTGAAAACACAAGTTCTTCCGCTGACATGCGGGGATGAGAAAAAGCACAAACAAAAAGCGCTCCAACGGAGGAATGAGTTAGGATGACTAGAGACAAAATAAGGTTTCAAACACGAAGCGCTCCAAACGAAGGTTAAGGCAAAAACAAAGCGCTCCAAAAGGAGGAAAATGTACAGAATAACTATGATGGCTATGGCGAGAGGCTGAAGTGACTAACTCTAGCTCTCTTGCTCGGTCTCTTTCGGAGCACACTGGGTCGAAAGTGGTCTTTAGTGCATCTATGAATGAGGACAAGTTGTGGCACGAACACGAATCACGCTCCCACTCAGCCATGGCCCAGGCTCGGGCCCGTCCCGACATGTGGGACACCATGAAGGCAATACGAGAACGGTCAGTCGTGAACTCATGGGGGGAATAGTCAAAGTGCATACCGCATTCCGTGACGAAAGCTTGGCTAGTACCTGGGTCCCCGCAGAATCGCGCTGGTGGCGCCAATCTTGGTCCTCTTCCAGGAACCAGGGAGGAAGAAGCAGGAGGGGTATTGGAAACTGAAGCTGGTTGTGCTGGGAGCAGCCGGGCTGTGAGCTCCATCAGCTGATTGTTCATTTGGACCAGCTGTGCAGCCATTGTGGCTTGAAAGTCCTCCTGGTGGGTGAGACGAGCCGATTGCTCTCTGATCGTGGCAAACAAATTGGGAGACTCCGCTGGGTCCATTTCTGGCAGAAGTGTTCTGTCAGGCCGAGATGACGAGGCGGACTCAGCTGCGGAGGTTCAGGCAAAAATTTATTTTGAAAACACAGGTTCTTCCGCTGACATGCGGGGATGAGAAAAAGCACAAACAAAAAGCGCTCCAACGGAGGAATGAGTTAGGATGACTAGAGACAAAATAAGGTTTCAAGCACAAAGCGCTCCAAACGGGAGGTAAGGCAAAAACATAAAGCGCTCCAAAAGGAGGACAATGTACAGAAATACTATGATGGCTATGGCGAGAGGCTGACGTGACTAACCTTACATGAAATACACTTCTGCACAAGACAAGGGGAACTAGGGCATTATATACACACACAAGGTAATGTGGAACAGGTGGAAACAATAGGTGATTAGCTGACAAGAGGAAGGGCAAGTACGCGACTATGAAGAGGGTGAAGCCTTCAAAATAAAACAGGAAGCGACGAGGCATGACAGAACCCCCCCCCCAACCCCCAGGACCGGCTGCCAGACGGTCCAGGCACGTCTGGGTGGTCCCTATGAAAGTCCCTGATCAAGGAGGGGTCCAGGATGAACCGTGAGGGAACCCATTGTCTTTCCTCCGGGCCGTAACCCTCCCAGTCTACCAGGTATTGGTGGCCACGACCTCGGGGTCGCACCGCCAGCAGCCTCTTGACCTGGTAGACAGGGCCGCCGTCGAGTTCCAGAGGAGGTGGAGGGACTGGCGTAGGTACCATGGAGCTCTCAACAACAGGCTTGACTTGGCTAACGTGGAAGGTGGGGTGGACCCTCAGGAAGCGTGGAAGACGTAGACGCACTGCTGCCGGGCCTACGACCTTCGAGATGGGATACGGACCCATGAAGCGGGGGGCCAACTTCCGGCAGGTGGCCCGGAGGGGAAGGTTTCTGGCACTTAGCCACACTCGTTGTCCCTCCTGGTAGGCAGGTGCTGGGCGTCGGTGGCGGTCTGCGGCCTTCTTCACTCGATCCCCTTGGCGGACGAGGACTTGGCGAGCTGCTTCCCAGATGCGTCTGCTACGGCGGACCAAAGCATGTGCGGACGGGACAGAAACCTCCCGCTCCTGTGGGGCAAACAAAGGCGGATCGTAGCCATGGACGCATTTGAAGGGTGACATACCTGTGGCGGAGGTGGGAAGCGTGTTGTGGGCAAATTCGACCCAGACCAGGTGGTTGCTCCATGTGGATGGGTTCTGGGATACCAGACACTGGAGGCCAGTCTCCAACTGTTGGTTGAGGCGCTCGGTCTGGCCGTTGGACTCCGGATGGTATCCTGACGTGAGGCTGGCCTTGGCTCCGATGAGACGGCAGAACTCCTTCCAAAAGCGTGACACAAACTGTGGCCCCCCGTCAGAGACGATGTCCCGGGGGAAGCCATGAATGCGGAAGATCTGTCGCATCATGATCCCTGCAGTGTCCTTAGGCAAGGCTGGCAGGGCTATGAAGTGGGCCATTTTCGAGAACCGGTCGACTACTGTCAGGATCGTGGTGTTTCCCTGAGAGACAGGGAGGCCCGTGACGAAGTCCAAAGATATCTCAGCCCAAGGTCTGGAGGGAATCGGGAGAGGTTGAAGGAGGCCCATGCGTGTTCTGGTTGACGTCTTGTGTTGGGCGCAGACCGAGCAAGCCCCGACGTACTCCCGGACCTCCGCCTCCATGCCTGGCCACCAGAACCTCCGGGAGATGGCGTGCATGGTGCGCCTGACTCCCGGGTGACAGGAAAGCGGCGTGGAGTGGGCCCATTGGATCACCCGGGGGCGTAGGTCAGCCGGGACAAATAGTCGGTTCTCAGGGCACCCCCGAGGTGTCCGGACCTCCCCTAATGCCTGCTTAACCTCCGTTTCTATTTGCCAAGTTACCGCCCCTACCACACAATTCAGTGGCAGGATGGGTTCAGGTTCCTTGGCTACAGGCTCGGGGTCGTAGAGGCGTGAGAGGGCGTCTGCTTTGATGTTCTGGGACCCCGGCCTGTAAGAGATTGAGAAGGAAAAACGGTCAAAAAACAGCGCCCACCTGGCCTGGCGAGAATTGAGTCGCTTAGCCGTCTTGAGATACTGTAGATTTCGATGATCTGTCCAAACTATGAAGGGTTGCTCCGCCCCCTCGAGCAAATGCCGCGACTCCTCCAGAGCGGTCTTGATGGAGAGTAGTTCAAGGTCTAACCTTACATGAAAGACACTTCTGCACAAGACAAGGGGAACTTATTTGACTTATATACACACACAAGGTAATGTGGAACAGGTGGAAACAATAGGTGATTAGCTGACAAGAGGAAGGGCAAGTACGCGACTATGAAGAGGGTGAAGCCTTCAAAATAAAACAGGAAGCGACGAGGCGTGACAAGTGTCAGCAATAAAATTAACTTACAAGAATATTTATATAATAAGTTGACAATGAGTGTTTTTTGTTTCCCATCATTCGTGAGGGGAATTTTAAACAGGCTGCTTAGAAAATACTTTTCGCCAAAATCCATTGAATATGGTACACCCGCCGGTGTTGTGCCAATGTAGTTACCCCAGTCAAAAATAGTTTCCCCTGGGCGGAGCCATATGGAGTATATTTAGTATTCAATCACCAAAAAGAAAAAAAAATGCGAATCCAAACATAAATTTTGAAACTCAAAAAACTAAAAAAAAAAAAAAAAAATGCATGTGAAAGCTATTTTTCTTTGATTTTTTTTTTTTTTTTTTTTTTGATTGAAGCAAATTTTGATTGAAGTAATGTTGATTTGTGTTTGGGCCACATTTTGGCTAGGAGGTTTTTGTCTTTATTATTCAATCAAAAAATACGTTGCTTCAAAAAAATATATATTTTCAAAAAGAAAAATCACTTCAATCAAAAAAAGAAAAATTTCAATCATTGAAAAAGTTTTTGAATGCGAAAAAACATTTGAGATTGAAAAATTTGCATTTGAACACATTTTTCATCGAAAAAGTTTTCTTTGATTGAAGCAATCCTTTTTGTGTTTGGGCCATATTATGGGAAGGACATTTGTGTCTAAATCATTCAATCCCCCAAAATTTGCTACAATAAAAAAATATATTTTCAATCTAAGAAAAAAAATCATTTGAAAAATAAAATTGCCCTCCCCTAATGTGTATATATATATATATTAGGGCTGTCAAACGATTAAAAATTTTAATCGAGTTAATTACAGCTTAAAAATTAATTAATCGTAATTAATCGCAATTCAAAACATCTATAAAATATGCCATATTTTTCTGTAAATTATTGTAGGAATGAAAAGACACAAGACGGATATATACATTCAACATACGGTACATAAGTACTGTATTTGTTTATTATAACCATAAATCAACAAGATGGTATTAACATTCTCTTAAAGCGATCCATGGATAGAAGGACTTGTAGTTCTTAAAGGATAAATGTTAGTACAAGTTATAGAAATTTTATATTAAAACGCCTCTTAATGTTTTCGTTTTATTAAAATTTGTTAAATTTTAAATCAAAAAATAAACTAGTAGCTCGCCATTGTTGATGTCATTACACCATGCTCACTCCCCAAACCCATAAAATCATTTGGACCCAAGCACCAGCAGAGGGCGCCAAATAACAAAAAACAAGTAACAAGCGGACATTACACTTCTGTCATTTTAACCTGAGCGGGCAATGTGCGTTAATTGCGTCAAAATATTTTAACGTGATTAATTAAAAAAATTTATTACCGCCTGTTAACGCGATAATTTTGACAGCCCTACTATATATATATATATATATATATATATATATATATATATATATATATATATATATATATATATATATATATGTACATATACATTTTGAAAATTCTATTAAAATCAAATGACCGTCTAAGGTGCTAGTCACCTGATCTGTTCGAAAAATAATTTTGACCCATTATAAATTTTTTTTGTTTTTTGTTCATTTCATTCATTTTTGTTACAGTTTTATTGCTTTACAACTTTTATACAGTGGGGAGAACAAGTATTTGATACACTGCCAATGGGAAAACCCATTGGCAGTGTATCAAATACTTGTTCTCCCCACTGTATATACTAGTCTATAGGAAAGTCAGTTACATGCAGTGACACTTTCGGCCACCACGGGGGCCTTGCCCCCCTGTTCCCCCCTTAAAATTCGCTTATAATAGCTGCTGATCATCCAATCAAACCAAAAATGGTGCTTTGAGGGGGTTTAAATTGATTTTTGACATTTCCATAAATTTCCACCAGAAAAGTCTGTTTTTGACCTTGAGTTCAAAACAAATTAAACAAAGAATTCAAAGTACCACTGTATAAACCAGCATAATGTATTGTATAAGGGTTTTAATGTGTTCAGAATTTGTTTGTTTTATTTGCTGTATTGACTTTTTAGCTCGATGCATTTTTTTTCTCAGTTTCATTGTATAATACTTTCCTGCCTTTTATGTACCATCAACTATCTTTTTCTTCTTTTGTAAAGCACTTTGGGGATTTCTCAGGTTATTGTAAGAGGCTATATAAATAAATTTGATTGGATTGGATTTTTCGAATAAACAATTATTAGCTAAGAAAAAATGTACAGTGAAAAACAGAACAGCCAAACTATGGGAAAAAAACTGGGACTCATAGTCCGGAAAATAAGCCACTCAAAACATAGTCTCATATATGGTCCCATCCTTCTTAAGGGTTGTCATCCTTGCTGCCTCTCTGCTATCTATATTCTTGACAGGCCAGCCTCTTGCATCCACTAAGCCTTCTTAATAGCAACATACAGTGGAGCAAATAAGTATTTAGTGAACCACTAATTGTGCAGGTTCTCCCACTTGAAAATATTAGAGAGGCCTGTAATTGTCAACATGGGTAAACCTCAACCATGAGAGACAGAATGTGGAAAAAAACAGAAAATCACATTGTTTAATTTTTAAAGAATTTATTTGCAAATCATGGTGGAAAATAAGTATTTGGTCAATACCAAAAGTTCATCTCAATACTTTGTTATGTACACTGTTGTATGCAATAACGGAGGCCAAACGTTTTCTGTAACTCTTCACAAGCTTTTCACACACTGTTGCTGGTATTTTGGCCCATTCCTCCATGCAGATCTCCTCTAGAGCAGTGATGTTTTGCGGCTGTCATTGGGCAACACGGACTTTCAACTCCCTCCACAGATTTTCTACAGGGTTGAGATCTGGAGACTGGCTAGGCCACTCCAGGACCTTGAAATGCTTCTTACGAAGCCACTCCTTTGTTGCCCTGGCTGTGTGTTTGGGATCATTGTCATGCTGAAAGGCCCAGTCACGTCTCATCTTCAATGCCCTTGCTGACGGAAGGAGATTTTCACTCAAAATCTCTCGATACATGGCCCCATTCATTCTTTCCTTTACACAGATCGGTCGTCCTGGTCCCTTTGCAGAAAAACAGCCCCAAAGCATGATGATTCCACCCCCATGCATCACAGTGGGTATGGTGTTCTTCGGATGCAATTCAGTATTCTTTCTCCTCCAAACACGAGAACCTGTGTTTCTACCAAAAGTTCTATTTTGGTTTCATCTGACCATAACACGTTCTCCTAGTCCTCTTCTGGATCATCCAAATGCTCTCTAGCGAACTGCAGACGGGCCTGGATGTGTACTTTTTTTCAGCAGAAGGACACGTCTGGCAGTGCAGGATTTGAGTCCCTGGCGGTGCATTGTGTTACTGATCGTAGGCTTTGTTACTGTGGTCCCAGCTCTTTGTAGGTCATTCACTAGGTCCCCTCAGTGTGGTTCTGGGATTTTTGCTCACTGTTCTTGTTTTCATTTTGACGCCACGGGGTGAGATCTTGCATGGAGCCCCAGATCGAGGGAGATTATCAGTGGTCTTGTATGTCTTCCATTTTCTAATAATTGCTCCCACAGTTGATTTCTTTACACCAAGCGTTTTACCTATTGCAGATTCAGTCTTCCCAGCCTGGTGCAGGTCTACAATTTTGTCTCTGGTGTCCTTCGACAGCTCTTTGGTCTTTGCCATAGTGGAGTTTGGAGACTGACTGAGGTTGTGGACCGGTGTCTTTTATACTGGTAATGAGTTAAAACAGGTGCCATTTATACAGGTAACGAGTGGCGCCTCGTTAGACCTCGTTAGAAGACGTTAGACCTCTTTGACAGCCAGAAATCTTGTTTGTTTGTAGGTGACCAAATACTTATTTTCCACCATGATTTGCAAATAAATTCTTTAAAAATCAAACAATTTGATTATCTGGGTTTTTTTCCACATTCTGTTTCTCATGGTTGAGGTTTACCCATGTTGACAATTACAGGCCTCTCTAATATTTTCAAGTGGGATAACTTGCACAATTAGTGGTTGACCAAATACTTATTTGCCCCACTGTACATACAGTAGGAATTGGTTAGCTTTTAAAACAAAAATATTGACACTCTCTAGATTCAATGAGCGTTTACAATTCAGTTGTCTGAAGATCATATACTGTACAACTTAAGTGCTTCAAAATGAGACAGTTAATGCATTACGAGAGCACTGAAAACAAATAGAGTCAGGTCATTTAGTGTGAAGTTCTAGGAGCGCTTCTATCAGTTAATTAGCTCTCATGAGGGGAACTTATCTGCAATGGTGAAGCCTTTTTTTTTTTTTTTTTGCCCATCGTCTTCACAGGGCTACATGGTAGAGCTCACTGCGCATCAGGGCAACGTGGGGCGTGTTCTCCGGGCTGGCGCTACCCTACTGGCTGAGGGGAACCTGAGCGAGGAGGAGGACACCGAAGTGAGGGAGCAGATGAACCTGTTGAACTCTCGATGGGAGCACCTCAGGGTGGCCAGCATGGAGAGACAAAGCAGGTACTCACATCGTCTCTTGCAATTTTCCTCTTAAACGTGCCTTGTTTTTTGTTATGGGCAGTTCGATGAGAAAGTGGTGAGCACATCTGTAAGTAAAAATGAATACATAAACATCAAGTCAATAAGTTAGTTTTGTACTTATAGATTTTTTTTTTAAATACATAAAAATGTAAAACTAAGTACAAGCTGTGTTTTTGCCACCTATGATACAGTAACTGGTAATTACTTGCCATACTTCCCAGACTCCACCATGTTCTAATGGATCTGCAGCACAAGCAGCTGCAACAGCTCACAGACTGGTTGGACGTAACAGAGGCACGGATAAAGCAAATGGAGGCTCGGCCGCTTGGTCCTGACTTGGAGGACGTTAAGCACCAAGTGGAAGAGCACAAGGTGGTAACCTTCTTCAAGTTACTTTCTTTCCTACCTGTTACGTGGCGTGGGCACAATAACGAGAAAAAAAAAAAAAAATGACATGAAGGCCCTGAGAGCGGGTAAGGTAAAGGAAAAAAAAACAAAACAGATTTATTATAAACAAAAGTCAAAATGTGCAAAAGTACTTAATTACAGAAAAAAAATGATAACATAGGCTAAGTCTAACAAAAACATAACTGAACTAAAGGGATTAGCAGCAGCAGGCTGGACCCACTGGTCGTCCTCAGGCTGGCCGGCCAGTCTTTTGTATCAGGCTGATGATCATCAGGCCCAGCTGGGCGATCTCGGTGGAGAAAATGAGGGAGACTGACAACAAAGAGAAAAACTACAGCCTTGTACCGTAACATAACCGATTTTTATTTTTATTTTTTTGTTAGGTATACATATACACGCAATCCAACACTAGAGCTCCAACAATATACTGTTACCAGAGAATGCAATATCTGTATTCTTTGTGTGTGAATGCGGAATTCTGAACTGAAATACTGTGGAATTTATTAAATTGTTAAAATGTAAAATGAGACAATTTCGGTATACCATCCAAACAATACAGTGTGCAGAGAAAAATAGAAAAAAATCAAAAGAAACACACGGGAAAATGGAAAGGATGGAAGGATGATGTACAGTAAATAAATTACGCATTCTCTGAATGACTGAATAGGATTGAAGTTGGAATGATTTGAATCGGTTGAGAAACTTTGGAAACAGAATGTATCATGTATCACGAAAGTGAGTACACCCCTCGCATTTCTGCAGATATTTAAGTATATCTTTTCATTGGACAACACTGACAAAATGACACTTTGACATAATGAAAAGTAGCCAGTGTGCAGCTTATATAATGGTGTTAATTTATTTTCCCCTCAAAATAACTCACAATATAGGCATTAATATCTAAACCCCTGGCAACAAAAGTGAGTACACTCCATAGAAACTATGTACATCCCTAAATGTCCAAATTGAGTTGTGCTTGTCATTTTCCCTCCAAAATGTCATGTGACTCGTTGCAGGAGTGCTGTCAGCATTGCTGCAGAGATTGAAAAGATGGGGGTTCAGCCTGTTAGTGCTCAGACCATACGCCGCACTCTACATCAAATTGGTGTGCATGGCTGTCACCCCAGAAGGAAGCCTCTTCTGAAGACGCAAACAGTTTGCTGAAGACATGTCCACAAAGCACATGGATTACTGAAGACGCAAACAGTTTGCTGAAGACATGTCAACGAAGCACATGGATTACTGGGACCATGTCCTATGGTCTGATGAGACGGGCAGGCTTTCTTGTGTACCGTCTTCATAAGAGGCTTCCTCCTGGGGTGACAGCCATGCACACCAATTTGATGTAGAGTGCGGCGTATGGTCTGAGCACTAACAGGCTGACCCCCCACCTCTTCAATCTCTGCAGCAATGCTGACAGCACTTCTGTAACGAGTCACATGACATTTTGGAGGGAAAATGACAAGCAGTACTCAATTTGGACATTTAGGGATGTACGTAGTTTCTATGGGGTGTACTCACTTTTGTTGCCAGGGGTTTAGATATGAATGCCTATATTTTATACTTATTTTGAGGGGAAAATAAATTAACTCTATCATATAAGCTGCACACAGACTACTTTTCTTTTTTTTTTTTTTTTTTTTTTTTTTTTTTTAAACCTGTCCTGTTCAGCTGTTTGACACAGAGAATGGAAGTCTAAGTGCCCAGATTCTGAACAGTTTTAATGTTTCACATTGAGAGTCTGACATACTCCCATTGTGATCATTCAAAATACCTTTTTATTATGACAAAGCAGCGAACAGGAAGGGATTATGGGGGGACAGAAGAAAAGAAATACAAGAGAAGAAGGAAAAGAAACACATACACAAACAACAACTAGATATACATTGAACATCTAAACTAGTTACTAATATGCTGGTGCTATCGTCAGCGAGATGTATTTCCGGTTTACACCATGTGGGGGCCTATTGGCCAGTGAAAGAGGAGAATGGGGGTGGGGGTGTCTATAAGCCTATAAGCTAAGTGATTGAAAGGGGTAGAGTGTGCACAAATCAGTTCTGTGATCTAGAACCCAGTAATCGTGTGAATCTCTTACGAGTAAGCCCGTTGGCGACCAACCCTACGCCGCCGCATCGCCAATCCCGGCACCGGGACCCCCGACCCGAGAATGCCCTACCACATCCAGCAGCACGCAGGCCCCACCGGGCGCGCGACAGCCACGCAGACGGGCGGAGAAGCCGCGCGGGCGCCAACCCAGGGCCACAGCCCCCACCCAGCCAGCCCGGGGAGGGAGGGAGGGCGGGCGCGGGGGCGGGGGGCCATGCGCAGCCCATCCCTCCTCCCGCAGCCCAGCAAAGGAGCCATCGTCCCCCCCCCGGGACCCAGGGTGGTCCCCCGGGCCACCCGCGCACCCATCAACCGGCCTTCAGGGATGGCAGGAGGGGACGCACCACCAACCCCACGCCTACACCCACTCCCGCCCGCCCACCCGGGCCACGAGCCACAGCCCCCCAACCGGCACGGCACGCCACGGGACCCCCAGCGGCCCACCAAGCCCCAGGCAAGGCAGGGTCCCCCGCCGGTGCAGGCGACACCCCGCTGATACACCGGCGCCCAGTCAGCGACCCGCGACGGAGCGCAGGGCGGATGCCCAGCCAGAGAAGAGAGGGGAAGGCGGAGGCAGGAGAACGCCCAGGAACTGCCACGGGGCGATGCAAGATCGGGGACCCGACCCCCCAACCTACTCCCGCGGCCGGCAGCCGAGGCAGAGGGGAGGCCACACCCCAGGAGCCACGCCATATAAAAAAGTGTGGGACCCACCTACCACCCTATTACTGTGGCTGCCAGGTTCCCGACTGGCAGCCATCACCCAGCACCGTGATGGGGGTGTGAGGGGAGGGTAGTGCAATGTATGCATTAAAATAGGAGAGCTTGGCTTGGGGCAGTGGGACCGCAGCATGGAGCTTCTGCCCAGCCGCCCGTCCCACCGCCCTTTGCCAGAGCTCTCCTGTGGAGTATGATGTGTGGTGCATTTAAAAAAGGTGCAGAGATGGCGGGGCCTGTGGTGAGGAGGCAGCCGTCAGGTACCCCCACCCCCAACAGGTCCCAACCATCCCACAACCTTGGTGTGTGGTGCATTAAAAACAGGGGGGAGCCGGGCCGGGACTGTAAAGCCCCGTCCCAACTCTCCCCGGAGAAATGTATGAGCATGTAAGTGCCAAGGTGAAAAATATTTACAGTGCCGAAGTGAGAAGTGCGTGAGTTAAGAGGCAGGCTCCCGCGGGCGTGGCCCCGTCCACCAGAACCACCGGCCGCAGGGCAGAAGAGGCGTCAGGGCCCCGATCAATCCCCGCCCCAGACCACCCACGGCGCCTCCGCGACCGCCCCCCCCCCCCCCCACCACCACCACCACCGAGCACCCACCCCGCACCCCGAGCAGGCGCCACACCAAGCGCCGGCGACCAGGGGACGTCCACCCCACCGGCAAGGGACAGCAAGCCTCACCCAAGGCCCCGCGGGCCCCAAGAGGCCCCGCCAACGACTCCGCCGGCCGGGGGGCAGCAGCGGCCGCCGCGGCCCAGGGAGGCGGACAGGGCCGGAAGCAGACCAAGGGGACGGAAGCGCGCCCCCCACAACCCACCCCCGGGCCAGGAGGGGCGCGCGGCATGACACCAGAGGGCACCTCCCCGGCACCCGGTACAGGGAGACGCGGCTCCGGCCGGGCGGACCTGGGAGGGAACCATGGCTGCCGCATGTACCCCCCGGCCCCCACCCCAACTCCACCCCACACCACCACGGCCGGCCGGGGAAGGGCCGCGGCCCCGGACCGGCACCCGCGCGGCCCCCCCACCCGCCCACGACACCAGCGCGCGCCCGACGGGACCCCCGCACAGCCAGACGCAACCAGACAAGCCCCGGCCGAAAATCCCGGGGGCCAAGACCGGCGACGGGACGGCCCAGGGCAGGACGCCAACAAACTCCACCTGCAAAGCTGACAGACTACTGACACAGACTACTTTTCATTGTGTCGAAGTGTCATTTTGTCAGTGTTGTCCCATGAAAAGATATACTTAAAAATCTGCAGAAATGCGAGGGGTGTACTCACTTTTGTGATACACTTTAAATGTGTAATCTGTCTCCATTTACTGTAGTTCAGAAATGTTCACATGTAAAACGTGGAATAAAAACAGGTCTCAAAATGCTTTGTTTGAGTTGAACCGTTTGAAGTTGAAGTGTTAAATATTAGAAAATGTAATATCTCATTCTCCTGCAATATGGAAAATAGATGAGGAATGTGGTAGAAGAAAGATGTAAAAAAAACTGTGTAATAATTCATAAAAAATTGTACCCTTTGGCATTCACTGAATAATTGTAGGTAGATGAGTGTTAAATAAATAATACTGTACAATTATTATTGCGCTTTTAGTTTGCATTCCTCTGAAGTTGCTAAATAGGCTGCTGTGACATCATTTCTTATCACAGTCTCAGTGAGGATGTGATCGAGCTTGTAAATGTGGTAAAAAATGCAGAAAATTCACATAAACGTCTGACCCTTAGTATAATGTAACACTCCTTTATACTGCTAACAAACTACATGTATAAAAACACAATCACATGTATTTTCTGCAGCTCTTGCAGGAGGACCTGGAGCAGGAGCAGGTGCGGGTCAACTCACTAACTCACATGGTTGTTGTGGTAGACGAGAGCAGAGGGGACAGTGCTACTGCCGCTTTGGAGAGTAAACTTCAGGCAAGTTTGAGTGGCACTTCATCATGGTTCCAGGGTAAAACTTCTTAATTCTAGTGCAGGACATACTTTAAGTAGATTTCCTACAATAGTGATACCAGTATGCGTAATAATTCCCTCACATAAAAAAATTGGGAAACCAGAACACGTGCCAGAGATGCTGCATGTTATCAGACACATATATTAAGTGCTGGTTGTTGGTTTCAAGTGGAGCTTTTGTTGTGTTACTGCCTGCAGAGAAGTTTATTGCGGGAGCGTAAGTGGGCAAAATAGATTAGAAGGCTAAAAGTGGAAAAATGCAAATACAAGTTAATTCCTTCAGGTTTCTCACTGCTGTGTCCTGGCATTTTACCCCTAAATCTCGATCACCTCCTAGTTTTGGACATTCATGGTTTTGAGTGAGGATAAATGTGTTTGTAAGACAATTGCGGACTCTTGAAAACAGGATAATTTGCATCTAAATGCTTAAAATGTTTCCCTGATTAAATGGATGAGCAGTTTAGGCATGTTTGAGAATATCACAGCCAAAACAAGATGAAATATATATTTAAAAGCAATTTTGTGAAAGCTGTTTGTAAAATAATTCACCACACAGTATATTACTTGTAAGGGACATAACAATTTACTATTATACAGTACTTTATAAAACTTGCAATTAGGAATGTATCAATCACTAAATTTTGTACCCGTCTGAATCAGAGTCACTGGATTTTGAAAATCTTCCGATTCCAAGATACGATGCAATACCTCGGCAATGTATTAGAGAGAAAAAAAAAAGCTCATCCAATTTTAAAATCTTTTCATACTGTAGACATTAGCACTCATGCATGCATGCTAATTGTTACCTTCCTGTGACAGCTGTCAGAAGGTTCCCCTACCACTTCCGATGTTTCTGACTGTGTTGCAATGTTGCGCCAGAAAAAACATATATATTTTTGCTCGATTTCAACCCTCTAAAAATGACATGATCGGGCCTGATTTCTGATGTGATAATGATATAAAATATAAATTGCATTGCCATTATCTTTATGAATTTAAATGGCACGTGACAATGTATAACTACGGTATGAGCCTTTGAGGCACCGTGATGGAAAACTGGAATTACTTAGTCTCTCTGGTGAGCTAATTTTGGACTAAATGTATGTGTTTGTGTGTTCATGGATGTAGGTACTCGGTGACCGCTGGGCAGCCATCTGTAGATGGACAGAAGAACGCTGGCTTCTGCTGCAAGAAATTTTATTGAAATGGCAACGCTTCACCAATGAACAAGTACAGTCTCACTACATATTATTGTTTTTTCTTCAATTTATGTACCGTATTTTACGGACTATAGGTCACGCTTAAAAACCAAATTTTTTTTCCCCCAAAACTGACAGGGTGCTTTATAATGCTGTGTGCCTTACGTCTTAATCCTGGTTGTGCTTAATGACCTTGAACCTACTTTGTTGTAGCATAATTGTACTATGCTATTCTAGTAAAATGCAGTAAAGACAGACACTGATCATTCATCATACCAATTTTAAAAAACCAATACAATAAACAATTAATAGATCAATTAACAAATAAAACAGTAGTTACAATGTTAAAAGAAAAAGAACAAATGCAGTACATTGATGCAATAATGCCTATTATAGACTGCAAAGTATAGTATTTGCTCTTCATCAGTGTTTAACAAATTTACCCAAGATAATGTAATTCTTTTTCACATGGTATTGCAGTTAGCATAAAAACTCTTAATTTTGTTGTTTGCCTTTTTACCTTTCCTTCAGTCTTTATTTGACTCATGGCTGACTCAAAAGGAAGAGCTGGTTCGCACAATCAAGACCCCCAATGTAAAGGACAATGTCGCTACAGGAGCCTGCCTCCGCCAACTTGCTGTGAGTCCAGCATAAGTTGTAATCTTTAGTTGAGATTTATAGTCTTTGAAATAAAGTGTTCATATCAATCTGTCATCGGCAAAGATTTACAGTGATTCTGAAAGTGTAGTCATGATTCCTCTAGTGGTATTTGAAGAATAAAAATCCCCAAGTTAAGTGTACAAACTTCAGAATATTACAGTGACTTTCAATGATATTGAATTATTTGTCATTATGGTAGGTCTTGGAAAGCTAAGATTGATTATTTTTGTTCAGAGTTCTAATCTCTAATGTAACACCATTAACAATTCGCAGATATGTAATCTCTAATATTGGTAGAGTGGAATGGATACCCCTGATATATCCATATACCTTGTCCAATTATTGAACTTGTGGTTATTTATTTTCTTTGCACACCTCCAGGTGGTAGAGTCAGAGCTGGACATGATGCGGCCCACCATGGATAAGCTCTCCTCCATGAGTCAGGACCTGCTGTCCAGTGTCAAGAACAAGGAGGTTGCCAGCAAACTCGGGGCCAGGCTGGATAGTTTTGCTCAACGTTGGGATCGACTGGTTCAAAGTCTTAATCTCATCAACTCCCAGGTACAACAAACACAGTTAAAATACGCAACAACCAAGCACCTTATCCAGTTGAAAAATGCCAGGATAGAGCACCTCTTATGGGAAATTCCTTTGATTTTTGGGTTACGTCAGGTGTCTATTTAATTTTCAGCAACAACATTTTTTAAAAATTGACCATTTATGACCATTTATTTTCTCATTTTTGATCCAAAAAGCATTGAAAACAAATTTGAAAATATATGAGCAAATTTACTTCTGAGGTACAGAGCAGTTAAGTAATACAGTATAATTTGCACTCAGGCACTAACTTTTTATACTTAAAGGGCCTGTGACAGGGTAAAAAAAAATCTTAGATAACATTATTATGTGAATTAGAATCGTATTTTGAGATGATTCGACTATATACAACAATTTGGCAAAGCGCAGATGACGAGAAATTAGTCATTATACTGTAGCGCTCTAACGTCCCCAGCTGGAGGATAACGTTGACAGGGTCACGATTTCATCTGATTTAGAATTCAGCCCATTGAGGGGGAAGAATCAGAATGAGGAAAATGCGACAGACAGCATCAAAATGTCACGATTGTTTCCATCTCTCTACTCCAATTTTTTTTTACAGGCTATTCTTTTTATCTAAGTTTTTTCCCCAATTGCTAAATAAATGGTGCTGAATGGAATATGAAATATTAAAAATGGATTTATTTAGTTGGACAGGGCTAAATTACTGCATAATGGTCAAAACTGCCGACTTCTTCCTCTCCCGAACGATATTTTTTGCCACCGGAGTCTGGCTTTTGTCATTTCCCTGCCCTGGCTTCAGAAACTGACGAAAGAGTGTAAAGAATGGCGGGCTAGCAGTGCTTGTCACCAAGCCGAGTTTCAAATTTTCAAACTGCATTTAAATTAAACAATTGCAGTACATTTTTTTATGTATAGTTCAGTTGTATTCAACTCTAAACTACAATAGATTAACATTCAATCTTTTACAGTATTTCTTTTCTAAACATTTATTTAGATACAATTTTTATGTTAATTAACACCAATTATTGAATCTCTGTTTAAGTGCCATTCTTTATTCCACATATTGAAGTGTAATGTTAATGTTTAATCTATAGATTAAAGATTAATGTTTAATCTATAGATTAAACATTATGTTCAATAAACCTTCCTTGTTTTTTTCCCCTTTCATTTTTGGCCTACTACAACGCTATGTTTTAATGTTGGTCATATGGCAGTACTAAGAAAGCCATGTGTTTTATTGACTTGTGTATCTATTGCCCTGTATGGCTAAAAAATAACAGGATGTCTTGAGAGACAAAACTTCAGTTTAATTACTACCAATCAAAATATTATTGCGATAAAAACAAATGAGGAAAACACAGCAACAAAATCATACCCATAAGAGCTGATTTAAAGATTATTTTATCCATTTGTGTTTGGAAGTTGGCCATCATGAGGATTTTACTACAGCTACAGTCACATTTTATCTCAGGACAACTATGATTTAGACAAGTGTTTGTTTTTGTATTTCCTGCAAATACTATTTGGCATTTCATGGGGGGCACATAAAAATGTCCTCCAATTCTGGAATGATTCTTTTTTTTTTTCATTATGAATAATGGCATGTTTTGGTTGTATGCTGAGGCAGCCAATTGTCCATTTCCTACACTTTTTCCAACTTCCTCATAAATTCATTCTACTGACCTGCTGTCAGCTTTATCACTTGCTCCTCTGCTTGACTGCTCTGTTGTAATCACCTCTGATTCAACTGGTCTACAAGATTTTGGAAAATATCTGCTTCAGAGATAAAACGACTATATTGTACTTGCTCTGGTGACAGGGATTGGAAAATAAAATATTTTAGTGCTGCTTGGCTCAAGTATGGAAAGTATTTAATGTTAGGTTATAACAAAGATACATTGGTATGACTATAATCTCATGTTATTGCTATATCAGTGTGTGCCACAGTTTATTAAATGTGTCGACGTTAATGCATTTTGTCCATATCCAAAACGGCAATCAATAAATACCGTTTTTCGCTTAAATTGCTTGGATTTTAACATTTCGGCCAGATACTGTATCTCAGAAATATAGTTATTTGATACTTTTGACCTCATTATTCTTTTTTAGTGACCCGCATTTAGTAAAGTCTCACTACTTTAATCTAGGAAGCATTTTGCTTGTAATCCAGTGTTATTATTAATTGCTATCACTGATCATTCATGTCACCTTCCACTTACACTGCTGATCTCCAGCAGATGTTTTGGGATGTACAGTGTAGATTGAAAAAACTTGAAAACTTGAAAAACAAATGTCCACTCTATCCCTCTTTGGGTGGGCATACGTTCAGCTCTCACCAGTCGTCACCACGACAGCCCTCCAACCTGAGCTGACCCACTCAGTCACGGCGACTGTTACCAAGGTGACAACGAGGGAGAGCGTATCGGCACTCCGCCAAGCCCGAGAATCACCACCACAGAAGAAGAGGCAGGTGGTCGTAGATTCTGAACTCAGGAAAAGGTTTGTACACTTTAAATGAACTTTGGTCAGTTGTCAATCACACTCTATTCGTTTTTTCTAACTTTATGTGCATTATTCAGTTGCATGCACCCCTTTCTGCTTACATACCTTAGCAGGTAGGTTTTGACACTCAGCAAATGTTAACCATACGCTTCTCATAAAGTAATAAAAGCAAAAGTGATGGTAATGTATTACGAGCGAAGTAGGCAAACTCACCACAGGACTGTATAATGTGTGTAGTAGGTTCACAAAAATTGTAACCAGCCAGCTAAAAGCTTCTGTGTAACATTTTAGTCTGGTGGTGTACCTTGCCTACCTCAACAAAGTTTGAGAAACACTACATTAGTAGATTATTATATTATCTATATCAATATAAAAATTAGGAAGAGCTCTTATTAAGGCTACTAATGTATTTACCGTCATCAATTGTACTAAAAGTACTTTGAAGCAATATTCATACATTCATTCATTTTACATCAGGCAAGCCACTAAACCTTTATGGGATTTTAAGTCCCACGTTGCTACAATAAACATCAAAATGTCACTTTAATGACAGATATCCGGACTTCACAGGAGAGGGAGAACTAAAAAGCATCTGAACTGTGGTTAAGTGTAAATAATAAAAGCTTGTGTATCCCGCAGATTTGATGTTGACTTCACAGAGGTCCACAGCTACATGACTCGCGGCGAGGCAATCCTGCAGAGTCCTGAGTTTTCTGTTTCCCGCAAAGATGGCAGCATTCAGGAACTCTATGACAAAGTGCAGGTAAAACTTGTTGACTGCGTGTGTACTAAAAAAAGTTAATGATCAAGTGATCACATTTGTTTTTATTGGACAGCAGCATCACAGTGGATTATGAAATTTTTTTCAATCATAGGTTGTATTTGGAAATACATTGGAAAGTAGTTTTTGTAAGTACAAATAAAAAAACTTCTAAAGATTTTGTCATGCCCCAGAAAAAAAGTGGTGTTAATAAGCCTGCCCGATTTGAATAAATGGGGGTTTCGAAAAGTACTGAATAATCTTGATTGGCCGTTCAAACATTGACATGGATTGAAATTTTGAATCACGGTAAAACCAGCAAAACCAACCCATGAAAATATGCCGAAACACTGCACGTTTCGGCACAGTTGCAACAGTTGTGTGTGGTCCTTAATATTCAAGAAGTGCTGCGTAGAGATTTAAAAAATGTTCATGCTTCTTAGTTTTTATCTTTTTCCTTTTATTCTTTGCTGTAGCTGATAGAACGTGAACGTCCAGAGAAGTACCGGAAGCTTCAAGAAGCAACCCGCACAGCACAGACCCTTGTTGAGCAAGGTATTGTGTATAAACAGACACACAAACACACACCAGTTTTTACTTGCATTTACACCTATTCAACGGGCACCCTGTCTGTCCCCATGGCAACGCCTCCACCTGTCCCACCCTTTCTCCTTGTCGCCATAGAAACACTGACAGATAGTCTGATCCGTGCTCTTCACCGCCCTTGTTGGGGCTATGTAAAAGCTCAGAACCATTCAACTTGTACATATTTCTTTTATTCCTATGAACAAGCTAACCTTCATCCAACAAAAGATTTTCCTCCAGCTATGCAGCGGTTCAGTTGCAAAAGCAATTTGCATTCCAGGTTGTTAAAACGTGGTGTCATCTGTCCTGACAAACACATCTCACCAATTCCAACTAGTCTCTTCGGCCTACACAAAAATCTAGAGAAGCACCTGCACTTGTTACCTGTTCTTGTCAAGCTACATTTCAACAATTGAGTACCATATAGTTCTCATTTTTTGAATCCAACAAGGTTTTGCAATTATTTTAAAACATTTGTAATTTATTTATTAACACATCTATGATTTCCCTACAGTCTCCAAGAAATAGGTTGCACTGAGAATTTCGAATGTGCAATCCATTCAACAACACACAGCAATCGAAAGGTTCATCTCATTTCAACTCAGTGTTGCTTATGTAGCACTTTAAAAAACAACCATAGTTGCAACAAAGTGCTATAATTAATTACAACTCAAACATAAGACAATATAGCATAACTATGTACTTTGTCACAAACATATAATGTAATATTGACACAAGAAACAGTATGTCTGCTGTGTCAGAGTGAAGGCCTCCCAGCTTTTCTTCGTTTTTTCAATGCCTTTCCCTTCAACTTCACCAGAGGGGACGCGGGCTGAGGACATCGCTCAGGCAGCCGATCAACTGAACCAACGCTGGGTCGGGTTTTGTGCCCTGTTGGCAGACAGGCTGATCTGGTTAGCCTACCAGACAAAGGTACATACATGTGCACTCATACGTTAACTTCATAATTAATTGCATCACAGCTCAAGGAAAGTAAACTCATATGTCAATGGTCAAGTATCAAACTTTCACATTCCACTTGTCAAATTTATTTCTCTGTTTCAGAGTAACTTTTAGGAATATTTTAAAGGAAGTTTTTTATTTAAGTCATAGATAGCAAATATATTAGGAAATCCTAGACTTGGAAAAAATACTGTATGGCATCTACTTCAATACTAGAGTTGGTACGTTAACAGGGTACATAAATTATTTGTTATTTGCTTGTAGACGTATTGGTGGTTCTTGTTGTAAAACTGTACACAACTTTAACCCTTGAGAGTCGAAGGACGCGCCGGCGCGTCCTCAGCGCACGTCGTCTTTGAAGCGCCCTCACGTTTTAAATACGTCACCCACATGCCGTTGGTTGGTCTCGTTTTAAAGTGCGGAAGTTGCGGTTTACTCTCGTTATTATTTGAAGTCAATCGACCAATTAAAACGTGAGATATTGTCATTTAAGTTTTATAGTTTTATTGTCCTCTCAAAAAAACATTAAAACACTGCATGGGTCATTTGTTTGTGTCTATATTTCCATCATTTCTTGTCCTTTTTCAAAACGGAAGCTCCATGAAAAAAACACAAATCAAACGAACCCTTTCGAAGTCACAGTGGACGCACTAAATGCGTTTTTTAAATAAATATAACTGCCATGCGAGGTTCCACCGAACGAGAGGGAGGAGTGTTCTGAAGCAGCGAGGTGGCGAGCCGACGGCCGTTTGGATCGAGCAGCGACTTTGTGTGACTTTGAGAATGAACGGAAAACTAAATTTAGCGCAAGCAATTGTGCTATTTGATCAACTTGAGGAAGAGGATGGTCCAAATTCGTCATCATCGTCTTCTTCGGAAGAGTCCTCGAGTGAAGATAGTGACGTATTTGAACACGTGGGTGACGCCATCGACGAGCAGAGGTAAGCAAACTCACTTTTTTTTTTTTAGGCTGGAAAAAGTTTCTTTTGAAAGTTTCTTTTGATATTGCAAGACAAAGTTAATTTTGATGCAATATAAGTGTGTGTTTGTGTATATAATAATAAAATGTGCATATCAGATCAAAGTCGTACATGAACTGTGTGTATCCAAGGCAGGAATTTATAATTGTAGTGATCTTCTTTCTATATGAAGATTAGGGATGTAGCACATATTCAGCTATGGTATTCTTTCTATTGTCATACATATAGATTTCCAATATTATTTATTGCTGTATATATTTTTATTTTATACTTTATTATTTTCATAAATACCGACTTTTTTTCATGTACATTTATAGTGACAATGAAAGTAAAGTGAAATGAAAATGGAAGGGTGGAAAGAGGACCAACACCCCATGGAATTGTGGGCTGTGTGATGTCGCCCTGTTTCGAATTCCAGGACGAAACTGCTTTTCGGAGTGGCATGCCTGAAAAAAATTTAACTTGTTTATTGTAAATATTTTTGAAAACTTTTTTTTCCCCCAATGTTATATATATATATATACATTTTTTCCCACAATCAGTCTTCTCAATTTGTGTATATAAATGTGTGTTCAAGAAGCTTGATTGTGTGTACATAGTTTTCATCAGGTGATGGGCCGCAATACCTAAACTCATAAAGAGATGGCCTCTAAACACTTTTTGTGTTAGATGGTATATATTTTTTCACTGTTCGGTCTGCTGTATATAACCTGTTTTGACTAGAGCATGTATAAAGGCAAAAAACGCCTATGCTATACCTGTTGTTTATGTTGAATTGTCAAATATAAGACTATTTATTCTAAATTTTTTTGGTTGAATGTTCATCCTAACATGTTGAATAAATATTACAAAGTTTCAAAACGGTTCGTTACGCATGTTTGGTTGTCAATTGGACATCAAAATTAAAAATTTTGACAAAACGATTGTGGAATTTTTGGTCTTTTTGGGCCCAAAATGATGATTTATAATTGGTCAGTGACGGAAACAACAGTTTGGACATGAAGTTCAAGGTGTCACAAAAAAAGGGACCAAACCAAGCCATCGTAAACAATTCTTTCTTTGAAATATAAAGGCAACTTCAAAGGCATGCAAAATCAGACAAAATAGGCCCAGACCTTAAAGGGTTAAAGAACAAGGAACTCCTAAAAATCATTAACTCACTTCGTACCACCTTAATGACCAACATAAAAACACTTTTCTGTAGTCGGCCCAGGATTTTTTTTTTTAAAAACAAAATCAAGACAGAAGTTTTATTTAAAAAAAATAATAAATTTAAAAAAAAAAGCTATATTAAAGAAAGATACTGTGACACTATGCAGTTTGAACATTAGCAGTAATTAATTATGATATTAAAGAAGAAAAAAAAATCTTAATAATGATTCACTTACAATGTATTGCAAATTAAAGTTAGAGAACAAAATAACGTTATATAATATTTATAACTTCATAATGATATTGACGGGACAAGGGGCGCGGGGCCGATTAATAAGGAGCATACAGTTGTGGTCAAAAGTTTACATACACTTGTGAAGAACATAATGTCATGGCTCTCTTGAGTTTCCAGTTATTTCTGCAACTCTGATTTTTCTCCGATAGAGTGATTGGAACAGATACTTCTTTGTCACAAAAAACATTATGAAGTTTGGTTCTTTTATGACTTTATTATGGGTTAACAGAAAAAGTGATCAAATCTGCTGGGTCAAAAATATACATACCTGTAGATGGATCTGAAAAAGCGAATCATTGACTTGAACAAGTCAGGAAAGTCACTTGGAGCCATTTCAAAGCAGCTGCAGGTCCCAAGAGCAACAGTGCAAACAATTGTTTGTAAGTATAAAGTGCATGGCACTGTTTTGTCACTGCCACGATCAGGAAGAAAACGCAAGCTATCACCTGCTGCTGAGAGAAAATTGGTCAGGAGGGTGAAGATTCAACCGAGAATCACCAAAAAGCAGATCTGCCAAGAATTAGAAGCTGCTGGAACACAGGTGTCAGTGTCCACAGTCAAGCGTGTTTTGCATCTCATGGACTGAGAGACTGCCGTGCAAGAAGGAAGCCCTTGCTCCAAAAGCGGCACCTTAAGGCTCGACTGAAGTTTGCTGCTGATCACATGGACAAAGATAAGACCTTCTGGAGGAAAGTTATGTGGTCAGACGAAACAAAAATGGAGCTGTTTGGCCACAACGCCCAGCAATATGTTTGGAGGAGAAAAGGTGAGGCCTTTAACCCCAAGTACACCATGCCTACCGTCAAGCACAGTGGTGGTAGTATTATGCTGTGGGCTGTTTTGCTGCCAGTGGAACTGGTGCTTTACAGAGAGTAAATGGGATAATGAAGAAGGAGGATTACCTTCAAATTCTTCAAGATAACCTAACGTCATCAGCCCGAAGATTGGGTCTTGGGCGCAGTTGGGTGTTCCAACAGGACAATGACCCCAAACACACATCAAAAGTGGTAATGGAATGGCTAAATCAGGCTAGAATTAAGGTTTTCGAATGGCCTTCCCAAAGTCCTGACTTGAACTTGTGGACAATGCTGAAGAAACAAGTCCATGTTAGAAAGCCATCAAATTTAACTGAACTGCACCAATTCTGTCAAGAGGAGTGGTCAAAGATTCAACCAGAAGCTTGCCAGAAGCTTGTGGATGGCTACCAAAAGCGCCTAATTGAAGTGAAAATGGCCAAGGGACATGTTACCAAATATTAGCGCTGCTGTATGTATATTTTTGACCCAGCAGATTTGATCACTTTTTTCTGTACACCCATAATAAAGTCATAAAAGAACCACACTTCAAGAATGTTTTTTGTGACAAAGAAGTATCTGTTCCAATCACTCTATCAGAGAAAAATCAGAGTTGTAGAAATAACTGGAAACTCAAGTGAGCCATGACAGTATGTTCTTCACAAGTGTATGTAAACTTTTGACCACAACTGTATCTCCGTAAAAGCTTACCGAGTGGAACCACAGATAAAGAGCTTTTTACATTCAAAATTCTTGTGAATAAATGCTTAAATCCCTGAATTCTTTAGAGATATGGATGTAAAACAGTCTCGATTCTTGGTTAAAAGCAAAAAACCAGGCAGTTAGCATTTATTTTACGTAAATACTGTATGTCGAATGTACTGCTAGTCTTTAAGCCACTGTGGCCTTATCACACAAAGAGCTTTTTATGACGAAAAGTCTTGTGAATAAATGCTTAGATCCCTGAATTCTTTATAGATATGGGCGAAAGTCTCGATTCTTGGTTAAAAGAAAAAAAACGGGCAGTTAGCATTCATTTTACGTGAATATGTCGAACGTACTGCTAGTCTTCAAGCCACTGTGGCGCCGCCTTATCACCACAAAGAGCTTTTTACGTTGAAAATTCTTGTGAATAAATGCTTAGATCCCTGAATTCTTTATAGATATGGATGAAAGTCTCGATTATTGGTTAAAAGCAAAAAAAAAAAAAAAAAAAAAAAAAACCGGGCAGTTAGCATTTATTTTACGTAAATATGTCGAATGTGCTGCTAGTCTTTAAGCCACTGTTGTGCTGCCTTATCACCACAAAGAGCTTTTTACATTGAAAATTCTTGTGAATAAATGCTTAAATCCCTGAATTCTTTATACATATGAACATAAAACAGTCTCGATTCTTGGTTAAAAGCAAAAAATAAATGGGCACTTAGCATTTATTTTAGGAAAATATTGCGACTTATGACGCCAATGTGGTAGCGGTTAATTTCTCCCTTTGATTTTTTTTCACAACGTTTCAAAAAGCATGAATGGTACAAAAAATATCATAATTTCCTTAAATCCTCGAACAAATCACTCCTGAGACAATCCTTCATGTTTGTATGCGGTACAGCTTTCATACTTTTTCAACGGAAATTCAGCGTTGGATCCCTGCATGTGTTGAATATCTGCGTCAGACTGCGAATAACTCAAGCGGAATGTGGGACAGCGCTCTACTTGAAGGCGTGGCGCAGTGCCTGTGAAATGTGTCCCGTCAATATCATTATGAAGTCTATGCGCTAACAGTTCTGAAAAAAACACAATATGAAAGTTGGACATGTAAGTATTGTTTCATATGATGATGCTTTTTATCAGAAATAGTATTGTTAGAAATGACAGAATAAGTGACAGTTTGTTGTAGTAGCAGATATGGTAATAGTCACTGCCTGTGTAGAGTACGGATCGGACAAAATGCCAACTTGAAATAAAATATGTCAAATATTGGTGTATTTTTGAGTGCTTGTGAAGAATATTTTGGTCAACCAAATATAATATTTGTCATCTACAGTTAAATTAACATGTTAAAATTAGCTCATAATGACTGAAATGAAGCTTAAAAATCAAGCCTAATGTATTTGAAGTCACCATTTGTTGTCAACTTTAATCCCTACTCCTGTCACACACAAACATGATTGCATACACACTCATAATCTCCCCGTACCTCTATTTCACATGAACTTGTGTGCGCACACACAGTGGGTCATATTTGTGATTGGGTAGAGAAACTTCTAGATGAAGGCAGGCAGGCTAACCCGCTTTTACCTCCCCCAGAACACAACAGTACAAATTACTTTGCTACATTTGATCAGCATATCAATATGAGTGTGTCTAACCAAGCCTTTCATACTACATAGATGTGACATTGAGCAGGTCAGGTGTGACAAGACTCAATCTGAGGCCAATGCGGGTGGGGAATGAATTTGCTCCCGCTGACATATCACGGAAATAGTTTTCTACCAAGACAGATGGCGCATGGCTCTTTCTTGTCTCATGAGAATTAAAGTAAGACTTATTTGAACTGCTGCCCTGTGTGTGCAGGTTCTAGCATTCTACAGCTTGTACGAGCAGTGTGTGCAGGCAGTGGAAGTCAGTGAGAACTGGCTCAAGGTTCAGCTACCACCATCACCAGAACCAGAGACACTTAAGTTGCAACTGGACCGATGCAGAGTGAGTCCGTTTGAATTGGTTTCCCCGCTCCACAAACATCATTGTCCCAAGGGAGCAGAGTGATACATTCCATGCACATCTAATTGGTCAATTTGACACAGTCACAGATTTGCCAGGAAGTTATTTGTGTCACTAAATTGCTATTATTATGGTTGCGAAAGTGAATTCCATCATTCTGAGAGGTGTTAAGATATTTTACTTCTCTAATGCAGGTGTTCAGATGCTATGTGTGACACAGTCATCAATACATTTAATGCAAAAGATGATTTAGAATACACAGAATACTAATATAGAGAATACATTAAATGCATTTGGCGGAAAACACAGACAAGACTGAAAAAGCAGTTTCTGCTCTTGCACCCCTCTTTAAAATAAATTGATGTATTTTAAGCCAAAAGAACTGTTGTGTTTGATCGAACAATATGTCTATATGCTGCCATAGCAAATTTCATGGCGCATTAAGCCCCCGAACTATTTTTAATTTGTCCGTTTTACTCTGGAAACCCCCATTTACAGATGTCGCGCAACCGCTTTTGTTTCAACCCAGCCATAAAACGAAGGTAATTAATCATATTTATTATTCAAAATGTCATTTTTAGCTTAGAATAATTAATTAATGCCTAATATTTTGTTTAAAAAAAAAAAAAAACGACTTTAAAAAATTTTTCACTCACATATAAACTTTTAAACAAATTACGTCACAATGAAAGTTGGTGTCTGTAAATTAGTCACGGATATCTACCTCATAACTATCACTTAATTGTATTTTTTTGTATTTTTTTTGTTACTTTCGCATTTTCCCCGATATGTTAGATGATAAATAATCGATCCAAAAAAAAAAAAGAAAAATTGATAAAAACTTTTAAAAGGGTAAATATATGAAAAAGAAAATCTCGACCACTCCTTGATGTCTGCGATTTCTGCATCGCGACCCTTGTTATATGACCATGTTTTACCCATAAAATCCCCCCAAAATCCAGCTGTGGCCATTCACAGCTATGTCTTGACACTCGGTGATACATTGTACGTGGAGTTTTTGGATCGAAACAAGGTAAGTACGCGATTATATCTCGTTAAAGTAATGGCGTCTTTAATTATGCTCTCGCGTGCGCTCACCTCTAGTTAGGGTTTTGCTGTTTAAATTTTTTTTTTTTATATGCCCTCCTGTTCAAAAATTTTCTTCACCCAGAAAATTGAGATCTTAAGCTTTCCAATGATGTATCACACATGCATATCGGACAATTTTGAAAGTTGGCCAAATTGGGGGTCTCAGAGCAGAACTTCAAGTCACCTGAGTGTTTTCCGCCATATGTTTAAGACAAAAACGTTTACATACTGTACCGTAACTACAGTAGAGTACCAGAGTAGAATAATAGTAGTAATAATAATAGTAATAGAAATAGTAGTAGAGACATGGTAACAGCATTAGGCTTGGGGCAGGTTTTCTTTAGTTGGATCTGGGATCGAAATAAAAATGGGAAGAATTATGAACGGTTCCACCAATTAGTCTTAGCACTAAACTTTTGGCTAAAAAGCAAAAAGATATGTCATGAAACTTTAATTAGGGTTAATCATAGGCGACTTAAATAGTGGTAAATATATGCTGACCCCTATTTAACACAGGTTTAACTGTGATTTAGGAGGGTGTATATAATGGGGTTCATAGACTTCTTCTATCCACTGTATAACAATAGAACTACCAAGGAGGGATCAATTGATGCTTTGTTAGTAATATCTTCATTTATTTTGCTTGCAATGAAAAAAAATCATTTTACACAAAACTTGCACGCTCAGCCTATTACGTGGTACCACAACCTTTAAACAAAAAACTGTGAACAACTGCTTCCAGTATCCATCAATGAGTTTCTTACAATGCTCTGCTGGAATTTTAGATTTTTGGAGCCAACTGCTCCAGGTCTCCCCTGGCATCCCTGCAATTTTGTCAGATAATGCTCAATTTCTCCCAGAAAATGATTGGAATTACAAATGCTTTGGTAGTAATATCTTAATTGATTATACTTGCAATGAAAAAACACAAAAGAGAATGGGGGGGAAAAATTAAATCATTATCATCTTACACAAAACTCCAAAAATGGGCTGGACAAAAGTATTGGCACCCTTTGAAAAATCAAGTGGTGCTTCTCTAATTTGTGTAATTAACAGCACCTGTTACTTACCTGTGGCACATAACAGGTGGTGGCAATAACTCAATCACACTTGCAGCCAGTTAAAATGGATTAAAGTTGACTCAACCTCTATCCTGTTTCCTTGTGTGTAACACATTGAGCATTGAAAAAAGAAAGAAGACCAAAGAACTGTCTGAGGACTTGAGTAGCAAAATTTGTGAGGAAGCATGGGCAATCTCAAGGCTAAAAGTCCATCTCCAAGGACCTGAATGTTACTGTGTCTACCGTGCACAGTGTAATCAATAAGTGTAAAGCCCATGGCACTGTGGCTAACCTCCCTAAATGCGGACGGAAAAGAAAAATTGGCGAGAGATTTCAACGAAAGATTGTGCGGAGGGTGGATAAAGAACCTCGACTAAAATCTTAACAAGTTTAAGCTGTCCTGCAGTCCGAGGAGTACAACCTTGTCAACCCGTACTATCCGTCGGCGTCTGAATGAAAAGGGACTCTATGGTAGGATACCCAGGAAGACTCCACTTCTGACCCAGACACATAAAAAAGCCAGGTTGGAGTTTGCCAAAACCTACCTGAGAAAGCCAAAAATGTTTTGGAAGAATGTTCTCGTCTGATTAGACCAAAGTAGAGCTTTTTGGGAAAAGGCATCAACATAGAGTTGACAGGGAAAAAAACGAGGCCTTCAAAGAAAAGAACATGGTGCCCACAGTCAAACATGGCGTATGTTCTATGATGTTTTGAGGTTGCTTTGCTGCCTATGGCACTGGACTGCTCTACCCTGTGCCTGGCATTATAAAGTCTGAAGACTATCAACAAATTTTGCAGCATAATGTAGGGCCCAGTGTGAGAAAGCTGGGTCTCCCTCAGAAGTCATGGGTCAGGACAATGACACATTTCAAAAAGCACTAGAAAATGGTTTGAAAGAAAGCACTGGAGACTTCTAAAGTGGCCAGCAATGAGTCCGGACCTGAATCCCATAGAAGACCTGTGGAGAGATCTAAAAATGGCAATTTGGAGAAGGCACCTTTCAAATCTCAGAGACCCGGAGCAGTTGGCCAAAGAAGAATGGTCTAAAATTCCAACTCATTGATGGATACCGGAAACGGTTGTTCGCAGTTATTTTGTGTAAAGTTTGTGCTACCAAGTATTAGGCTGAGGGTGCCACTACTTTTGTCTGGCCCCTTTTTGGAGTTTTGTGTAAAATGATAATAATATTTTTTTTTCATTGCAAGCAAAATAAATTATCCGACAGAATTGCAGCGGTGCCAATCCTTTTAGCCAGCACTGTAGGTGTTTTAGGTTGTTGCCAGGTTGTTGTATTTTGGAAGAAATGCAATGACCTGGACAAAACAAGCACAGGAAGAACATGCAAACGTTGCACAGAAAAAGCCTAGATTCGAACCCCTGATTCGTTTGACTGTGTGATCAATGTGGTATCCACATCCATAACGGCACCACCCACTTTCATCATGTTTGTTCCTTTTTAATTGTCCTTTTTGAATTTCTTTTTCCATGCATCCATGATTCTCAGTATTTTTCTGTGAGTATGCGTCAGTGACCCATTTTGATAAAATACAACTGTATTACATGTATTCAGCTCCCATTATGCCCTACGTAGAAATTCCTATCATTTTTTTCTCACCTCAGTTTAGTTTAAGGTCCAGAAAACCACTCTTCGAACATTTTGTCTTTATTTGCGCTTCTCTAATTTCTTGCTTGACTACCTGCTTATTAGCACCGGGCCCTTATTTAAACATTTCTGTAAAAATAGAACTGATTTAAAATAAACCTAATTGAGCGGAACTCAGATTGAAAAACACTATACATTTCCTTCTCGCTAGTAGCTAAACATTGTCTTTACCGTGCAGGAGGAAGTGGCCCGTCTGTCTTCCTTGCAACCGCAAGTGGAGCTCTTAGACAAACGTTTGAAGGAGCTAAAAGAGGAGAAAGATGGGGAGGAGGACGCTTCAGCCTTTCTGGATGCTGACATCAATGTGTTCAAAGAACACTACCACAAAGTTCTTGAGGATCTGAGGGCCAGAGAGAGGCAGCTACAACTAAGTAAGACGTTCTACTAATGAAAATGAATGTTTTGTCAGTGCTGGAACATATGGACAAAAGTATTTGAAGATCTGGTTCTTCTCCAGGAAGTGCGCCATATTTGCAATGAGCATTTTGTGGTCAATTAGTGTGTTTCATAATTGCAATGAGCATTTTGAGGTCAATTAGTGTTCATGCCCCGAAAATATTCTGTACTGTTTTGGCACAATATTGCAAAAGGAGAATTCCAGGATTGTCTACCCTAAACAATTTCCAAAAATTGGAAGAATTGGATTAGCCAAATGATGGTTTGCCCTTAGACATTTGTCCATATCAAAAGTCTTCATAAACAAGATAAAAGACAAACCTAAAAATGATTCATCTTGCCACGTCAGTTATTGTGAAAACACTCGTTCAACACACTAAGCCGGTAGAATGTAAAAGGATAAAATTATTGTTTATAATTGTGGTCTGGTTAAATAAATGTCATTTTCCAAACCAAGTAGATTTATAGTATTTTGGAAAATAGTTTTTCATTTGATGAACAAAGCTTGATAAATGCAGACTTGAGTTTGTGTTTTTTCTTCGCAAAAATAATTGATGTGCTCCCTTATCTTTAAATTACATTACACAACACAAACATAGTAAACAAATGATAAAAAAAGATTAAATTATCGTATCATCACCAGAAAAAACATCAATAACTAGCAGTAAGATAATTGTTTTGAATTGGAATTAATCACTTATTTTAGCTTTCATCAGTGTTTATTTTACCTGATAACTTTATAAGACGAGGATTCAGTAATATACACTTGCTTCTAATGAACCTGCCCCAGGTAGTGTCATGAACATGTCTAACAGTGTTCAGCAATGCAGGTTTGCTTATTTCCTTTCATATGTAGTGAGTGCTAACAAAAAGAAAACTAAGCCATACATTATATTATCATGTTCTCATGCATGAACCTTTTGACAAAGCACACTTGCATGTCCTATTTAGTCGAGAAAGACTGCATTTCATTTAGTCAGCACATAGTAGAGACTCATTCGCCTGCGCATATTTATTGTCTGGCCATCTTCCTCTCTTTTTTTGCTCATCCAGTTTTGGAGAGCTTGCCCCCAGCTCGTTATAAGGAGACAATTTCCACGCTGTTAGCGTGGTTACAGGAATGTGAGGCCAAACTGGCTATTCCATCCACAGCTGTCACAGAGTATCCTATTATGGAGCAGAGGCTGAAGGACATGGAGGTACAGTTTCACATTTCACATTTACAAATTATTCATTTCAGCTGCGTTTCCCTTATAAATGGTGACTGCGAACTTACTCTACTCATTCAAAGCATATTATCAGATTTCCATGCAAATATCCCCTTGGCCCGTGAGTGACGTGCATATTTTGTGTTTGAATACATTTATCAGGGCACACAACAGTATGAGTTGTGACTGCTTCAGTTAATTCGTCCATCCAAAACATGCCTTATGACTTACGTACATACTGTATGGACAAACATAAATGTATTGGTAATTTAGTCTTCAATTTAACAAACATGTACAGTATGTCTTTGGAATGTAGGGGAAAAAAAACTGAATAACCAAGACAAAACCCACACATATTTCCTTGTTATTGGAATTAGGTTTAGCATCAAAACAGGAGGGGAAATGAAAATGCTTTGACCTTTCTCATCACTTGTACACAAATAGTTGGCCCGTAGGAGTGCCAGCCCACCTGTCAAGTGTAAAATTAAACTACCTGTTAGATCTGGTTGACAGAAAATGTGTGCATGGTTAGTTTATATGCATAATATGTCTACTTTAAGTTAAAATCTGTGTGACGATTGGTGAAGGCCATTGTCTGCTTAACATGCAGCAAGCTGGCCGCCTTGCTTGTCTCGCTTCGTGTGTTTGTCTGCAACGCTGTAATTATGAGAGGCGGATGAGCGAGTTCCCAGTGGAGCAAAACAGGCGATAGTAATGATCACAATATCTACTGTCTACACTTGACACTAACTCCCTAAGCTTTAAATAAATATAACTAATTCAAATATTGATGTTGACAGCTTCATTTGTAAACCAGGTGATGGGATGAATTTTGGAAACTCTTTAATTTCTTTATGAAATTTTTGGATAATATAATGAAGAGGGGGTACTTTAATTCAAAGTTTTGGATCATAAAACATAGCCATTACTTTATCGGGTTTTTTTTGGGCTATTAACTTTTAAAAAAAAATTTAATACTGTAAGTTGGGGAATTTGTGAATGTGAATATATACTGTGGTAAGAGAAAGTATCTGAACCTTTTGGAATTTCTCACATTTCTGCATAAAATCACCATCAAATGTGATCTGATCTTTGTCAAATCACACAGATGAAAAAAAAGTGTCTGCCTTAACGAAAACCACCCAAACATTTATAGCTTTTCACATATTAATGAGAATAGTATGTGACAGAAAGGGGAAAAATAAGTCAGTGAACCATCACATTTAATATTTTGTTTTCCCCCTTTGACAGCAATAACTTCAACCAGATGCTTCCTGTAGCTGCAGTTCAGTCTGGCACATAGATCAGGACAAATCTTGGCCCATTCTTCTCAACAAAACTGCTGTAGTTCAGTTCGATTCCTGGAATGTCTGGCATGAATCTCTGTCTTTAGGTCATTCCACATCTCAATGGGGTTCAAGTCTGGACTTTGACTTGGCCACTCCTGAACGTGTATTTTGTTGTTCTGAAACCATTCTGAAGTTTATTTACTTCTGTGTTTTGGATCGTTGTCTCGTTGCAGCATCCATCCTCTTTTTAACTTCAACTGTCTGACAGACAGCCTCAGATTTTCCTGCAAAACATCCTGATAAACTTTTGAATTAATTCTTCCATTAATGATGCAAGTTGTCCAGGCCCTGAGGTAGCAAAACAGCCCCAAATCATGATGCTCCCTCCACCATGCTTCACGGTGGGGATGAAGAGTTGATGTTGGTGAGCTGTTCCGTTTTTCCTCCACACATGACGTTGTGTGTTACTCCCAAACAATTCAACTTTTGTTTCATCAGTCCACAAAATGTTTTGCCAAATAGACTGTGGAGTGTCCAAGTGCCTTTTTGCGAACATTAAACTAGCAACAATCTTTTTTGCTAGACAGCAGTGGCTTCCTCCGTGGAGTCCTCCCATGAACACCATTCTTGGCCATAGTTTTACATATAATTGATGTGTGCAGAGATATTGGACTGTGCCAGTGATTTCTGTAAGTCTTTAGCAGACACTAGGGTTCTTTTTTTTACCTCTCTGAGTATCCTGCGCTGAACTCTTGATGTCATCTTTAGTGGACGGCCTCTCTTTGGGAGAGAAGCAACAGTGCCAAACTCTCTCCATTTGTAGACAACTTCTCTGACTGTCCATTGATGAACATCCAGACTTTTCTACATGGTTTGATTTATAGATGGCAGCTTTAAACCACTCATCAGTGATTGGGCATACACCTGACTTAAATTGGTTGGTAAGAATTGGTTTTAATTGCTCTTTAAGTCCCCTTAGGCAGAGGGTTTACTTACTCCCCCCCCCCTTCTGTCATTGTTTGCATGCTATCCTCATTAAAATATGAAAACCTGTAAATGTTTGGGTGGTTTTAGTTAAAGCAGACAGTTTTTACATCTGTGTGATTTTGACAAAGTGGCAAAGATCAGATCACATTTGATGGGGATTTAATGCGGAAATGTGAGAAATTCCTAAAGGTTCAGATACTTTTTCATACCACTGTATATATACATATATCGTAATTTTCTGACTATAAGCCGCTACTTTTGTCCCTCATTTTGAATCCTGCGGCCAGTAGTCCAGTGTGGCATATTTGTATATTTATTTGGGTTCATAGAGTTAACAGTCATAAACATAAGACTGTCATAATTATGACATGACGCTGTCATGGGCATTAATGAATGCCTATGAAAGCTGCAAATTTTGTCACTAACTCCATTTCTGAATTTGCCAGTTGACACAAAATGATATCTGTCAGAAGCATTCATTAATGCTCATGACAGTGTAACGTCTTTATAATGAGTGTCTTATGTCTATGACTGTTAATATATTTTGGTGTAAATATCCCATCATACATTGTGGACAGCTGCGGCTTATCTATGAACAACGCTGTGTGTATATATGCATATGTATATATACAGTATGGCGGAAAACACTCAGGTGACTTGAAGTTCCGCTCTGAGACCCCCAATTTAGCCAACTTTCAAAATTGGCCGATATGCATGTGTGATACATCATTGGACAGCTTAAAATCTCAATTTTCTGGGGGAAGAAACATTTTGAGCAGGAGGGCATTTTTTTAGAAAAAAAATTTTTTAAACAGCAAAACCCTATCGGGAGGTGAGAGCACACGAGAACAGAATTACAGATGCCATGACTTCAACGAGATATTATCGCGTACTTACTTTGTTTCGATCCAAAAACTCCATGTAGCATGTATCACTGAGTGTCAAGACACAAATGTGAATGGCCACAGCCGGATTTTTGGGGGATTCTATGGGTGAAACATGGTAATATAACAAGGGTCGCGATGCAGAAATCGCAGACATCAAGGAGTGGTCGAGATTTTCTTTTTCATATATTTAGCCTTTTAAACGTTTTTTTTTTCCAACTTTTTTTTGTTTGGATCAATTACTTATCATCTAACATATTGGAGAAAATGCCACAGTAACAAAAAAATACAATTAGGCGATAGTTATGAGGTAGATATCCGTGACTTTTTTACAGACGCCATTTATTTCATTGTGACATAATTTGTTTAAAAGTATAAAAAATGTGAGTGAATAATTTTTCAAGTTTTTTTTTTTTTTTTTTTTTAAACAAAATATGAGACATCAATGAATGATTCTAAGCGAAAAACGACAGACATTTTGAATAATAGATATAATTAATTACCTTCATTTTATGGCTGGGTTGAAACAAAAGCGGTTGCGCGACATCTGTAAACGGGGGTTTTCAGGGTAAAACGGACAAATTAAAAATAGTTCGGGGGCTTCATGCGCCATGAATCTGCTATGGCAGCATATAGACATATTGGTCTATCAAACACAACAGTTCTTTTGGCTTAAAATACAGCAGTTTCTTTTAAAGAGGAGTGCAAGAGCAGAAACTGCTTTTTCAGTCTTCTCTGTGTTTTCCGCCATATATATATATATATATATATATATATATATATATATATATATATATATATATATATATATATATATATATATATATATATATACACTAGCATATACTTCCTACTTTGGGATTATGTGAGCAGTAATTGTAGAAAGCCAATAACATGCGGAGTTAGACAAAATTAGATTAAAACCTTGTTTCCTGCTTGCCATCATCTCGGATCATCTCAACATGATTCATACATGCAGTAATGAAAGTACACATGCAACATTATTATATCATACTGAATGATGACAGATCATGGTAGAATGGTAGACAAGCCCAGATGATAAATGTTTCAGGAAATTTCAGGCTTAATAAAGATTTTCTCAGTTGATGCTGCCCTAGATATGAGCTGACAAGTATGCTTATCATGTATTATTAGTGTTGAGCATGTATATGGCGGAAAACACTCAGGTGACTTGAGGTTCAGCTCTGAGACCCCCAATTTGGCCAAATTTCAAAATTGTCCTTGGAAAGCTTAAAATCTCTATTTTCTGGGGGGAGGAGAATTTTGAACAAGAGGGCTTTTTTGACACCTTAAAAGTAGGTCAAATCAGGTGAGTGAAAAAGACATTTTTGCGACCTTTGAAATTTTCTAGTTTGTCATTTAAAAAAAGGTTTTGGACACACATCCTGGTACATAATAAACAATGAACACTTCAAAATGATCCCCCTTTGTCTACTCAAGTCTTTGATAGTCAATATGCATGTACTAAGACATTGGGTGGATGTATGATGTATAATAATAAAGGAAATTGGTGTGTGAGTAAATGTTGATTTAATTTCGCCTTCTGATTTATTTTGTAAATAAACATGGCTAAACGGGGAGTTAGCTGCATAACTACACTGCATACAGTTTTTGATTTGGCATGATTTTTAATTGTGCAAAGAAAAACATTTCCAGGGGAATTATAGAGGTTAAATTCCAATACCATAATATTTAGATTTTTGCAGTGGGCTTTTAAAATCTTTTTTCATTTATGGTTAAAGAATGTGAATGCGAGATACTGAGAATAAAAGGCTCCATATGCATAAAGGGAATATATAAATTTGAGTACATACAGTAACACTATTTATTGTATTTAGCCTTGAAGCCTAGGACCTAGGCCAGGGTTCACTAAATCCGGACCTCGGTGCCACTTTTCCTGTCGTGTTTTCCATGTCTCCCTCCTCCAACATACCTGAATCAAAATAATCAGGATCATTATCAGGCTTCTGGAGAGGTTGTTGATGACATAATCATTTGATTCAGGTGTGTTAGGGGAGAGAGATGTGGAAAACACGACAGGAAAAGTGGCACCGAGCTCTGGATTTAGTGAACCCTGACCTAGGCTTTATAAGCATCTAATGTATCTACTTCATCGATATCGTCCCATAATAAGCAATCCGAACGGCAACGAGGGTCAAAAAGGTAATGGACAGCATGCAAAACAGCTAGCCTGCTGTGTCCATAATTCTCGAGCTAGCGTTCGACTGCAATGTATTGTCTTTTTGTGGCTTTCCGTTTACTCGAGGTGAGAGAATGAGAGAGCATAATTAGAGACACCATGATTTTAACGATATTATCGCGTACTGGCCTTGTTTTGATCAAAAACGTGCAGCATGTATCACCGGATGTCAAGACACAGATGTGAATGGCCACTGCCGGACTGTGGGGATTTTATGGGTGAAACACAGTAATATATACTCAAAAAATTGACTCCAGTATGTTGTACAGTTTACTAAAAGACAATGTGCATTTTCAGCAAGAACACATCATGTTTCCAAGGGGAGCATGATTAAATCATGCAGTCCATACATAGACATGAACAATGAATGAGTAGCTAGATTAGATCATGTTGATGCAACATACAGTAATGTTAATGTGCCTTTCCAACCAATTACAATAGTCTCATCATGTCTCGCGAGATTTAAAAGTAGGGTTGCCAACTCCCTGAAAAAAATAAGTGACACCTCATTCGTAGAGCCGGCCGGTCCAATAACCGTCAACATTTATTTATTATTTTGTTTGTGAAAAGTGTTTTTTTTTATTAGATGGGGCTTTGCAAGGCCTAGCTAGTAAAATTTCTTTCTTAATCTTATTACCTGGGTCTTTCCGAAGGAAAGATCAAGGTTATGTTGTTCTGCAACTTTATTATTACCTGGGTCTTTCCTTTGGAAAGGCCAGGTATATGCTGTTCTGCAACTTTAGCCTATTTATTCTTCCCATTTTATTATTATTATTTTTCATCTTATTCTCTGCGTTTTTTCGTCCCGCCGCGCAGCCCGAACCGTTGCTCCGATCGGCACTGTTCCAGTATCGACACGTCCGGAATTTTCGTGTGACTGTGGCTTTTTGTCAAACGGCCCCGAAAAATTTTCCGTTCGCCCGTAAATGGCAATTTTCCGAAAAAAAAAAAAAAAAGTTTCAAAATGTATCTAGTTATCCACGTTTTTTCCGGCGCTCTGGAGACTCCAAACCGTTTGACTGACCGGCACCGTTTGAATATCAAAATGACCGGAATTCCATTCATTTTTAATGGCTAGCATTTTCCCTTCATTTTCAAAGACAGGAAAAAATAGGTGGTTGTGATTTTTGACCACTTACCATTACAACCCAATGACATTGAACTGGCGCCTAAGTCAATACCACTGACAGCTATATACGTCCATGCCATTGACTATCATGAATGTCGCTACTATTAATGCCAATGTACTGGATTCCATTGAGGCATATATAAATTGATGCCATTGACTGCCATTTACGTTAAAATTAGGGCTGTCAAACGATTAAAATTTTTAATCGAGTTAATCACAGCTTGGAAATTAATTAATCGTAATTAATCGCAATTCAAACCATCTCTAAAATATGCCATACTTTTCTGTAAATTATTGTTGGAATGGAAAGATAAAACAAGACGGATATATACATTCAACATACTGTACATAAGTACTGTAGTTGTTTATTATAACAATAAATCTACAAAATGGCATTATTATTAACATTCTTTCTGTGAAAGGGATCCATGGATAGATTCTTAAAGGATAAATGTGGGTTTGTATATTGTGACTAAATATTGCCATCTAGTGTATTTGTTGAGCTTTCAGTAAATGATACTGTAGTGACTTAACTGTTCTGCCCAAATGCATGATGGGGCAACCATGACTGTGTGTGGTGGCTGCAAATGCTATATCTTCTCTGCGTTGTGTACAATGCAGGGTGTTAAGAAAAAGATCAACTCCTGTCATTCTTTCCCACTACAGCCCTTGAGGACCGGTTTGCCCACCCTTCATATAGACATATTGTTTTATCAAACACTATAGTTCTTTTGGCTTAAAATACATATAGGCATAAAATACAAATAGGGGTGCAAGATCAGAAACTGCTTTTTCAGCCTTGTCCTTGTCAGCCTTGTCTGTTTTCCGCCATATACATGATGTTCTGCAACTTTAAAAAATCATGACCTTTTAATTGATGTCAGTACAAATTCAGCTGCAATCAAACAAGCAAAGGTGAAGTTCGTTTGGGATATTACACCCTCTCACCCGGAAAAAGGGCTAATTTTTATTTATTTATTTCTGTCGGAGGACCACAAGCAATGGTGCATATTTGCAGGGAATCAGTTTTCACATTTTCATTCTTTCTGAGAAAAATGCAGTTACATTATCATATCATATGTTTTAGCAAGAAATACTGTTTGTGGTGTGGTACTAAAACAGCTTTTCTCCTCCATGTGAATTTTCCAGGCACTCCAGGTGGCGTTGACCAGTCACCAAGGGCAAGTGGACTACCTGACATCTGCTGTGGAGCAGGTCTTTCAGAAAGCTCCACCTGAAATATGCCAAAAGTAAGACTTTCTCAGATGAAACCTTAATGAATTTCTGTATGGCTTTTTATATCAAATTCCAGTCGTAACATGTCAAATACAAATAAAGCTTAATTAAGTCAGTTTTATCTTCCAGGTATCGTACTGAGATGGACAACATCATGGCGCGCTGGAGACGACTTGGCACCATGCTGACGGATAACACCAAGACAATCAAGGAGCTCATGGCCAAACTTATGCAATTTGAGGTGAGATTGGAACACACACACAAGCACATACACACACACACACACACAATATGCACTTTATAGTACTATATTTTAAGAAAGCAATTTCGTACATTTCATCTCAGACGATGAGTTCATTTTGAATCACGTCTTTGGTAATATTAGGTCACTTACAGGTCACTTCCTGTTAATTTTGTATCTTGAATCACCTCTTCGATAATTTTATAGTAACTACAGGTCACTTCCTGTTGATTGTAGAAATTTTTGGGGGTCTCTTCCTGTTAATTTTGGGACAATTCAAAGGGTTTGGGGGGATTACACCGTAAGGATTGATTGTTAAAAAAAAAAAAAAAAAAAAAAGTGTTTTTTTTTCATATATTTAGTATGTTTTTCCATTAGAATGACGTGAAGACGTTAAAGAAGTGGATGGCAGATGTGGATGTGTTCTTGAATGAGGAATGGCCAGCACTCGGAGACTCTGAAGCTCTGGAGAAACAACTAGAACAATGCACGGTAAATTCAACTTCTCCTGGGAGCTGATTTGGTTAAGCGATGACCAAGATTGCCGTAATTGATTGCCTAGGCCTTAGTGAACGACATCAACACTATTCAGCCAAGCGTCAATGGAATCAACGAAGTGGGCCTTCAGCTGAAGAAGGACGCGGAGCCCCCTTTCGCCATTCATATTCAGAAGGAACTGGATGACCTCAATGCCCAGTGGGAGCATGTTTGCAAACAGGTAGGTGCAACCGGCCCTCATAGGCATGCAGCACATGGGCATTACTCTTTTTGCTTTCATGGGTCCATCTGGAATGTGTCCCTTTAGGCTTATGCTAAGAAGTCAGCTCTGAAAGGTGGCCTAGATAAGACCATGGCTCTAAGGAAGGAGATGCAGGAGATGCAGGAGTGGATTAACCAGGCTGAGGAAGACTACCTGGAAAGAGATTTCACTTACAAAACACCCGAAGAACTACGCAAAGCTGTGGAGGAACTCAAGGTACATGGCACCTTGCTTACTTCTCTTTTTACAATGCAAAGAAAAATCCTTCAATTATCATGTCACAGTGTGATTTCTCACCGTCATCGATAAACCCCACATGTTTTGAACAGTGAAACAAAAGTAGATTTGGAGAGAAGAGAACCAACATTAGCACTGACCGTACTGTGTTTGTTGTACTTCAAGTAGCCTATTATTGCGCCTTAATAATTTTTTTTTTGTTTTTTTTTTTTTGTTTTTGTTTTTCTTAAACCTGTCCTGTTCAGCTGTTTGACACAGAGAATGGAAGTCTAAGTGCCCAGATTCTGAACAGTTTTAATGTTTCACATTGAGAGTCTGACATACTCCCATTGTGATCATTCAAAATACCTTTTTATTATGACAAAGCAGCGAACAGGAAGGGATTATGGGGGGACAGAAGAAAAGAAATACAAGAGAAGAAGGAAAAGAAACACATACACAAACAACAACTAGAAATACATTGAACATCTAAACTAGTTACTAATATGCTGGTGCTATCGTCAGCGAGATGTATTTCCGGTTTACACCATGTGGGGGCCTATTGGCCAGTTTATTGCGCCTTAATAATTATATATTAAGGTTGCAAATGTTCTACACAGCTAGAGCCATTCATCTGTGCTGCAGCAAAGCTTAGCGTATTACTCCTTTGTGCTTCGTCATAGATGGACAGATTTAAACAAATGAGTTGATAAAGCATCATGCGCCTGCGTCAATATGTATTGGTATGATAAAAAACTGTGCATCTCCTCACCTACCCACAACTCAAAAATGCGTGTCACCCTTTCTCATACACGGCACTCATCAATTTTCCAGCTGCATCAATTCTCTTTACAAAATGTGGCGTATTTGTGATGTAAATCGTCAGCAGCGTTAATGCTATAGCACTCCCCGCAAGATTTCCATTCTGCCATCTTTTCAGTCTTTCAAAGAGGTTTGCTAGAAGGAGTTGAAGATGAAAAATAGATTATTTGCTTGTTTTGTAATCTCTTAGTCTGTCTCTGCTTCCTCCCTTTGTTATCGTTTTCCTCCTTAAGGGTTATGTGGGCGATCCTGATTCATTCATCGTGGCCCATGGTTCTTTCAATTGTGATTTGTTCAACACACTCCATCAATTCTCTTACTTCTTTTCTCCACTGTGCCTCCCTCCTTTGACCAAACACATTGCCTCCCCTTCAGAGGGCCCAGGAAGAGGTCCACTCCAAGGAGCTCAAGGTCAAACTCCTGACTGATAGTGTGAATAGTTTCATCGCCAAGGCACCGCCTACTGCTCATGATGCCCTGCGTTCAGAGCTTGATGTGCTGAAGGTCAACTATCAGCGCCTGTGCAGCCGCCTGGACGGAAAATGCAAAACTCTCGAGGTAACGTATTTTTTTTAACTCACAAAAGTGAGGAAAGATGTGGCCATTTGTCTATGTCAGTGGTGCTCAAATGTTTAAGTCAAGGACCCCTTTGCAGCGTCTGTGTAATTACTGTGTGATGCAGGAGGTTTGGGCTTGTTGGTGTGAGCTGCTGTCCTACCTGGAGCAGGAAAATGCCTTCTTGGACCAGCTCGAGCACAAGCTTGATCAAACTGAAAACCTTAAAGGTGGAGCAGAGGAGCTGCAGCAGGCGCTAGATGTGAGTGTGCTCCAAAAAACCCCACAAAAAATTGGCACTCACTTCTTGTCTTGATGTACAGCTAAGCAATTGTAAGTGTTACATACTGTCAAGACTGGAGTTGAGAAATAATTTACTGGGGAAAGAAACTCTCGCCTTTTGTTTTCTTTATTACTAGGACAAAGCAAATTGAAAGAAATAATAATGAGATATATATATTAGGGCTGTCAAACGATTAAAATTTTTAATCGAGTTAATTACAGCTTAAAAATTAATTAATCGTAATTAATCGCAATTAATCGCAATTCAAACCATCTATAAAATATGCCATATTTTTCTGTAAATTATATATACATGTATATTCTGTAAAATAAATTGTTGGAATGGAAAGATAAGACACAAGATGGATATATATATTCAACATACGGTACATAAGGACTGTAGTGGGCATTTCACTCTACTGTCATTTAAATCTGTCTATGCTGTCCTCACTCCAAAGCGTCTACTTTTTCCAAAGCTAGACAGCTAGTGAACGACGCCTTAATAATTAGACTTCTTCCTTTTTCATCTGATTTATTAATAAAATGGCCTCAAACCATTGTCCTCTTTAGACTGTCGTAAAACTACAAAATAAAAGTACACAAGCATTGCATTAGCAACAACGTTAGCTTAGCACGCTATACAGGTTCACTAAACATAAACAAAAAGCGTCTCATACAAAAAATATAACATTTCGCTTACTAACATAATATGTACATTCTTTACAACAACCATACTTACGGACAAATCTTGTCCAAGGATCATATAAGCACAACATTATCAGCCCGAGACGTCGTGCAGCCATAATGAACTGGCAAGAAAACAATAAACCATGTCGCAAAGCGACAACAAGAGTTCACTGTTGGACAGCACAAAAAGCCTTGCTGTAAAACTTACCAAAAGGCAGAATACTGTCTGAGCGGGACATGTGCGTTAATTGCGTCAAATATTTTAACGTGATTAATTTAAAAAATTAATTACCGCGCGTTAACACGATAATTTTGACAACCCTAATATATATATATATATATATATATATATATATTTTTTTTTTTTTTTTTTTTTTTTTTTTACGCTGCTGCTGGATATTTCAAGCCCTCTTGACAAAGTGAGATACAGCTCTGGCTCATAGGCAACAATTGATACGGTCCCAAATTAAGTCACAACAATTACACTCGAGAGATCTTCATATGTAATCTAAGACTATGCGTGACGTACTGAAGTAAGTATCATATTAAAGTTACATGCTTTATTTTTATTTTTGTAAAGCATTACACGTGAGTTGTCAAAACAATCACACACAAAGCAATATGGGTATGTGTGGCATAAGGAACTTGAAATTATTAAAACTAATGAAAATTGATAATATTTTAAATTCATGAAAGAATTCCCAACGAAGCATGTAACTTTAATAGGAAAATGATCACCATGTAATGAGAGCCACCACAGGAGCTGTATAATTTATTTATGCAAAGAAATATGAAACAATTTGTTTGTCCAAAATTCAGTGTTTTTACTAATACAGTATTTGCAGTTAATACACATTTAACCCTGTCAGGCAAAGTTGTCACTACAGTGGACAGATATTTAAAAGTCTACACTTAAGACCTTAAACCCTTTATAGCGCAAGTGATTATTTTTGATAATAGAATAACTTAAATATTATCAATTATTATTATATTCTTTCATCTTCTGAACTGCTTATTCTCATGAAGGCCACAGAGGTGCTGAAGCCTATCCTAACTAACAACAGGCAGGAAGCAGGGTTGCAGGGTACATACATTATTATTATATATCCATTATATTTTTCTATAATTTTTTTTTTTACAATTAGGAATACATTTATACATTAATAGAATGTTAAGAAAAACCAAAGAAACACATTAAAAAGAATACAAACGGAATTACACACTGGTTACTATTTGTGACATACTCATATACTGATGTGTTCTGATTAGGAATTCGGGTAACACTTTACAATAAATGTCCCTTAATTAACATTAATTAAAGCGTTTATAGACAATAGACCCTACCCACGTGACGTCACACACAGCCCTAAACCACGCCCCCGCACCATGTTGGCCGGCAACACATCGTTTTTCCCCATTGAGGCTACATACATTCCTCCTATTAACGGCGTTTTTCTGCTACTTAACGGCGATTAAACAAAATGGTGAAGGCGTGTGTGGCTGTTGGTTGCACTAACAGAGAAGATGGAAGGAGAGACGTGAAATTTTACCGTATTCCGAGGGATCCAAATAGAAGAGCGAAATGGACGGCTGCAATTCGACGTGAAAATTGGACACCAAAAAATCACCACAGACTATGTAGTAGTCATTTTATATCCGGTAAGATGCATTTAATATATATTTAGAGGGTTTTGGCCTGACAACCACAATTAAGATCATTGCTAGGCTAATCGCCGACAACATACGACGTAGTACGACATAGTTTCAAATTCAAGATGTTTGTGACTTCCCTTTCTTCCACCATCGTTATTTTTTGAATAATATTTAGCTGGTACCAAGTGAGGGAAACTGGCCTCGTCTACGGGGCTGACAAATAACCACAATTAAGATCATTGCTAGGCTAATCGCCGACAACATACACGTATGTATGTAGTGCGTGCTATCGCTAAACCATATAAACATTAAAAGCCTTAACTCCATTGACAGCGTGCTATCGCTAAACCATATAAACATTAAAAGCCTTAACTCCATTGACAAACGACATGAAATACATTAGACTTGACAGTGGATGTTAGCAATAACAAAAGAATTCGAATTGAAAATTTCGTAACTCACCTTTCCAAGCACAAGATAGATTCCTGCCAAACGAGGACCTGTTTCACCCAACCAGCAACGAAGTATTTGTAAGCGTCCAAGCTCTTGAAGTTTTTCGTGAGAATAGGCTGATTTTGTGTGGACAAGATCATTTTAAATATCAGCGTAGCAGATGTCAGGCAGACAGGGCGAAGACGGTGGGTCGAAAAACATCGATTTGGGCATCAAATATGGATCTGGCGACTGTATAGAACGAAGCTTTTCCTCATAACGCCTTTTATGCAACAGATCCAGTGAGTTTGCGGCATCAGAAAGCACCGGGTCTTCCATGAAATGCATTTTAAATTGCGCCATCAATTGAAACCAATGCAAATACAGAGTCAAAATGACGGCCAAGTGGGCGGAACCCTACAGCGAACACGTGGTGCGTGGGTAGGGTCTATAACTAATGCTTAAGTAACATTATAATTAAAGATGTCGATCGGGTCCGATCACGTAATTTTCAAAGTATCGGAATCGGCAAAAACATATCGGACATGCCTTTTTTTAAATATATATATTTTTTTTATTTAAATCGTTTTTTAATTGTATTCAACGTTACAGACAAAATGTCTTACACTCATCCAGAGTAGTTTTGGCTCAAAATAGGGCTATCAAATTTATTGCGTTAACGGCGGTAAAATTTTTTTTTTATTAATTACGTTGAATAATTAACGCATGCGCTGCACGACCCACTCACACATTGTCGCTGTCAATCTATAAAGACGCCGTTTTACCTATACATAGTGCTAAAAGGCAGCGTATAATGAGTAGAGAGAATTTTGACAGCCTTTGGAGCCATTTTATGTGGCTAAAGCCTTACAATACCTCTCTCAGCAATTAAAAATAACGTGGGAGGCAATGTGGGGAAGAAAGGTAGTAGTTGATCATTTTCTTAACACCCTATGTTCTTTCCCAACGCAGATAAGATATATCAATTGGTGCCCCTACACACAGTCATGGTTGCACTTCCCATCATGCATTTGGGCAGAAGTTAAATGGCTGCAGTATCATTTACTGAAAGCTCAACAAATACACTAGATGGCAATATTTAGTCACAATATACAAAGTCACATTTATCCTTTAAGAATTACAAGTCTTTCTATCCGTGGATCCCTCTCACAGAAAGAATGTTAATAATGTAAATGCCATCTTGAGGATTTATTGTCATAATAAACAAATACAGTACTTATGTTGAACTTATGTTGTACTGTATGTTGAATATATATATTCGTCCGAGTTTTATTCATTTTTTTCTTAATGCACTGCCAAAATGTATATGATCGGGAAAAATTATCAGGAATGATTGGAATTGAATCGGGAGCAAAAAAAAAAAAAAAAGCAATCGAATTGGGAAATATCGCGATCGGCAGATACTCAAACTAAAACGATCGGGATTGGATCGGGAGCAAGAAAAAAACATGATCGGAAAACCCTGATTATAATAATTCATTAATCCCTTATCTAACATTAATTAATATATTAACTGCTACCCAAGGGTTACATGTGGTCAACTTTACAATAATGGTCCAAAAAGCATTCAATAATGGTTTATTAAAAGGGAGGCACTTCAGCATTTAGAATTTCTTAGTTAAGGCACACATGTGCTACACTTTACAATAAGGGTTCAAACAGAATTCTGTAGTGGTTAAGTACTTATAAGGCACCTGTATGCGTATTTTAAGATTAATATTAGATAACTAACGTTAAATAATACCCTAGTAAAAGTTATGTACGCAGCACCCTATGACTCACAAAGCAATGTTTCCCAATTTGGAAGAATATATTCACTTACTTGGACCAGTATACATTAATAACTGTGTATTAATGCACTAATGTATGGCTCAATTAATGTTAAGTTTTGCATTTTATATATATATATATAATTTTTTTTAATGGTTAATGGTTTAATTAGTTTAGTAACTGTCTGTATATGCATTAACTAACATGAATTAATATATTATGTTAATTAATATATTTATTAATAATAGATAAGGGATTATATGAATTGTTATAATATTACTTAAACATTAGTTATTGTTTAAAAATGCAATAACTAATGTTATTTAAGGTACCCTTATTGTAAATTGTTTCTGGAATTTGACCACATTTGAAAGGAATGATAATAACTGCTTTGAATGGTGAAAAATGATGTTGGCCGTGTTTACTCAACAACGACAGAAAACTTTGTTTAAACATGCCTGCGTGCACTTGTCTATGAAATGACCGACTTCGAGTCTTTGACACCTCCATTCTCCATTTTATGTTGTATGTCATATCAAGACAACTGTATTTATTTTCATTTTTAGAGACCTCAAACTAATATAGTACAGTGCCAGTGTGATTACATTACAAATTACACAACAGAGTGGTTATTTAATTTTTGAAACCTCACCTCAAATGGGCTACTCCTTACCAATTGTGTGTAAAGAAAATAAGTACAATACCTCATATACTCCATGTTTCCCTAATGGTATGTGTTCACAGGAACTGGAGGCCCTCTTGCAACACCCTGAGGACAACAGAAACCAAATACGGGAGCTGGCCCAGACTCTGATGGATGGTGGTGTTTTAGATGAACTCATTCAGCAAAAATTGGACGCTTTTAACACACGATGGGATGAGCTTATGGCAAGGGTAAGACGTGATGAATATGGATTACAATTTTATTCTTTCTATTCACCCTGACTAACAGCGTTCTCAAACGTCATGGGCCGCACAAGTTGTAGTTGCCCTCAAGGGGCCGATTTAAACGGTGAAACCGTATAATGTATTTGAGTTTTTAACTTGTCACATGGCAATGCTCGTAACTTAAAACACCCATAACTCAAACCATCAAATTTGATGGACGTGCTGCACTTTGTCATGTCCACCATTGCCTTGGCTGTATAAACACAGACAATGCCCTGTGACTCCCTTTTGCTATGTCCCTTCTACCTTCCCTTTCTCTTGTACCTTGCTTCTGGCCACTGCCAGCCTTCTTCCTTCTGTCTCATCAGGTGGCAGATTAGTCACACTTTTAAATACCCCCCCCCCCCCCCCCCCACACACACACACACACACATGCCCACACCAACTCAGACCCTCCCGGGTTGATCCCACTTACAAAAGCACCAGATTAATGTTCTCCTTGCAGCCTGATAAGCTTTCCTTTGTTTGTCAACCCATTCGAGATTTTGTGCGTTAGAGTTTGTGTGTGTGTGCAAGTGTCACATTCTTGTATTTGAGACATTGACTGTGCGTATTGTCTAGGGTGTGCGTGTGCCAACATACTCATACGAGATGAGAGTCGGCAGCTCAAAGTCGCCTTCGCCTCTCATCACTGAATGCAGCTGTCTAATTTAATTTGAAGTGAAAGATATAAATGTTTGGAGGGTAAATTCATGGAATGACAAAAAGGTTATACGTGAATTGTATTATTCACTTGGTTCAGAATAGTGGTCTTTTTCTTTTCTTTTTTTTTAAAATATTTTTTTAATTTTTTAATTTCTATTTCATATAAATAATAATTGCTCTATTATTCACTGTGAACTTATTTAAATGAACTTGGTAGCTACAAATGGATAGCATGAATCTATTATTAGTTTCTGAAAAATACACTGTAATATTATGATTGTGAACTGGAGCCTTGATCTTGGTCTCATTTTTGTGGATCACAAAAACCTTGCAATGGATGTACATGTGCAAAATGCAAAATAGATTTGCATGCCAAAAAAAAACAATAACGCCTAAATTACCAAACAAATTATTGACTGCTGTTAAAAAAGTGTGTAAGTGCTGATAGATGCCACAGGATATTTCAAAGCACTACTTGAACCTAAAGGAAACTCCTCAACTCATTTCATCTTAGTTCCTTTCCACCAAGATACCACAAGGTGGCATCAAAGCACTACTTTTGTCTATCCATTGTGGATCAATTTACTACTTTACAATTTTAAACATTATTCATTGGTAAAGATGCGTTTAAATGGTGTCAAAGTAAAAATGCAACGTCACAAAAAGGTGTTTTTCAACAGCTCGTGGAGGATGGGTAAAAAAACAGCATAAATAGCTGAATCGCTGAATATACGCACATGTATAACAAATGAAGAATCATTGCAATCACATCAATGCAAAATAGCAGTCTTGTCACCATTCTAATTCAGAGATAGAACACAAGCAGTGCAAGTGTCAAATAACATCTCTTGCCAAGGTCCAGAATAAAGGCTTACACAGTAGGATAAGAATATAATCCCATTATAACGAGGTCTCCAATTTAAAACCCTTGCAGAGATAATATAGCCCCCGTATCCTCCAAAATGTTCTACTATACATACTACTGCACATGCTGTTCACATCAAAGGCAAGTTTACCAAATCAAAAAGTGCTTGTTGGTAGTTATCCACCAAAATACGCAACACATAGGCTATGTCATAAATGTGTGCATTTTGGAAGCCGGCATAGAGTAGCACACTGCCACGGGGTAAGCTTGTTATCACTATTTGTCTCAATGTTTCATATCGCTCAAGTTCTCGTTTCATTTATTAGAAACTGAATGCCCACAAGTCACAAATGTGTGTGTAAGTGAGGAGGGAGGTGCAGGCTGAGAGCTATACTTAGTCATGATCCTTCTGTGCAGGATTAGCATGCATACTGTTTGCATGTCCAGGGCACACATGACTTTAAATGGGTTTATGATGTAAGTGATCGGACACTGTTAGGAAAGGGAAAGTGATCCTTGTCATCGGTAATGTTGATGCAGGGGACTTCACATTGAGACACTATGAGAGAAATACCTCAGAGTCCATGCGACAGGAAGGCCCACACTGGCCGTGGGAGCATATTGGCTGTGGTGGGTGTTTGCTTTCGTCTTGTGTGTGTGGTTGTGTGTGCATTTGTAGTCTGTCTCGGGACAGCTTTTGTGCCCTCAGAAGATGGGTGAACTATGTTCTCCTCATTCACACAAAATCAACTCTTAATGGCTATACAAGCTTTTAATTGATAGATTACTGTTGTCATTGATCACTTGCTTAATTAGTCATTAAGATTGTCGGACCACCCTGAACACCTTGTATTGTGTTTAGTATCAACAACAGTGCTCGACCGTGCTATGAATTTCTTTACAACTTTGGGAGGGAGTTTGAACTTTTGAGCCGTTTTGGCCACCTAAATGTTGTCGACTGCTGATGAATTACTCTTAACAAAAAAACTTTATTTTTCAGATGATATTTCACGATGAAACCGACAATGCACTCTAATCTTTCTGACTTCCTCTAAACTTTTGTTCACCATTTCAGTACTTTTCGCACGACCCACTGTTGTTGTAGACAAATGGTTTAGATGGGAAAATTCACAACAGGTGTTTTGGGCCATTATGTTTCCTGGTTTAAATGAATTGATATTTATTAAGTATGGGTCTGTGAAGCCCTTTGAGACCTTGCTGTGATTATAAATTGTATAAATAAATGTGGCATGACCTGGCAATTCAATTGTGTTTTGACTCAGGCGTCCCTGAGGCAAAAGGAGCTGGCCAAGAACCTCCAGTGGGCCCAGGAGAATGATAAGACACTAAAGGCCATCCAGGAGTCACTGGCTAACACTGAGCGCCATCTGAGGGCATACTTGGCTGACAACATTGATGCTCAACAGATACCACAGGAGGCTCAGGTAACCATTGTTGGTCGAACTAGAGCTAGCAACGTTAAAGTCCATTGAGGCTCCGAAGCATCCCGATTTGCATCAAATTGTGCACTTTCATTGACTGCATGTATCTGATTTTTGTCATGTTTTCCATTGAACATTGATAACAGCTTAGAAAACATAACCACACTTAAATAATACTAAACAAAAAAATGAAGGGTAAAGGAAATAGTTCATTTTGGAAATAAGTATTTAAAAACTCTAATGAAGCATACAACTCAAGCAATACTTGAAAGATTAACTACTTTTCTTGCTACTAAGTGCTGACCCCTCGTGGCCAATATATTGAGCAGCATCAATACTTAAAAGTAAAAAAAATTTTTTTTTAAATATTTCATTTTAAAATTCGCTCAATTGGTAATATGTACTATGCAGAAAATCCAGTCCGACTTGAGTGGCCATGATGCAACCTTGGAGGAGATGAGAAGGAAGAATCAAGAAAAGGAACCATCCCAGAGGATGACTGGACCTATAGACCTTACGCAGGTTCCTTTTTCATTTGAAACTAAACACCCTAACACACACAGATGCCTCACACATCACACAGAAGCAAAGTTTTCAGTGACAAATTTTCCTGAAACGTGGCTAAATGTTTGTTTTGATTCTCAAAAACTATATTCATTCATTCATCTTCTGAACCGCTTATTTATAATAATTTGCGTACCGTTACCAGGTACATGCAGTTTTCCTTCTGAATACTTACTTATCAACCAGTCAAAATCTCAATTGAAGTTGACTTTAGAATACTCTTAGTACTCAATTTCTGCATCGGGTTGTTTGAGTTAATTGAGTATTAAATTTATTAAAAAAGTTATTGTTTATTAAAAACAAAATAACAATACTGAAGTAATGCTTACATATAAGAAAACACTCACACTGTATATGAATACATTCTGAGGTCAACCTTTTCTGCCTGTACCAGAAAATGCTGACAGATGTTTGGACGAAGTTCCGGCTCTTCCAAAAGCCAGCAAACTTTGAAGCTCGCCTGGCTGAGTGTGAACGTATTCTAGCCGGTGTCAAAGGTCAGGTGGGGATGCTGGACATTCGCAGCGTAGAGCAAGATGTGGTGCAGTCTCTGCTGGAGCAGTGCATGGTGCGTGTCCACGTATACGATTTGATCAATTGATGGTTGAAAGTTGATGACCTCTGCTTTGTTCGGCATCTTTTAGAAGTTGTACAAGGTGCTGAGCGAGGTGAAAGGAGAGGTGGAGACTGTGATCAAAACAGGCAGGCAGATTGTGCAGAGGCAACAGACTGAGCATCCCAAAGAGCTGGACGATCGTGTGACCGCACTCAAGCTGCTGTATAACCAGCTCGGCGCTCAGGTGTGAGCACAAGCACAGACATGTTACAAGATGAAGATAAACTTTAAAAAGGCATTGCAGTTGCCTCACAACCTTCATCTTAATCCTGTGTGATGAGGCGAGGCCGTCCAAATGAAATGAGTCCAATTATTTGGCACTAATGGTGGAACATTAATGTCATATACGTCATTAGCGTTATGTAGTTATTTAAAGAATGATTACAAGCCATAAGTCAAGGTAAGACTGTGAACTGGTGCCTTGAGATGTGAGTTTGATTCCTTCCTTGACAACTCTCATAACTCAAAATACTCATATCTGAAATTAAGTTACAATCCTCTCCAAAAACATAATTTTTGTAGTGTTTTTAATTATATAAAATAGTGCTCTATAATTATGTGACACCAACATGCGGTAAAACATAGCCTTTTATTATACAGTCAAAACTAGACAACACAAGTGATGTTCTAAACTGCAAGTAGTACCGTATTGGCCCGAATATAAGACGGCCCTGATTATAAGGCGACCCCCTCTTTTTCAAGACTCAAGATTGAAAAAAGACTTTTTGAACACCAAATTAGTTTTTAAACAGAAAATAATTACTGTACATCCAAAACAAATGATTATAACAATATATTTGAGAGAAAAAGCATGTTATTTTGCCTCATTCGAATCTCAATATCTAAACATTTAAATATGTAAACTAAAGTGCAATAACATTCGTAAATGAATGGCTTCTGGTTTTTGAAATGTAAATAAACCAATTAGGGGTGTCAAACGATTAAAATTTTTAATCGAGTTAATTACAGCTTAAAAATTAATTAATCATAATTAATCGCAACTCAAACCATCTATAAAATATGCCATATTTTTCTGTAAATTATTGTTGGAATGGAAAGATAAGACACAAGGTGGATATATACATACAACATACTGTACATAAGTAATGTATTTGTTCATTGTAACAATAAATCCACAAATGGCATTATTAACATTCTTTCTGTTAAAGTGATCTACGGATAGAAAGACTTGTAGTTTTTAAAAGACAAATGTTATAGTTACAAGTTATAGTAATTTTTTATCAAAACCCCTCTACATGTTTTCGTTTGAATAAAATTTGTAAAATTTTCAGTCAAAAGCAGAGTTAATATAATAATAATAAGAATAAAAATAACAATAAGAATAGAGTGACCAAAGTCTGAGTAAGTTTTACGTGTATTTTGCATAGCTATTTTGATATGGAATGCCAGTTCATTTTGCATTGTTGTTTAAGTGTGAGAATAGGGCCTCTTTACTATAGACTGAAGTGCTTTTTGTTTTTGTGAACATTATTTTTTTTTGAGAGCAATAGGAATATTATTTTTGTTGTGCTGATGTGTGTCGATAATTTTGACAGCCCTAAAACCAGTCTATTGTGATAAAACAACAAAATTGCAATAACTGCATTAACCATCAAAGTGAAGTCTAACTGTAACTTTAGTCTTGAAACAAATCTGAATAAGAAAAAACATTGCAATAAAATAATGCAAACTGGTTAAACTTACAAGAGTAGCTGAGATCTGTCATAATAGAACATCGCTTCAATGATATCCGGGGCCATCTAGCGTCGTGAATGGGGAGAGTAGCTGAGATCTATCATGACAGAACATCGCTTCAATGAAATCTGGCGCCATCTAGCATCGTGAATGGGTATAATGTCTAGACCGCGAATTTAAGACGACCCCCTCTTTTTCAGTGTTATTTCAATCCAAAAAACACCGTCTTATATTCGGGCCAATACAGTATTGACTGTTTTATCTTTTTTGTGTGTGTGTGTGTGTGTGTGTGTGTGTGTGTGTTTGTTTTTTTTTATTGTGCAGAGGAGCATTATCATAGTGAATTGTATTGTTATTTTATATCATTAAGCTGTTGCATGTAGGTTGGAAATAAATATATATATAATTTTTTAATTATTTGTTTTATGTCATTAAACTTCTACTTGGAGTTGCAATTAAGTGTGACATTGAATAAAAGTGTGTTTTAAAAATTTCTAATCAGAAGAAGTTATGTTTCTGTTTTTGGTCACACAATTGCATTGGGAGAAATCTAATGTCCTTCTGCTTTTTTTTCTTTTTAATTTCATATCTTGTTTTGTTTTTGTAAAGATAACAGAGAGTAAATTGGATCTGGAGAAAATTCTGAAGCTATCCAGGAAGCTACGCAAGGAGCTAAATGGACTGACAGAGTGGCTCGCAGCTACTGATGCTGAACTGACAAGGCGCTCTGCTGTAGACGGCATGCCCAGTGACCTAGAGGCCGAGGTGGCGTGGGCGCAGGTACGATATACAAATGTAATAAAAACTGAATGGAAGCACACATTGACATTGTACCTGTCAAATATTTTTTGACATAGTTTATATTATCGTAAAACACCTGGAAGTGCTTTACATAATAATGTGTAAAGATATCAGGGGTGCACGATATCCACTTTTTGAAACCGATATCGATAACTTCCTGCTCCTCAAGACCGATAACGATACGATAACCGATAATATATGTATAATTTTTCAATGTATATTCACCTGAGTTTTTGAACACCTGTAGGTAAAAAATACTAGTGGTTGATTCAGCATAGATTTGCCTTTGACCGAACCAGAATTTTCATGATGAAATGAACATTATTATAATGAATAAAACAAAGACAAGAACAATTTTTACTTCAAATAAAGTGCCCATATTAATTGTTCCAAATAAATATAATTTGAGTCAATCACAATCAATCAGTCAATATCATTGACGATGTGTTCCCCTGAACAATGAGCACTGATCTAAAACAAACATAAACCCAACAGGAATTGTGCTTTGTCAGCAGATAAAACATTTGGTGCAACAGGAGAGGAGACTTTTGTCGTCTTGGTCCATGAAACAACTTTCTTAACCAGGCAATTATAGAACAGCAAGCCTATAAATAAACAAAAGGCCTCTCAAGAACTTGTAAACATAACACTGTAAAATGCAAACATTTGCTAATTGCCATAGTAAGGTTTATAACTCAGTGAAGGAAAAATACGGCCTCTAGAACAGTAACAAAACTTTGCATACTGGCAAAACAGGAGTGGAAACAAATGCACACATCCCAATCTGACACCGAGCCAAAAATATTATCAATAGGCCTGATAACATATTATTATCGGATTTATTGGGATGACGTCATAATTCCTATTATCGGACCGATAATTATCGGACCGATAATTATCGTGCATTTCTAAAAGATATTTTGGTTAGATACTGTATACTTAAGTCCGCCTTATTTGATAAAATTATATCTCATTTTGCATGTCATTTTTTGTCTTCCCCTTTAACTCTAATACATATATTATGTGCACCTTTTACACATTACCCTCTTGCAGTCCATTCATAGTGAGACTGAGAAACGCCAGCCACAGCTGCAGGCCGTGGTTGAACTAGCAGAAGCCCTCAAGGCGGTTCTTCAGGTACATGGGAGTTTGGTAGAAGACAAAGTCAGCCTGCTCCACTGCAACTGGATTGCTGTCACATCCCGAGCGGAGGAATGGCTAAACCTGCTGCTGGTGGGACTGCACTTTGACACCCAGTTTTTATTTAGGACTGTCTCCTCTTATCAAAGCTAAAATGCATTGTAACATAAATAGCGCTTAAAAATACAATAGCCTAGTTTGTAATGAGGTCTCCTTATTTTCAGGCCTACCAGCAGCAGATGAGGAAGTTAGATGGAGAGATTGAGGAAGTGAACGGATGGATAGACGGAGCAAATAAAAAGATGGATGAGATCGACAACCAGGGACCAAATGATGCTGCACTAAAGGTGGGTGCATTTTTGCTGTGTTGGCATTTTCTAAATATTTTGATTTTGAAATATGACAGAGAAGTCATTTTAAGAAAAAAAGGGCTAAAAACATAATTCAAGCAAAAACATTACATCACAGCACTTGTGGGTGCATGCATGTGTGTGGCCATGCAGGTGCTGCGTGCCGAGCTGGAGCTAATGAGGAAGAAAATGGAAGACTTAAAAACTTTGGCCAATGAGCTCATGTCAACCAGGGGAGAAAACTGCCAGGCGCAGGTTGGGCCGAAAGTGGAGCTCCTTACTCAGAAATTTGACACTGTCGCACAACGCATCGCTTCCGGACAGGTGGGACACTAGGACAATTAGCAATAATGATCAAAAGCTTGTTGTAAGATAACGTCACCATTTCAGACTGCCGCATCTGCCAAAGAACTGGAGCAGTATCACCGTGAAGCTCAGATCTGGTTGAATCTTCTGGAAGAGGAAGTAAAACAAGGGGAGAACCTCAAGGAAGAGGATTTCCAGGAAGACAAGGTCACTAAGATATGAAAAGCAACTCTGTCACCTTTTTCTTTATTTTTTTTATTATTTATATTTGATCCTAAAGTCTAAATCGAGTTCCTTATACATGCGGTTGGCAATGCAGGACTGCGAGGAAAGTGCAGTGAAGGAGTTATTGTTGAGAGGAGAGAACCTGCAGAAAAGAGCGCCAGATACCGACAAGAGAGAACAGATCAAACTGAAACAAAAGCAACTTGGCAATAAGTACAACGCTGTAAAGGTAACTATCACACAAACAACTCCACACAGAAAAGTGATGCGATAAAAAGGTGGTCTCGCGCTAATGTGGGTTTGGTTAGACACATAACCCTGGTTTTGGGAACGCTGTGTAGGAGAAATTGTTCCAAATGTTGAAGCAGTGTGATAGCCATAAAGCTTCTCGAACTGGCGCTGAACTGCTGTCAGGGACAGAAAGATTTCTCACCAGGCGACAATTTTGCAACGTTGCTCGCAATGTCAGTCGTTAAGCCATGGGAATGATATGCTTAGAAAAACTGCAAAGCTGTCAAACGATGATGACCTCATGTCTCTGAATGATGCTTTAAATGAAATAGTAAAAGGCAGTGAATAGTGACCTCTGGGACACCCAGTAGAGGCAATTATAAAGATTTACAGACTGGGCATCAATTACTCACGGCAGGCATCGGTCCCCAGGCCCCACAAATAGTAGGGGCTTACTGTACGCCTCACTATCAGCTCCATCCACTGTCTTTTATCCACTCCATGTGAGTGTGTGTGCCTTGTGTGTTTGTCCAGGACCTTCGCTTGCTCAGGAACAGGAAGGCACTGGCCATTGCACCTCAGTGGTACCAGTATAGAAGGAAGTCACATGACCTGCTGGCCTGGCTAGACGATATCCAGCGCAGTGTGGATCAGCTACCCGACCCTCCCGAGGGCGAGAGGGTCAAGGTGAACATACATGCATGAACACACACATGCACATTTATAAGGACAAGTACATACGTATTCTGTATATTGCACATGGTTGTTTTCTTTTGTCACTCATTGCTTTGTTTTTTTTCCATGGAAAGTCCCTGATGCTCCCTACATTCTTCTTCCCTTATCTCCTGACTATACATCTTTGTCTTTGGCTTTCAGATGATCACTATGACATTTCGCTAAGTGGACGTCTGCGTTGCCCATCATTGAGATGCCTCACTGCTATGTCTTTTTTTTTTTTTTTTGTAACCTACAAGCTTTCAATGTTTCCGTTCCCAAAACACACACATTCCAGTGATTGTACTCATCATCAATGCTAATAAAGTCTCACAAAAGTCGTATTTGTCTCACTATGCTTCCTCTTAAAATTCAGACTGCCCCCCCCCCCCAACACAAAAAAAATGACGGCCTCGGTTGATTTTCACCCCGTAGGAAATTTCCTCACAGATGGCCCAGAAGAAGGAGGAGCTTAAGGAGTTGCAGGGTTTAGCCAATCAGCTTTCAGAGGCTGGAGCCGCCAATCTAGTGGAGCCCCGGCAGCTCCAGCTCAACACACGCTGGGTTGAGGTGGAGGGCAAACTCAAACCCTTTCAGAAACGATATGTGAGTTCCAATAGGCGCCTGCAATTCTACTGTGTGCTAACAGAGAACTTTGAAACATAATAGAACTAACTTTTGAACTGCACTCTATCAATAACTAACAATTACTAACACTATCATCCGTGCGGTAAGGCAAGTCCCATTCTATTCCCTGGCAGAAAGATGTTTGCATGCAAGATTTGTGTACTGTATATTAGTAGAGTACACAATAATATTCAAGGGACACGAATTTGAGCTAAACATCCAATAATGTAGTTTTTTTTTTTTTTTTTTTTTCACGAACTCTAAATTCTTTAAGGCTAGTTTATGCTGTGCAAATCTTTGGCATACAAATTGTCTGGCTAAGTGAAGGTATAATATTAATATACTATTATTATAATACTATTTATAGTATGTTGCTGTAATTTGTAACAGGTGAACTACTGTAATTCAAATATAGCTTCAGATAAATAATATACTGTATATTATATACAGTATGTGGTATATATTTTAATCTGGACTATACAGTATAATGAAAATCCACTTAATGTACAACCGGTGATAATTCTGTAGATTGCATTTCAATATACTGTATTTTAAAAGCCTGAGCAATGTATTTTACTGGAATTACATTTCAAGTGTTGAATTCATAATATACAGTAATAAATTCCATTCTGTAGCAATGTAATTAATACTTCCAGGTAATTCAGTGAAATGAGCATTCATAACTAATACATATTGTTAATCTTTAGCCACTTCGATCATTACTGTGGTCAATCCCATCGAATTCTAATTGCACCTCTCATTGACGTTTCTTCACCACATGTTAAATGTTGATTTGTAGAAAGGTCAGGTTCGAATCTCATTGGTCTCTCTGTCTGGTTCTCTGTCACCGCATGCCAACCAATGACATTATGCAGTCTGCCGGTGTGCCAATCACTGACAATGTATGTATCTCTCCATCTAATCATGTGCACCCACCAACATACTCTTATTACGCCACTATGCAAACTGTGATGAGCTTGAACAAATTGCACATCTGACTTGATCTGTGAGTTCAGAGAGTATATAAAGTGTTCTCTGATGAAACATACGTACGTTATTAATTCATTGGCTGCCACCGATAGACGTCTAATCCATTTTGAACAGAGCGGCCAGGCAGTGAATGAAAGCCGAGATTCTCAGTTCAAATGAATTGGACATCTATCACTGTCACTTGCAGCCATTGAGTTAAGGTGACTGTTGTAGTGTAGCTCTGAATTACACTTAAATGGTCATGCAGACATACACTAGTACATTCTAAATACTGCAAGGCATGGTTTATTTCCCCAAAGTACATCTAATGTCAGACATAAACATGATAGTGATAGGTGTATGGCTATAACCTAGCAACCCAAGGCTACTGACTTCAACACATCTGTAATATAGGGTGACACAATAAAATGAGGCACCAAATTTTGTATGCTTCATTTCTTTCTTTTTTTTTGGAATAAAAAGAGACTGCAGCTTAAACTAGTTTATTTTGAATATGATGTTCTAAAAAATATATATATGTATTTAAATATATATATATATATATAGTTATAGCTACAGTCTCTTTTCATTGTGAATCAAGAAATGATGCCTATCCAAATTTGGGGGCTGTTTTTCTGGGGCACCCAATATTGGTGGTTATGTTAAACATGTTGGCTTCAAAGGCATTCACACTAAGGGCAGCACCCTAGAACCAAATACATTACCTATCAAGGGCGTAGGTTTGCATAGGGACGATAGGGACATAACACTACCAACTTTTCAGAATTCTAAAATTGTCCCCACCAACTTTTAAGCAACCTTATAATATTTAAAATAATGTAAATAATAATATACAGTATATATATATCTATAACAAATAATTAAAATAATGAGTTCAGTTATTTTGGGAATTTAGATTGTCTTCTCATATGTTGTAAGGATAGAATTGACCCTACCCTTATGAAGTGAATTATTTTCATTATGGTCATGTTTGCTAATAAAAAACACACATTTATTCTGGAAGTTTTCCAAAATGTTTCATTAGTATTTTTTGAAAACAAAGGTTTGAATTGAACAGTATAGCACCTGAACCAATGCACGTAAAAGTTATTATCAGTCGATACGGATTTATTTTGCATTGATCATTTAGCCTATCAATTAATTATGTTCATATTCATGAGAAATGTGGCCCTTTGCCCCGTTCATCCAATCTGTTTGGTCTTATTAATGTCCCGTCCCAAGCAAAACGTAAACATGCAGGTTATGCTGTTATATCGTCCCTACCAAAATTGAGACCAAACCTATGCCTTTGTTATCTATATTCAGTTATTGGCCTTAATATTAGGTTAACATGCAGAATTTTGTGGATCCCCTATAAAGGTTTGACTTTACAAATACCGGTCTGTATTTTATGTATTTACCCATATACAGTATTTTGACGATTTTGGCTGCTGTCAGTCATACACACAGCTGTTGATCTGATGAGAGCGATAAAAGAAAAAACACCCGTCATTAGTATGATGCAGTCTAGCTCTAATTCATTCATGACTAATAAGTGATTATTGAATACTGAGACATGGGCATATTTGCATGGTAATTGGAAACGGGTTGGATTCGCTTTGCTTTGTACACAGTACAATATCACCTAATTTGGGGAATTTGGTCAGCAACTCTCAGCATTCACTAATTTTAGTAATTTAAACAATAGAAATGTTGTGGTCATGATGTTTAAGTGTTGTGGGAATTTAGAAGTCTGTCTTGTAGATACAGTATATAAACAATTGAGAAATCCCTTTTAATCGCATGCATCATTTTAATATCTGTGTTGCAGAGCAGTATTATTATTATTAATTTTTATTTGACTTTTTTTTAGTAATGTGATCCAAATACTCAAGGTCTGTCAACAGGATGCACGCATGTTTCTCTTCGTGTGCAGGATTATCTGGAAGAGCTGCATGCGCTGTTACGTTCCGTGGCTGAGGCAGACTTCAAACTCAACTCCCCAGAATACTGGCCTGCAGCCTATTACAACCTACCTGAGCAAGACCACTGCCTGAAGGTCAGCATCACTTTGTGGGTCCGGGTCTGAGCAAGTCAACTGAACCAAACTTGAAAAACTTAATTTAATGCAAGTAGAAAATAACCTTGAGTTATGCACACACAGGAAGTGAAGGCAATCATCGAGAAACTGCACGGTCCAGTTGAGACAGCTCTGTCTCGCAGACAAGAAGTAGTATCAGGTGCCCGACCTATGGAGGGTCAGCGAATCCACGAGAGTGCCAACCACCTAGGAATCAACTGGGACAAACTTAACAGACTGCACAAAGAACGGCTGATGTAAATGAGGGGAAGCGGGAAGGACATATCCAAAAAGCTTCATAGAAAAACTAAATTGTTTTATTATTTGTTTGATTGCACTTCAAGTCGCTGGCAGGAATGCAACACCAAGTGGCACAAGTTTGCAGCTGACCAGAGAGCACTTGAGGAGTGGCTTCATGAAGCTGAAGGTGCAATCAAGCTGGCTGAGAAAGAGCCAGCAGCACAAAGGCAGCATCTCCAGGTATCACACAAAGACCCCCAGATCCAAAAAAACAATGAAATTCAAGAATTTCAGGACTTTCTAATGGAAGTAGTCTTTAATGATTATGTGTTTGCTGAAACAATAAAATGAATCTTATGGGGAATGGTATTATATCATGCTCAATTCCCCCATTCAGACAAGCTGAAAACTGATAGCATGGATTCTTACGGTACAGATAAGGAGCTTAACCCTTAGATGCATAAGTTACTGGACCCTACACTCTTCCATAAGTGGGTCAAAATGACCCATATTAGAACCTATGTGTTTTTATGCCATTTCAGTGAAGAATAATCACTTGTATAATAATTAGTATGATATTTAGGGCCACACAAGAATGATTTCATGCTTGAAATATCTTTATGATTCCATTAACATTTTTTGGGGGGTGGGGGGACAGAAGTTACAGCAATAAACTTTATCCTTCCTTGTATTTTATCATCAATGCTAAAGCGCTCCCATGCATCTTTTTGGTGTGACAGCGGTGCTAAGACCTTGTGGAGGCACTGACCGATTTCTGAGGATATTGTGGCTCTGTGTTCTGCCCTGGGTGGGAGGTAATTCTTTCTAGTAAGAGCCCTACCAACTCATTCTGTTGGCCATGATTTTGACACTTTCTTCTTCAGAGGACACATAAGTGGAATCTTATTAGTCAGATTGATCCTGTTCAGTTGGATTTCCAGGTGGACAACTGCCACCTGGACAATAGTCTGGGTCCTCATCATCAGACATTTCGGACACTTGAGTCCAACCACTGTCTCTCCATCATCCAACATCTGTAGGACCATTTTAGCTGTAAATCTAGCACAAATCCGATTGTTTCGTGTTTCGATCCAGGTCACTTTCGTATGTGGTTACAATCCCATCCTGGCCACATTTTTCCAGAATGTGGCTGCGGTCCGAACTGTCAAGTCCCCCAAATTGGAGTTCATGCAGCAGTTAACATCAGCAAAGAGCGAGAGAAACAGGGTGCTACAGTAGCGGTGCAGCTGTGCATTAGCGTTAGCACCTAGCTTGAATGCGGCTTTTGGGGAAGGAGCGGGCTTGACAACAGTAAAAAAAATAAAATGGTGATGAGAATAAGCCTGACAATGCTCAGTTTTCTCTCTGCTCCAATGCTCCTGCGCATGCGGGCCAGTTTGCTCAGCGCATCTCGGACTGCGAATTAGAGCGCATGTGTGATACTTGAACAGGCTCAATGGACAAAGGCAGTATGATCGGGTACACCAAAAAACATGACAAAAAATCGTAATTGTGCATTAGGACCTGCGGTATGAACCTAGCCTTAGTTAGCTAGCTAGTTATTCATTCATTCATTTTCCATGCCGCTTATTCCTCACGAGGGTCGCGGAGGTGCTGGAGCCTATCCCAGCTAACAATGGGCAGTAGGCAGGGGACACCCTGATATGAAGTAGGTTAATTTGCTGATAAATAATAAGAGTTATGAAAGACACACACACACAAAATACTATATGGACATAATACTTACTGTACACGTATCAGCTCTTGCTGTGTAAAATAATCTTCTTAAGGGATGTCACTTTTTACATACCTAGTCTGTGTGGTCCACGGTAAATTTATTCCTGACGGCCAAAGTTGATAAGAATGAAACATTCCCATTGGATTCCATAGAAAATGCATGTGGGTCTTTTTTGACCCACTTGTGGAGGCTTAGGGTAGTAATACAAAAATGACCATTTCTTCAAATGTATAAAAAGTTCATCAAAAATTTGAATGGCATTATATCAAAAACATGTTTTTTGAGGAATACCTGGAATATGAATTGATTACAATTTTTCATTTCAAAAATATTTCAAGAAAACAACCTCACCGGGTCATTTTTGACCCACTTATGCATCTAATGGTTAAATACTGTAAATGTACTACAATATGTTGTAATAAAGACATGTAGAAGGCATTTCCATTGAAGATTCAAGTACTTTATTTTCAAATTCACATTTGGATACCAAGTATTTATGGTACTCACTTTGACTGACCCAAAACCTGAAGTGGGTTTTATTGACTATTGTTGTATGCTAAAGGCAATATTGATTGAAATGATACATGACCAAACTGATAGCTGATTACTGTCAAAGGGACATCCTGTAGCAGTGTAGCCGTCTAAACAAAGTTTGAAACCTAAGGAATTTGAATGATATTCAGCACAAGATGGCCAAGGTAGTTGAAGTCGGTGATCAAAAGAAATGTGTCCAGTCCACTTTACAGGTGTCTGTGATCAACTATCACACTATTTTTGCACAGACAGTGATGAATAGAAGGCCATCTGCTAGCCGATACCCAATCTGCCCCCAACCTCTTTGACTGTGTTGCCTCCATTTTTTTTTTTTTAAAGTTTCTACAGCTCTTTTGTTCAAAGTCTCTACACTCTTTTGTAACTATTTAAAGCAACAGTAGTCTTTTGGTTTAAGACTATAGACCTCTTGTCTTTGTTCTATTGCCCTATTTAGGACCCGATTTGCTCAACGTTGAAATTAGATTGCACATGCAAAGAGATGTGAAAGCTGAACTGTGGACCCGACACAGGCAGAATTGCTTCTTCCAAACAGGCAAAATTGCTGAGCAGCTCATTTTGCTCGGTCTGGGAGGAGTAGATGCAAATGTGATAAAATGTGATACATCAAACCTGAGACAAATTGCATTCGCTGATTTTGTTTCTTTGAACACCGCATCTGAAAGGCAGGTTCAATCTGCTAATGCTAATCCGCCGTTACTTTAGAGATGGACAGAATGGACAGATCAAAGCGGCGCCTGGCTGAGCGGAGGTGGCGTCTGCAAAATTATACAGGGTGGGGAGTTAGCATTTTTCAAATGACAGAAACAAAACTTAGGGTGACATATCATCTATTCAGCAATGTAATTTGGGAGATTCATGATAAATCAGACCGTGAGCAACTAGATGAAAATCTCATATATGTGTGTGTTTGTTTTTGCAGGCCCTGACAGAAGCCATACCACAGCAGGAAGTGGTGTTGAACAGAGTGACCTCTGCAGGCGAGGATATCAGCCAGATGAGTACACCAGATGATGCTTCCCGCCTCAGAGCACAACTCAAATTCCTAAACGCTCGCTGGGCTCATGTCTGCGAACAGCTCAATGAGCGCAAGAGAAGGTCAGTGAATGTGTGTAGACAACAACCATTTTTTGAGATCTACAAATAAGCAGCCAGGATTTGATTACATTACTTCTGTCATTGGTTCAGACTTATTTCCTGTTCATGCAATCGCTGGACGGTCGACAGTATATGTCAATCATTTTGTCAACTTTACTGATTGGTTGATGTACATAGTTAACATTACTTCTAACATCCAAACTAGAGTGAAATCATTATCACATCAATGAATTTAGATTTAACAACATACCATATTGAGAAAGCTTGTTAATGCTTGGGCTGTCTACATTAAGGGCAACACTACAGTCAACGTGTATTTGTCAGCCTATTCTGTTCTTAGGGGTGTACATTTTAATGGCATATTTGACTTGGACTGAACATTTGCTCTCACTTTGCAAGCAAAATATCAGAATATACATTGTTTATCGATTTTCAGCCTCAAGATATCGGAATATGACTTTTGGTCGATATCGGATAGACATAGTAACCATACCCATCGTTTAAAACCATTCACAATGACTGGCTATTAGAAGCCACCCCTAAACCTACCATTCTGGACTTTTGGCAACCGGTATAAGGAAAACTTAGTTTAAGACTGAAACCTCAAACGACACAGACAACATAGTACAGGGAGAAAGGGTGAATAGAAAGAGAAACAAGATAAATTGTGTGATCGGGAACAGGACAAAGAGAACAACGGCCCCGACAACAATGTCAGCATAAGTAAAATTCCTATATGATAACAGCAATTTCCCATCCTGCAGATCAGCAGAAGCGCACGCAACAGCAGCACAGCTACACGAGACAACAGCTTTGATGCTAGGTTGGCTCGACAAGGCAGAGGGGGTTCTGGGCATTCCCTTGCAGCCTGCTGAGTCTCAACACATCAAAGATACGCTGGGCAAAGTGCAGGTACCATCAAAGTATATTGCATTAATCACCAGCATTGCGTGTGCATGTGCCTATGGAAAGCCATTCAAACATGAGCCAAAATGTATGGTCATCCAGCATGAAGTCCATGTACTGGTAAGACAGTTCAGCACACTGATAGAATGACTGTCTTACTAGTAACCTTGTCCTTTTTAACTACAGTGCCACTTTTGGCCTACGTGTACACAAATTCACTATTGTGTCATGTTAGTAACATTACCAGGTACAATCAGTGGTGAGGACAAAGAGCGTACAAGCACATGGACTTTAAGCTGAACAATTTTGCCTCACTGGTAACATGTACTTTCACCAATAACCAAAGCTGTCCTACTTGTGTGCAGAAATGTCATACACTAATGGATTGTATCAGTCAAAAAAAAACATCGACCAATACCCATTAGTCCTTCTACAAGCAATAATACTGAACAGTAAAGCTCAATCAGTGGGAAAAAACATGGACCAGTACCCATTAGTTGTTCTACATGCAATCATATTGCACAGTAAATCTCAAGCTCTTTAATTTGTTTACTTGCTTTTGTGTGTGTGTGCGCATGCCCAGACTAGCGCTTATGTAGCACCCGTGCTACCTTTCTATTTGGCAACTAACCAGAGAATGGTGGGTGCTTGGGTTCGTTTGTATCAAAGGAAAATACTAAATAAATTGGACCCAGAGACGTAGTAAAAATGTAAGGAAATAGAACTATTTTAATAACTATATACAATATATTTACAAACTGTGAATAATTGGATTCACTAAAAATTTAACTTAAATCTGTTCACTCAAAAATAATATATATGCTTGTTAAATTGTCTTTTAAATGTCCAAAAGGCAACTGAGCAATAAACAATTAACAGCACAAAAATCACAGTCAACAATCCACAAACGTTCCGGAACAACAAGTTTGTTTTGTTGGTTTGTTTTTTTTCAAAGTGGGCCCACACTCACACACACACACTCACACTGTCTTGAGTACTCACGCTCCGGAGCATCCCCAAAAACCGATACCAGGCCTGCTTGAGGCCTGCCCAACCCGTTGTGTGCACAGCCGGATTGAGTGCGCCGCAGCTTTGAGAGCGACGAAGTTTTGAGAGCGGTGGAGCTTTGAGAGCGGCGAAGTTTTGAGTGCGGTGGGGCTTTTGAGTGCGGTGAAACTTTTGAGAGCGGCGAAACCTTGGCTGTGGCTTCACACGGAGAAGTTTCCGAGCGGGACCAGCGCAGGGTAAGCTCAAACGTCGTCGTCGTCCTCGTTAGCCTCGCGTTAGCCACGAGTCACGCTAACGGCTTTCCGTCGACCTCCTCGTGGCATCCAACTCCAAACAGACGCGCATTCAACTGACAACACTCTCCCAGCATTGTCGATGAGCAATCCGTGAATAATGGAAAGAAAGCACTTGGCATACAGTCCAACTTGCCGCGAACTCTGCGTCCCGAACGTGAACAAAACCGTTAGCCGCCACACTTGCATCCTCTCGTCTCTCCGAACTTTCTCGAACTCCTTTCTCTCTTTCCCTCCGAGACTCGCGATCCTCCAATCAGCGGTCGACTCGCTTCACTCGCGTCCTCTCGCGAGAGAAAACAGCAGTTCTCCTCGTTGTCTCCATGGCAACGGAACTTAAGCAATAGCATTCACGTCTGCTTAAAATGTCCATCAATTCACAATGAAAACAATGGCGTCCACACAAAATGCTTTCACAAATACATAACAATGTAAGCTGTGTGCATCAAACCTCATAGTCATCCTAGCAAATATTGTTATTATTCTTTTTGGCTAAACCAACAGTTTATAAAAAGAAATAATAAAATACTTGCAGAACTAACTTTTAGGTCACAATTAATATTAATTATTAATTTACCTGATGTGTAGCAAAACGATGTAATGGATTGTATTAACCCATACTATTCTGGATGTTTTGGTATATGCCCAATTATACACCTGGGCTACACCCTCCCCCTTCTAAAAAGTTTTGATGACCCCATCAAAATTAAACTAGTGCATCTTAACGTTCCCAATGCGACGGAGAGATGCCGAACTAGAACAAACAGAGCACAACGCCATGGGGTGGCACCAGAAGGTTTGGCAATGACTTCTTCGGGAGTCTTTGTACATTCCACTTCCAATTAACACTCCACGGCTCAGGACTGTAACAGGGTGATCACATGGATTTCCAAGTTCATCGTAGCTCAGTCTTACCACTGGACGAGTGATTCTCTTTGCACGTTCAACTTGGTGACTGTCCACTTCTACATCATGTGTTGCGTTAGTAGCACACCCTTCTCGACTACTGCACTCAGGAACAGTGTTGGAAGGCAGGCTCGCAACGTCTTGACCCACCACATCAGGAGCCGCCAGATCTGGATCTTGCGTTTCCATTTCGGTAACAACTGGCTGGGATTCCTCGGTGGAAGTCTCAACAGGTTGTGCCAACAGTTTGTCCCAGTCAATGACAATTGGACTATTCCATTGCATCTCCTCCATTTCCGAACAGAGGGAATCATCTTCTGAAAAGTTTTCATTGTCATGTTGGGTTGACTGTTGTGGTTCTTGGGTCTTTCGTCGGTGTGCTCGAGTAACAGGTTTTTGTGGTGACTGTTCTTCCTCCTCTTCTACGGGAAGTCGTACCAGATAGCCAATGGGTAACAAATGGTTGCGATGGACTGTTTTCATGGGACCCAAACCTATTTCTGGTTTGATCTTGTAAACAGGCACGTTAGACAATTTCTCCACCACAACAAATGGTGATGGCTTCCATTTGCATTTCAATTTATGTTTGCCCTGGACTCCAAAGTTTCTCAGGAGCACTCTGTCACCTTGGTCGAGGGCTTGTTCTTTGACATACTTGTCGTGTGATTTCTTGTTTCGTTGATGGCTTCTGTCTGATCTTTCACTGGCCAGAGAATATGCTTTCTGGAGATCTTTCTTGAGCTTGGCAACATATTGATGGAATGAATATGTTTTGTGGCTTTCATCGACAATGCCAAAACAGATGTCAATAGGGAGACGTGCTTCTCGGCCAAACATTAACAGATAGGGAGAATAACCAGTTGCCTCATTGCGGGAACAATTGTAGGCGTGTACCAGCAGGCTGATGTTTTGACTCCACTTCTGCTTCTGTTTTGGATTAAGCGTACCCAGCATTGACAAAAGGGTACGATTGAATCGTTCTGGTTGAGGATCTCCTTGAGGATGGTAAGGGGATGTTCTTGACTTGCGAATGCCCAACATCTTCAATAGGTCTTGAATGAGTTTGCTTTCGAAATCACGCCCCTGGTCAGAATGTATACGGGCAGGAAGACCATAGTGTATGAAGTATTTTTCACACAAAATCTTGGCTACTGTGGTTGCTCTTTGGTCTTTTGCTGGAAAAGCTTGGGCATATCGAGTAAAGTGGTCTGTCACTACAAGGATGTTAGCATATCCTTTGGAGTCTGTTTCAAGTGACAGGAAATCAATACACACGAGGTCTAGAGGGCCTTGGCTTGTGATCTGGTGCAAAGGAGCGGCTCGTTGTGGCAGTGATTTGCGAGTGATACATCGTCCACAATTTTTGATGTACTGCTCCACATCAGATCCCATTTTAGGCCAGTAAAATCTGTCTCTAATGAGTTCAAGAGTCTTGTCCATTCCCAAATGTCCAGATTCGTCATGCAGAGACTTGAAGATCATGGCGATGTATTTGTTGGGTAGGACTAACTGATGCACTTCAGAGCCATTTCTTTCCACCTGACGGTATAGCAGGTTATTTTGGACCAATAGTTTACTTGCTTCTTTATTGAGCAATGCAGCTGACGAGTTGTCATTGGATGAGAATGGTTGACCACCACTGAGTGACTGTTTGACTGGAGCTATAGTGGGGTCGCTGTCTTGAGCTTGAATGAGTTCATGGGCACTTAGTTGTGTTAGTGAACCCAAATCCAACCGGACTGGATAGGAAAAACATTCAGGGATTCCATCAGGTGACACTCCTAGTGACTCTGCTACGGTGATGATCCCTGACTTGGGAGTCTCATTGCATCTTATTTGTTTGCAGAGAGCTTTAACTGCTTCAGGCAGGACTGTCTGCCAATTTTCTTCTGATGTAGGAAGAGGATTGCGTGACAGCGAATCTGCGTCAATGTTGTTCTTGCCTGGTCTGTATTGCAGAGTGAAATTATACGAAGAGAGGGCAGAAAGCCAGCGATGACCAGTTGCATTGAGTTTGGCTGTCGTGAGGATGTACGTGAGGGGGTTGTTATCCGTTCTCACGGTAAACTGAGCTCCATATAAGTAATCATGAAACTTGTCGACCACAGCCCATTTAAGTGCAAGAAATTCCAGCTGGTGCACAGCATAATTCCTCTCCGAAGCACTTAGTTTACGACTTGCAAAAGCAACTGGTCTTAATCCTTCTGGATGCTCTTGATTGAGAACCGCACCCAAACCGTGCAAACTGGCATCAACATGAAGGATGTACGGTTTAGTGGGGTCTGCGAAAGCCAGCACAGGAGGATTTGTCAGGCACTGAATTACCTGTTGAAATGCCTCTGAGCAAGAGTTGTCCCACCGGTCACCAAAAGGCTCTTTAACTTTGTAGTAGGTCTTGCTTGGTGATGGAGTGGACTTTCTGTTCTGGGTAGGGGGATATCCCTTGCATAGTTCTGTGAGTGGTCTCACTATGGTGGAGTAATTCTTTATGAATCGCCTGTAGTACCCACAGAATCCCAAAAAGGATTGCAACGAAGGGAGATCTGTTGGCTGTTCCCACCTTGTCACGGCCTCAACTTTGGCCGGGTCTGTTGCAATGCCGTGCTCTGAAACGATATGGCCGACATATGTTACTTGTGGCCGACAGAACTGGCACTTGTCAAGGGATAGCTTGAGACCAGCTTCTTCTAGACGATTTATGACTTTGAGGAGTCTTTGTTCGTGTTCCTCCAAGGTTTTACCAAACACGATCAAGTCATCAAGATAGACAATGACTTCAAGCAGGTGCATGTCTCCGACCGCCTTTTCCATGAGTCGTTGGAATGTCGCAGGGGCCCCTGTGATCCCTTGTGGCATCCGCTCAAACTGAAAAAATCCCAGGGGACATATGAAAGCAGTTTTCTCTTTGTCCTCTTCGACCATTGGGATTTGATAATAGCCACTGCGCAGATCCAGGACTGAAAACCACTTGCTGCCGGATAAACAATCCAGGGCGTCGTCGATGCGTGGCACAGTGTACTGGTCTGGGATGGTCCTGCGGTTCAGAGTTCTGTAGTCTATGCACATGCGAAGTTGGCCATTCTTTTTGCGAGTGATAACGATGGGTGAAGCATATGGACTCCTTGATTCTTTTATGATGCCAGCGGCCAACAGTCCTTGAAGGTGACGCCGTAGATCATCCAAATCAGCAGGGGCAACACGGCGGGACCTTTCTCGAAACGGAGTATTGTCGCTTAGGCGGATGTGATGCTCGACTCCCTTGGCTAGTCCTACGTCCCACTCATGAGTAGAAAACACTTCTGAATGCTGAGCGAGTTTTTGACTTAGTCTCCTTTTCCATTCATTGCTGATTGGGGAGTCGTTGAAGTCAAATAATGAGGGGTCCATAGCTTCAACCCTTTTGTCGTTCCGATTGGGAGTATCTTTCACCATATCAACCACATGCAGATGAGCGATCACAGTCCCCATCGGGATGGCAGTTGGTTTCATGGACTCATTACGCAGAAGTACCAGGAACTTGTTAGGGTCTAGCATTTTTGAGAACAAAACGGTAGGTTGGATTAGCACACTTGAGGGAAGAGCAGGTGAATAAGCACGTTCAGTGATTACAATACTGTCTCCCAAGTCTTGTTGCCTTTTTAGTTTGCAAGTAGCAATGTGCTCCATTCCAGCCGGAATGATGAGAGGACCAGGCCCTATCCACTGAACTTCCGCCATTATTACGTCATGTTTGTCTGTAGTGGCTTTGGTGGGAAAACCGGGTAATGGTTTTTCTGACCATGCTTGAACCTGAGCTACAGACACATTTTCTTGGTTTCCTTCTGTTGCTTTGAAATGAGAAGGCCTAGCTCTTTTGACATTTGTGCCAATGAGAATTGGTACGTCTTCAGAACAACGGGTGTCAGGACACACGAGAGCCAGTACAGGAATAGACTTTACTTTGTGAGACTTTGACAATTTTGGCAACTCCAAATCAACTTGAATGTAACCTCGGTAACGGTAACCGTCCTCTGACTCACTTAGTCCCCAAATGTCAAGACCCGAAACAGGGTTCAGCGGGATGTGTGACAGGTGTTTGGAGTACCAACTATCAAAAATTATCGTCACTTGTGACCCTCCGTCCATCAGTGCAGTGCAGTACTTGCCGTTGAGCTTCACTTGTGCAAGAGAAGGTGGACCGATTAGTCCTTCTGGCAAAGTTTGATTTTGAATATTGACAGCGCTCCTCTTGACGTTGACATTTGTGGTCTTAGTTTTGGCTTCTTCAGCTTTCTGAGGTGGTTTAAACCTCTGTTGTGCTCGCAGCAATTTCTTTATAACTTTGGGGTAGTTCTCGGGAGCTGTACATCTTGTTGACAGGTGCCCATCTTCCCCACAACGATAACAAAAGAAGTTACTTGTGTTTCGGGGTGTGTAGACTTTTGGCTGATGTTGCTTTGACAACGATGATCTTTGTTGCGGCTCAGCACCGGAACTGGACTGTGGCTTGACTGACATGACAGATAGCTGCTTTCGAAGTTTGACGACTTCTTTCTTTAGAGCTTGGACATTCTTGTCTTCTGAACTGTCAGCAGAAGGAGCAGGAACAATAGGCGGGTTGCTTGTCATGGCAGGAAGCCTAGTAATCTCGCTTACTTGAGTTCGGAGTTGCTCGAACTCTGCTTTTAAGTCTTTAAGCTCATTTTCAGTGGTTACGTTTGCACGATTTACATAAACATCTTTTGGCTGATGTAGTCTGTAACGTGAAGCTTGATGTTCCTCTTCAAGACGTATCTCGTTTAACAACTGTAGGAACTTTGGCGGACTATCCAATCTCTCTCGCAGTCTGAGGTTCAGAATCATTAAATCAGATTGGGTGGCCCCCTTTATGAGCTGTTCAAGACGTGCTTTATCAATAGTTGTGCCCTGGAGTCCACCTTTCTTCACTACTTTGTTCAAGACTTGTTCCATACGTCTCAAGAACTGTGATAGTTTCTCCCCAGGATGTTGATATAGCATTCTGAAAGCGAAGTAAAGTTCTTCACCACTTGGAGATGTGCCAAATGTGCTCTCAAGGATGTCAAGATATTCCTCAGATGTTGCATTTGGATTATTGAATCGGACAGCTTGTAGGACCTCCAGCGCAGGACCCTTTACACTTTCCATAATCCTCATTTTCTTCTCTCGTTCTGATCGTTCACATTCTTCAATCATGAGTCGAGATTGTTCGAGCCAATTTTCTAACTGTTCTTCTCCAGCAGGTGTCGGTGTGACCCCTGAGAAGGTTCGCAGTCTTCTGTATGGCGTACTTTCATTCCTACTGGGCTTACTGACCTGCTGTAGGACTTCCCCCATAGCTCGAATAATAGCTTCAGGACTAGATGCTTGGGTTGACAGGAAATTGAAATCTGGTGGCGACACACTTTGATCATCTTCTACTACTTCATCAGAGGGTTCCTCTTCCTGATCAGAAGGTCCAAAGATTCTCCATGACACAGCAGATCCCTCAGGCAGAATATCCACAGGAATTAAATTTGTATTGACCTTCTCTCTGCACTCACATAGCACAGTCAGACTTTGAGAATCCTGGTCATACATTCTTCCTCTCACACGAACTCTCCCAAGGACTTTTATTGTCTGCATGGTCTGTTCAATGGCTTCCACTTCCACTTCTGGAGGAACATCTTTCAGCAGCAATGCATGAGTTTGATCGATGCCTTCACCAATGCACCAATTCCTCAACTGAGCCATCCCAAAGCGTTGTACAGATATCGTTATAAATGTAAAAATTATATGACGCTATCAAAAATGTATTTTTCTTCAAAAGGCTACTTTTATGAAAATTAACTTCTCACAAAGCACTGTTAATTTTAATTCTCTGGGTCAACTACGTATTAGTAAATTACACACTACTTCAAACTATTTGTAGTTTAAATAAATAAATCCCAGCGGTGCCTCCAATTTATGTAGCACCCGTGCTACCTTTCTATTTGGCAACTAACCAGAGAATGGTGGGTGCTTGGGTTCGTTTGTATCAAAGGAAAATACTAAATAAATTGGACCCAGAGACGTAGTAAAAATGTAAGGAAATAGAACTATTTTAATAACTATATACAATATATTTACAAACTGTGAATAATTGGATTCACTAAAAATTTAACTTAAATCTGTTCACTCAAAAATAATATATATGCTTGTTAAATTGTCTTTTAAATGTCCAAAAGGCAACTGAGCAATAAACAATTAACAGCACAAAAATCACAGTCAACAATCCACAAACGTTCCGGAACAACAAGTTTGTTTTGTTGGTTTGTTTTTTTTCAAAGTGGGCCCACACTCACACACACACACTCACACTGTCTTGAGTACTCACGCTCCGGAGCGTCCCCAAAAACCGATACCAGGCCTGCTTGAGGCCTGCCCAACCCGTTGTGTGCACAGCCGGATTGAGTGCGCCGCAGCTTTGAGAGCGACGAAGTTTTGAGAGCGGTGGAGCTTTGAGAGCGGCGAAGTTTTGAGTGCGGTGGGGCTTTTGAGTGCGGTGAAACTTTTGAGAGCGGCGAAACCTTGACTGTGGCTTCACACGGAGAAGTTTCCGAGCGGGACCAGCGCAGGGTAAGCTCAAACGTCGTCGTCGTCCTCGTTAGCCTCGCGTTAGCCACGAGTCACGCTAACGGCTTTCCGCCGACCTCCTCGTGGCATCCAACTCCAAACAGACGCGCATTCAACTGACAACACTCTCCCAGCATTGTCGATGAGCAATCCGTGAATAATGGAAAGAAAGCACTTGGCATACAGTCCAACTTGCCGCGAACTCTGCGTCCCGAACGTGAACAAAACCGTTAGCCGCCACACTTGCGTCCTCTCGTCTCTCCGAACTTTCTCGAACTCCTTTCTCTCTTTCCCTCCGAGACTCGCGATCCTCCAATCAGCGGTCGACTCGCTTCACTCGCGTCCTCTCGCGAGAGAAAACAGCAGTTCTCCTCGTTGTCTCCATGGCAACGGAACTTAAGCAATAGCATTCACGTCTGCTTAAAATGTCCATCAATTCACAATGAAAACAATGGCGTCCACACAAAATGCTTTCACAAATACATAACAATGTAAGCTGTGTGCATCAAACCTCATAGTCATCCTAGCAAATATTGTTATTATTCTTTTTGGCTAAACCAACAGTTTATAAAAAGAAATAATAAAATACTTGCAGAACTAACTTTTAGGTCACAATTAATATTAATTATTAATTTACCTGATGTGTAGCAAAACGATGTAATGGATTGTATTAACCCATACTATTCTGGATGTTTTGGTATATGCCCAATTATACACCTGGGCTACACTTACATAGATGATAACGCGCCTAGAAATTAACTTTTTTTTCCAAATAAGATAATTCAGTAAATCTTGTTTCGCTTACTTCACTTACCGGTACTTAATTATGATCAAAATCATTTTCACAATCATCATCATCCCAACAATGCACACTGCTCACAATATTTAGATCAATATCACTTTATCATTGCAAAAGCATTTCTCCTCATAACGACTTGTTTTCCACATATGCATGTGTGCTGAATTTGTCAGGCATGTGTGGAGGAACTTCCCAGCAAGAAAGCAATGGTGATAGATCTGAACACAAGACAAATTCCTGCAGATAAACAAAAAGACATCAGGATCATCAACACTCGCTGGGAACAGGTAAGCATGCACGAACCAGAATCTTTTGGCCATCAAGCCAATGATCCATCAGTTGCCTTTACAAACTATATTTTCAAATCTAAAATTGTTTCAAGACAGAGTAGTACTCCCATTTTACTATGATGTGAAATTAGTGGTGTGGTCTTCACTCTGTCCTCACTTAGGTCTCCAAAGCTCTCCCTGAACGCCAACTGGAGATTGAGTGTCTGTTAAAGGAACTGGAAAGGCTTCAGGCTCAGTTGGACTATCTTTCAGTCTGGGTATCCAGAAGCAGAACTCAGCTCGAGCACAGTCCTGATGAACCCCCGTCCGGTGTAGGATACCCATACACACGCTTGCACATTTAACTGTGTCCTGTATAAACACAATGCATAATGTCCATTGCTGTGGCAGCTCATCGAGGAAGTCCAAGTCAAGCAGCCCGAAGTTGAGGCAGTTCTACAGCGAGCAAATCAGTTGTTCAGAGACATTACTCCAAGCCAGTCCGATAAGGTGTCACAATCAAACACTACGTGTATGCAAATTGCAAATAGGCACTGAAACTAATTCTGTAAGACGATCATCTCTGTGTGTCTTGTGCATGTGTCTATGTGTCGGCGGCAACAGGCAAAGTATATCAAGATGAGAGAAGACTGGACTGTCATCATGGAGTTGTTGCGGCAGTATCAGGAAAGGAAAAATCTCCTTGTGGCCAAGAAAGCCAGTAAGTCTTCAAAAGACCTCAAACTGAAGATCAAGAGTTCCTGATCAGTGTCGCTGAAATTTCAAAGGCTACAAAAAAAAAAAAACCTGATTAGAAACATTTAAAGAGAATCTGCATGATTGCGACATCCGTTTTAGCCTGTGTGGAATCTTTCATTTACCATGCGCTACGATCTAATGTTATTTACCATGTCACTACACTGTAACACATTGTACAGTTGTGGTCTGTGTATTTGCTTTTATAGTTGTTTTATTTACTCCAAAAGTATTGGCACCCCTGCAATTCTGTCAGATAATGTTTAGTTTCTCCCAGAAAATGATTGCAATTACAAATGCTTTGGTAGTAATATCATCATTTATTTTGCTTGCAATGAGAAAATACAAAAAAGAGAATGGGAAAAAAATCAATTTTTATCATTTTACACAAAACTCCAAAAATGGGCCGGACAAAAGTATTGGCACACTCAGCTTAATACTTGGTAGCACAACCTTTGGACAAAGTAACTGCGAACAACTGCTTCCGGTATCCATCAGTGAGTTTCTTACAATGCTCTGCTGGAATTTTAGACCTTTCTTCTTTGGCCAACTGCTCCAGGTCTCTGAGATTTGAAGAGTGCCTTCTCCAAACTGCCATTTACAGATCTCTCCATAGGTGTTCAATGGGATTCAGGTCTGGACTCATTGCTGGCCACTTTAGAAGTCTCTATTGCTTTCTCTCAAACTATTTTTTGTGCTTTTTGAAGTGTGTTTTGGGTCATTGTCCTGCTGGAAGACCCATGATTTCTGAGGGAGACCCAGCTTGCTCACACTGGGCCCTACATAATGCTGCAAAATTTGTTGGTAGTCTTTAGACTTCATAATGCCATGCACACGATCAAGCAGTCCAGTTCCAGAAGCAGCAAAGCAACCCCAAAACATCAGGGAACATACGCCATCTTTGACTGTGGGTACCGTGTCCTTTTCTTTGAAGGCCTTATTTTTTTCCTGTATACTCTATGTTGATGCCTTTTCCCAAAAAGCTCTGCTTTTGTCTCATCTGACCAGAGAACATTCTTCCAAAACGTATTTGGCTTTCTCAGGAAAGTTTTGGCAAACTCCAACCTGGCTTTTTTAATGTGTCTGGGTCAGAAGTGGGGTCTTCTTGGGTATCCTGCCATAGAGTCCCTTTTCATTGAGACGCCGATGGATAGTACGGGTTGACAGCGTGATCATGTTTGAATGTTAAGGCTGAGTTATGCTTCTGCGGCAGGCCTTTGCCGCCAAGGCAGACCTGATTTACGACCCTTTGCTGTAGCCTGACGTGCATCTCCTCAATTTTCTGACTTCGCGTCGCGTCAACTTGTGGAGATTTGACGCAAAGAGAAAGAAAGAAAACTAGAGGAAGCCAACAAGCGTCAACCAAAACTGTACAAACACAACCCCACACCCCTCTAGTGGCTTGGCGGTGAATTGCAGAGCAACGCATTCCCTTGCCGCAGAACTATCGAATGCTCATTGACGCCGTAGTCGCTTCGCCGTCACCGCAACGCAGGAGCATAACTCAGGCTTTAGTCGAGGTTCTTTATTAACCATCCACACAATCTTTTATTGAAATCTCTTGTCAATGTTTCTTTTCCGTCCACATCTGTGGAGATGAGCCACAGTGCCATAGGTTTTACAGTTATTGATCACACTGCGCACGGTAGACACAGGAACATTCAGGTCTTAGGAGATGGACTTGTGGGTTCGAGATTGCCAATGCTTCCTCACAATTTTGCTTCAGAAGTCCTCAGACAGTTCTTTGGTCTTCTTTCTTTTCTCCATGCTCAATGTGGTACACACGCGGACACAGGACTGAAGTGAGTCGACTTTAGTTCATTTTAACTCTCTGCAAATGTGATTAAGTCATTGCAACTACTTGTTATGTGCCACAGGTAAGTAACAGGTGCTGTTAATTACACAAATTAGAGAAGCATCACATGATTTTTCAAAGGGTGCCAACACTTTTGTTCGGCCCGTTTTTGGATTTTTGTGTAAAATGATAATGATTAAAAAAAAAAAAAAAAAACAATTCATTCTCATTTATGTTTTTTCATTGAAAGCAAAATAAATGAAGATACTACTCCAAAGCATTTGTAATTGCAATCATTATCTGGTAGAAATTGAGCATTATCTGACAGAATTGCAGTGTATGTCTAAAAATAAAACTAGCTTCCAGACTTTCGTTCAGACATGCTTGTCATGTCAGATTAAGGAGCACAGTGTAGACCTGTTTTGTAAATTAATCCCACTGATAGTGGAAGTACAGAAAGGCTTGTTCATTCAAATTTTTAGAACAAAAACCCTTAGACCATTAAGCTCTTTTGTGCTCCTCGTACAAACTTTAATATACACACAAGAAAACTGGACTATTCTGGATTTTGACCTTTCTGGAGTACTATGAACTGATGATTGACAACACAGCAATACATACTTCTCTGTGTTCCAGGTGAAATGCTCACGGGGAGTTCACAGGCCGATTCTGCCGCCCTGGCACAGTTCAACAAGTCATGGGCTGAACTGACTGACTGGTTGACCATGCTAGACAACATGGTGCAGAACAAGCGTGTTGTCGTAGCTGATCTGGATGACATCAACGACAACATTGGCCAGCTCAAGGTCTCACAACTCATAGCTGTTTATCAGTCCAAAAACCTCACTGCAACCAGAAATACCTAAAAGGTTGATTTTCTGGGTCCAGGCATCCTTGCAGGAGCTAGAACAGCGACGCCCTCTGCTGGAGAGACAAATCACCGCAGCTCAGAACCTAAAGAACAAAACCAGCAACCAGGACACACGAAATGCAATCACCGAGCGCAGTAAGATACATGCTTTATAAAAAGCTTTTACACTTTAAATTTAAATACAAATTCCAGAGTTAAAAGTGACATTTGTTCTCACGGGACTCTACGGTATATGATCCTAATACTTTCTCTAAACAAAATTGTCGCATGATCATGAGCGGAGTAGTTGGCGGACTTGATGACCCAGGGCCCAAGAAGGGAAGGAGATCCATGAAAATCCAGATTTTTATTTGATTTATTTATTTTTAACAGCATTTTTCTACAGCACTTTCGCGACCCTTGTGAGGATAAGCGGCTCGGAAGATGAATAAATTGTTGAACCCCCCCCCCCCCCCCTTCCTTTCTTTCTTTCATAAGCATTGTGGGCCACAGTCAGGCTTCTCTACCACATGGCTTTCTGGGAACCCCTTAGTCCTAATTGATTTCAAATATATTGATAACATTAACCCAGAGAATTAACTTTAAATCACAGCTCTCCAATATTATGGACATTGTAGGGAGCCCCCACTTGAATGTGCTACGCCGCTGCATACCATATTGTTTTAAATATGATTTTGCTTCCTCTATTTCGTTGAAGATTCTCTTCAGTAACTTTGACAAATCAGAAAGATTTTGCTAATATTGGCGTTTTTGTGTGGTAGTTGACCGGCTTCAGACCCACTGGGAGGACTCCCTGGCCAAACTCTCAGCCAGAAACCAGGAGCTCCATAACATGCTGCAGGACTCTACAGAGTGGCTAAATTCCAAACAGAGGGTAGAAGCTCTCATCAAGCAGGCCAGCGAAAGGCTGGAATCCTGGCAGGAGGTCACCTACACGGTTGATGCTCTCACAAGGCAGAATGCTGAACTCAAGGTCTGCTAGGTTTAAAGCTTCATCACTCCTATTTGTGCCAGCCAAGTTCTTTCCAAATGCTATTGTTTTTTTTTTCCCTGGTTGTCCATCAGGGCTTCGCGAGCGACCTCCGACAGTGGCAGGGTCAAGTGGATGAAACCAATGCGATGGCCGACAAATTGCTGACAAGTTACGCTCACGATGACACGCACAAAGTTACCCAAATTAATGACAACATGATTGCAGTATGGACACACATCAACAAGCGGTAATTGAATGTTTACCTGGTCTACAACAACAACCAGAGTGTACTTCCCTGTTAGGCTTTATACCAGGGGTGCCCAAGTCCCGTCCTCGGGAGCTCCTGTCTAGCTTGTTTTCCATGTCTCCCTCCTCCAACACACCTGAATCAAATAATCAGGATCATTGTCAGCTCCTGCAGAGCTGCTGATGAGCTGATCTGTTGATTCAGGTCTGTTAAAGGAGGAAGTCCTGGAAAACTAGCTGGATAGGGGCTCTCGAGTACCAGGCTTGGGCACCCCCGCTTTACTAGTTATTAGTTAATACTGTGTCGACAGAAGCATTGAGCGCCGTGGCCACCAGAGGACGCTAGATAATTAGGGGGAAAATACTTTAGACTTGTACTGTACTGTAAATACATTAAAAGACTGGAAATATAAATATTTAAATGTAAAGCAAAAGCAATTTCCATTTAAAATGGCAACAGACAATCAATGAACTCATTAAGTGTTTACAAAGCCCTAACCTACAATCTTAATACTGGATATTTTGAGCTGGCTAACCAGTGCTTTTCCTACTTTTTTTCTTTGGTTATTATTAATTCAAACTCAAATTTCCTATTCACACCTTTGAACTTAGTGTAAACGATTTTTAGCCTTTGTCATTTTTTGTATGACATTTCAGTTCTAATCATGTTAAATAATTGTATTAAAGGTATAATAAAAGTACAGTAATGCAGTATAGTACTATAGTACGATATTTACTGCGGTTTACTGCTTCTTTCCTTGGCTGGTGAAGATTTCAATGATAAAATGTTGCTGTTTGGTTTGTTGTTTTTGTGTTTGGTTGTCATTTTATTTTTATGTGAAGCACTTTGTGTTGCATTAGTACTGCAATGCAATAGCAAATAGAGTTTGATTTGATAACGTAATGACAATACCAGTCGCTACTTAAGACAATTATCGGGAGGGGAATGCATTGCGATAACGGGACTACTAAAGAGATGTGTATTCCTTTTCAGTGTAAAGGTACTTCAAACATTTGCAAGCATATAATTCCTGTGACGCTTTTTTATTTTTCAGTAGTTTCTGTACAAAGATCTTCTGTGTATGTATTTGTACCTTTGTAGTGTTTCAGACAGAGAGGCAGCTCTGGAAGGGGCTCTGAAGCATTTGCAGCAGTTCTATCTTGATTTGGATAAGTTCCTCAACTGGTTGACAGAGGCTGAGACAACATGTAACGTTCTAATAGACGCCACCAATGAAGAGAAGCTGGCAGAGAAGCCTGAGGCGGTCCGGAATCTTTTGGCACAGTGGAAGGTGGGATACATATGCAGTACAGCAAATTCACCCTATGCATTTGCATCTGTGGAACCTAGCATTGCTATTGTGACTCCTACTTTGTGGCAGAAAACATAGACAAGACTGAAAAAGCAGTTTCTGCTCTTGCATTCCTCTTTAAAAGAAACTGCTGTATTTTTAAGCCAAAACAACTGTTGTGTGTGATAGAACAAAATGTCTATATGCTGCTATAGCAGATTCATGGCACATTAAGCCCCCGGACTATTTTTAATTTGTCCGTTTTACCCTGCAAACCCCCGTTTACAGACGTCGCACAACCGCTTTTGTTTCAACCCAGCCATAAAACGAAGGTAATTAATGATATTTATTATTCAAAATGTCTGTCGTTTTTAGCTTAGAATCATTAATTGATGTCTCATATTTCGTTTAAAAAAAAAACGACTTTAGAAAATTATTTACTTACATATTTTAAACTTTTTAACAAATTATGTCACAATGAAAAAAATGGCGTCTGTACAAAAGTCACGGATATCTACCTCATAACTATTGCTTAATTGTATTTTTTTGTTACTGTCGCATTTTCTCCGATATGTTAGATGATAAATAATCGATCCAAACAAAGAACAACTGAAAAAGAAAAAAAAAAAAGTTTAAAAGGGTAAATATATGAAAAAGAAAATCTCGATCACTCCTTGATGTCTGCAATTTCTGCATCGCGACCCTTGTTACATTACCATGTTTCACCCATAAAATCCCCCAAAAATCCAGCTGTGGCCATTCACAGCTGTGTCTTGACACTCAGTGATACATGCTACATGGGAGTTTTTGGATCGAAACAAGGTAAGTACGCGATAATATCTTGTTAAAGTCATGGCGTCTGTAATTCTGCTCGCGTGCTCTCACCTCCAGATAGGGTTGCGCTGCTTAAAAACCTTTTTTTTTTTAAATGCCCTGCTGTTCAAAATGTTCTTTCCCCCAGAAAATTGAGATTTTAAGCTTTCCAATGATGTATCACACATGCATATCGGACAATTTTGAAAGTTGGCTTAATGGGGGGTCTCAGCGGAACTTATAGTCACCTGAGTGTTTTCTGCCTTGTACTTTCTGTTACACACCAAAAGATGCAGTAAAGTGCTGGTTAATTGCCAAGTTGTTATTCATTTATTTTCAAGTGGCATAGAGACAAAACATCCTTGCACTTACAGTGCATTTTTTTGTTACCAAATGATCTCTGATCTGTAAACCCTTCTGAGATTGGGGGTTGGAATATTCCTCTGTCCTTCCTTTTGCAAAACTCCTACTGACATAGGCTTTGGCTCTCCTGTAGCTCACCAACAGGTGTAAGAGCAGTATAAAAATTGGAAGAATCAGATTGGGTGTACAAAAAAGACTTTAATGTTCCATACAAAGATGCAATGCTATGACATTTTTGTTTTTCTATTTCAAATCTTACCTGATCCCTTCACAGAGATGGATATACTCGTAGATCGGTGAAAACAAGCACTGGGTGAACATGCATAATTTACGTACATAGGTTACATTTACCATACAGTACGTCAGTGATCAACTCAATTAAATTCAAATGACTTTATTTGTCCCCACAGAACAATTGAAAGCACAGAGTAGCAAAATTACAGAGAAGGCAGGGTGGAAAATAATATACACAAGACATGTACAATCTACAAGACATGTAAAGTTTGTGCATCCCTTCGCATTCGTGCGTTTTCTTTATTTTCATGACTATTTACGTCCTAAATTCTCACTGAAGGTAACAAAACTACGAATGAACGCGTGTGGAATTAGTTACTTAACAAAAAAAAGTGAAATAACTAAATACGTATTATATTCTAGTATCTTCAGCGTATCCACCCTTTGCTCTGATTACTTTTTTGCACTCTTGCCATTCTCTTCATAAGCTTCAAGAAGGAGTCACTTGATATGGTTTTAATTTCACAGGTATGTTTTTTCAGGGTTAATTTCTGGAATTTATTGCTTTATCAATGGAGTTGGACCTTAATTTGTGTTGCATTGAATGAGGTATGTCCAAACGTTTAGCTTTTTTAAATAAATAAGTGATTTAGGATTTTATTCCTCTGCGTTTTAACACTGAAACATATGAAATTGTAGAATGGTCATTTGGGTTACTAAAACATCCATGATTTGATTCAATGCCTAGGTCTCGACTTGCTGCCCTGGCTGGCGCGAAAGGAATTCTGACATGGCAGCATGTTGAGCTCCGATTGGCCGGTAACTGACAAACGGGTGGAAAAAATGCACCCACATCATTGTGGGTGCTAAAAAGTGAAGGCTTTGTTCTGCTAGGGAACGAATCATGACCTTTGACCCTCAAACACGCACATTCGCACAGAAGATTGCACTCACACAACATACATGTTGTTCACGCGCATTCACATGAATGTGTTTTGGGAAATTATTTTCCAATGCAGTGAAGACTGGTTAAAATTCATTCCTTTGCACACATCCTTCACATCACACTGGCAGCTCCTTGGGCACAACAGCAGCCCTGTATGCACTGCTGAGATAGCCTTCTGTCCCCAATTAGAATGGCGGATTGCACCACAGCCTCACTTCCAGGTCGCGTATACACACAATTACATACTCGCCTGTGCACGCATTTCAGTACTGCAGGCAGATAACATTTAATTGGAAAATGAGTGCGCTCATAGTTGGTTGCATCCTTTCAAGTTCTGGACTCATCATCTACCAACCCAGTATCTTTTTTTGTCTTCATTTCTTTCTGCTGCTTCATGTCCATGTCTCCCTCACTCTCTATCTCATTGTCCCTCACGCGCACCCAAACACGCGTGCACACGCATACATACAGTGCATGCCTACCCAGATGGCATTGTTTCACCCACTGGGAGCGAATCTTCCTGAACGACAAGACTCAATAGATAGTGCAGCTCTTTCCCTATTTACATGCGAGACGCCTTACTTTTTCAGCATGTTGCGAAGAAAGGTCTACAAGTTTCAGGTTTGCATATTGGCGATTGATTAGTCTTTTTTGTCTTTGCTCATCAGTCTTCTTATTTTATGTCAGCTTTTAATCACCAGTTGTTCTCACTTGTAGTCTAAAAATAACTTATTTTTCTTCCAGCATTAATCCAAATGTATGCCTTTTAGCTTTACACAACTGTAACATTTCTAACATGACAGGAAACGGGAACTGTCCAACTCCAGCAGTCTTTCCGTGAATGTATGACTTCTGAAGCCTGGTTGACAAAGATGCTACACATTAAAATGTTTTAATGGCAAATAATAGTTTTTGCAGTGTTTCATTTTAGTTTTTACTTATGGTTTTTTATCATTCAATAATCAATACTTGCATTGAGGAAAAAAACATGATAGTTTGGTTAGGTATTACTCATCCCAGTAAAAAAAAAAATGCACCACCATCCAACTACCGCTACACCAGCAAATTCCAAAATGTTGAACAAAAAGTGTCTCCTTAAGATCAATTTTTTTATGCAAACGAGAATGTGTTTTCCTTTAAACTGCTAAAGCATAGCCTTAGCAATTTTTGCTGAACACTTTCAGAAAATGCACTCTTTATATTCAACTGTACTTGCACTGAATATGATTGCTTCGATTAGTATTTTGCTGATAGATTTAAAATGGCAAATAAATGGCAAAATAAGAGATGGCTATAACAATGTCTTACCATCTTTGTTTTCAGGACCTAGAGGTTGAGGTGGATAGCCATACAGAGCTATACCATTCACTTGATGAGCAGGGCCAGAGGATTCTGAGCTCACTGGGGGATTCAGAGGATGCTGCACTCCTCCACAGACGTTTGAACAACATGAACCAGCGCTGGGAGGACTTGCGCAGCAAGACTCTCAGCATGAGGTGAGAGAATGCCCAATTTAAAAAGATTTGAACATGCTCTCAGGGTTAAGGGATGCACTGACATGGGGATGACTGAGTGTCTGTTTGGGCTCAACAGAGCTCACTTGGACTCGGAAATGGCACCTTGGAAAAGGCTACATATGTCCCTGCAGGAGCTGCTCAACTGGTTGAGGCTGAAAGCTCAGCAGCTAGAGCGAGAGCCACCTGTCGGTGGTGACGTCCCTACTGTTCAAAACCAGTTGGACACCCACCGTGTAAGAAACCCGTACCAGTCTTATGTGTCCAGTTTCCATAACAGGATTGGAATTTTAAAAAATGTCCTTTTTAAAAGCCATTTACAAAAATTATCTTTTGGCCATTTGCTTTCATCACAGTTATGTTTTATAGTTGAAAACTTTGATTAAAGTGAATGTTTTGAAAGAGATTGTGAACTTGCTGACACATAAATATTGGAAATATTTATCTTTTAAAAACAGAAGTCAAAATCAAAACAATAGAGAGGCATTTTCCAATATTTAAAACTATTTCATGCATAAGAAATGGGAGTGTGCCTTGGTTGAAGGTAATTGTGTTTGCAAGTTAACCCTTTTGTAACCGCATTTTTTTCTGCTGCTCAAAAAAAAAAAAAAAAATCTGCACTGATTTTTACTCTATTCAAACACCAGAACAAAGTGCAATTTTTGGGTCAGAGATATTTCATGCTTTTATGGGTTAGTTTTAATGTTAATGTGTTTTTAATGGGAAATGAAAACTTTACGTTATCCTTTTTTAAGTTGGTCAGCCATTTTCAAAGAGCCAGAAATAGCAAAGAGGGCATGCCAAACCTCATTATTTGATGTTGTTGGGTAAAGTTTCATCCAATCATCTCCCAGAAGTGGCAATAGCAACAAAATTCAGTGTATTTATTAGTTTAGAGACGTGAATATGTCAGCTCCTTCAGTAGTCTGAAGGGGTCTGAAGGGGTTAAATTTATCTGAAACCAGTAAGTTTTGAAACTGGTCACACTGTGACATCACACCGGACATTATTATGCAAGTACCTACCCTCGTCGTTCTTCCTCCACACAAACAATTATGGGGAGTGCCAAGGAGGCTGGCAAGCTGGTCTCGAGTCGGCCACTTCCTGGTTTTAAAATGTGCTGAATTAATGCATGTGCATTCGTTGTAATTTTGTATATTTTTTCATACGACCAGTTTCTTTCTCAATTATTTTGCTACGTCACAACCCAACCCCCCCGCTACTGTTCGCAGTCTAGCTGGCCAAAAGGCACTTTTGTCACTTTTGTCAGCCTATACGACGGCACAATTCGGCCTCCTTGCCTGGCCTTCGATCGACTTTTTAAAAATTTCCTGTGTATCCTGAAAGATGACGATGCCCTCCTGCCTTGACGCAGCATGTGATGTGTTGGCATCAAGTAAGTGACTTTTTGTTTGTTTGTTTGTTTGTTTGTTTTGTGAGGGTATGTGAATTTTTCTTCAAGTAGAAATATTAAGGGAAATATTTTGGAACCAGGAAGTCCTAGCAAAAGCTTGCCTTCTGACTGAAATACCTCTGCATGCCAGCATACACGGAACCACGCTGAAGCGGTAGTGTGGACCGAATGATCATTTTATTTTTGTATAATTGCGAAATAGTTAAGCTTGGTGTCATTGTAAAATTTTGTAGTCCGCGTCTCTACGATCAAAGTCACCACACACATAGGCAATGCCCACAAGTTTTACACAGACATAACCACTCCACCAACAGCCATTGAGAGAAATGTGTAAATTCTGCAGAAGAGCCAAAAAAGGACTAACCAAAATAGTTTGAAAATTGACAATCTGGACACTTTCAATGCAAATTGTTTTGACAACCTGCTAAAATTGCAAGGTTATAAAACAAAATGTAAAAAAACACCATACCAAAAACTTCAGTGCCTCTGAAAAAGCAGTCTCGGGTAAAAAAAAAAATCACACAATTTAACCAACTCAATTAAAGTACACAATTTGACCAACTCATATAAAGTGCATACGTAATTTACAGGAGGTGTACTCACTCCTCACATTTATAATTCAATTGTCATTTCAAGGAAGCCTTTTATTTGGGCATTTCTGTAACTTATTTTTCATACTACAACTGGTAATTTTGCATCAATTTTATCTTTTAAAGGTCAATGCTGAATGACTACATTAAGTAATACAGTACCGGTAGGTATAATAAAAAGTCAATAAAAGTCTGAAATTTTGACAGCCACCATGAGCAGGCTGTTAATACTTTAAAATGTGCTATCCTTGGTTTGCCTGATCTAAGAGGTTATTCAATTATGTTTCATTTGTCACATTAAAATTATGTACATTTTCATATGGCCTGTTCTCAATCAACGTCTGGTTCAAGTAGGCGCCAATAGATGGACAAGGGACGGCTCTCTTGTGCTTATGTCCAGTTGAGTCTATTTCATTTCCAAACCCACATACTAGCAATAGAGTATTAAAGGGGGGGTGTCTCAGATGCGGGAGTATACTGTAGTACCAGTGTTGTTTTTGGCAGCCCTTTTAATTTCCGTCTTACTCTTTTGGACGATAATACTTACAATCTGTCATATTTAAGTCATCTCAAAATGTGTTTGTCTTCATCTAGTTTTTGTTGACGGAAACTTGACTAGTTTTATCTAGTTTTAGTCAACGTTTACAAAAAATGTTTTCATCTGTAAAATTTTTTAAAAAATTAAACCAAAAATAAATAAATAAATAAATAAATGAATAAAGTTTCCAAAATTTCAAACATTGACAGACGAGCACATATTGTAGCGTCTACAAGGATAATGCCAACTTGGTGATTATACACACTCGGCAGGGAAACAGTACATATTTTCCAATAAATTATACCCACCTGGACGCCATGAACTGTAACTGTATGTAAAAAAAAAAGTTGTCTGAGAGTTTAAGAAGTTGCTCACAGTTAGCATTAGCCTATTGCTAACGCAAATGCTATGCTAATGCTACGAGTTACGTTTTCAGTGTGTGATGATCACTCAGCTCAGACCTTTAAAGGCTAAAGCAACATTGCATATTCTCTCACACCAAGAAAAGAAATCTTAATGTGTATGCAACCCTTCATAGAAACTGGAGACGACGCATTGTTAAGTCGGGAAGGAGGGGGTTCGCAGCACGTCACGAGTGACACAACCAGACACTGCTACGATACAGGCTAACTACACATAAAATGTCACACATTGTGAACATGTGACGGAAATATTGCGCTTTTTCGTCTCGTTCTCATCTCGTCAGACGAAAACTCGCATGTGTCTCGTTAAGTTTTAGTCTCCCGAAACACGTTTTTAGCTCATTATCGTCTAGTCATCGTCATGAAAAAAGTGTTTGTCGACAAAATATTTTGTTATCGTCATCGTTTACGAAAACAACGCTGTACAGCACCCACAATATTTACAAGAAATCGGAATGTGTTCGTATGCAAGCCACACTGGACCATAAGCTGCACGGCTCAAACAGCAGGAAAAAGTAGCAGCTATACTTCTAGTAAAAAAATTACAATAAAATGTTTAAAATTTACTGTCAAAGAAACTTGCAACTCCCCTCAAACCATCAAAGTCCTGAATTGTGGTTTCATCATCATCATCAGACCGCATGCTGCGGTGACATTTTGCAAATCAAAGGCATGAATAAAAGGAAACTGAGTTACTACTAGTTCAATTAAAATCACATTTTATGCTCATTTGGTTGTCCCCTTAAAAATGTTTAAAAACAGATATTATGGTGTGTCCAAATGAAGCATATGGGTGTCTTCCTATAGGGCTTCAGGCGGGACGTAAGAGCCAAAGAGCCTGTTGTGACCAAGGCTCTTGATGATGTTGGTGTCTTCCTGTCTGAATTGCCGCAAGAGCCATCACCTGAGCGGCGGGGTAACATGCTCAAAAACTCATTTGACACACACTCACTTTTCAGGCTTCATGACTTACTTTGATGTTTCTCACACTTAGAATGAAAAACATGTCAGTCAATGAGCCCTTGCTCTTATCCCTTTATAGGACACTCATTTAACTCATTGACGTCACTAAGTCAACTTTGTTGTAAATTATCCTTCATGTACATGACATATAAAAATGAGTTCTTCTTCATCATCATCATCATCAAATCATATGAAATTAAAACAAAACAACTTTGGAGTGTTATTGTGGGCCATAACCAAATTGTATATGTGAGTGTATTCCTATTTTTATTCATTTTAATTTCATCAATTTATTTTTTATTATCATTTTATTCAATTCTGAATGTATTTATTCATTAAAACATTTATAATAAATACAGATTTTTTTAAAGATACCTGCCAGCAACCAGTTCATGGTGTAGAGCACTGGTTCTTAAACTTGCTAAAGGTACCGAACCCCACAAGTTTCACATGTGGATTCACCGAACCATTCAAAATTAAATAATAAAGCAATTTTTTGCACATTTAAAACCAATATATCTAAGCTAGCAAGCTAATAATTTAGTAAATTCCCGTTCAAAATTCTTCTCATTTGACAGCATATTTTAAAAACAGGTCAAATTTTGAGACTGTGCTGCCCATTGGTCTGGTGTATTCCCTCATACCAAGTGAGAGTCAACCTTCCACTGAGCAAACCAGTTCCTACTCCCATCAGATCGAGGAATAGCAGTTAAAAGAAATGGATTAAGCCTGTAAATTGGGAGCAAACCAGTACAAAACCTGGTCTAAAAAGCTACTTTGCCTAGATTTAATCAGCGTAGAAAAATAGGGCTCATCGTTTCTTTACCTTCGCCGAACCCCTTAGACTTACTCACCGAACCCCTGGGTTCGATCGAACCCAGGTTAAGAACCACTGGTGTAGAGGAATGGAATTGGCTTCAGCACACCCACAACCCTCGTGTGGATAGGTAGTACAGAAGATGAATGAATAGTAAAATACAACAATAATTTTTAAAAATATATATAATTAATTTCGGCCTGCTGTTACGTGTAGACATCACATTTTAGATCAATCTGTGCCGCATCAAAGCTGCCAGTGTACAACACATCGGTGAAACTGTTTGATGCCGCGGTCACAGCGGAGCCCAGGAAGAGGGAGTCTACTTCCGTGACCTACTATTTAAAGGTGTGTCCCAGGTTAAGAGAAGTGGGGGGAGATAAGCCCACAGAATACATAACTAAGGGCGCTTCCACACTAGCACTGTTTGGTCCATTTTAAACAGACCAGAGTTCTTTTTCTCTTTTTTCTCTGCTTTGTTTTGTAAATGTGAACGCGCATCCGAACTCTGGTTCGCTTCAAGCGCACCCTGCTTCACTTGTGAATGCAACTGGAGCAGGGTGCCGCTTTTGCTAATTTATGTGCAGCGTGGAGCTGTGATGCTCTAGAGACTGTGACTGTACACGCAGGGCATCCTTAGAAGCGGAAGTACAGCGCGGACGCTATTCAAAATCAACAATGTCAAGATGACAGACGATTAGCAATGGCCAAATGTTGTGCTGTGCTAAGCAGTTGCATTTGATACACAGAATTGGGTTCTAATGTGGCCATTGTGTTTTGCATGCTGTTGCTGAACGTACAGTGTGAGAGTGACTGGCCGAGACATGCAGAGCATTTCAGGGCGGCCATTTCATGAGTCTCACTCTCCTGGAAGTGGCAACAATTTGACAGTCCAAAAAGTCACAAAAGCGAATTTGCTCCTGTGTGACTTGGGGTACCACGCGGTTCCCTTTGGTGGTTTAATTTGCCCCTATGCATTTTTATATTCTCCATTTTTCCTTGCATTGAGTCGAGAGGGAGCGCCGCCGCCGCGACTTGCTATGCTATGCTACATTACGTTTTTGTTTTTTCTTTTTTAATTCGGACCCACGTGCGTACAACTTCTGCTTCACAAAACAGTCAGTTGACAAAAAATTAACACATTCAGATGCACGGTTATATGCAAAATAAAAGACAGTAATTAAAAAAAAAAGAAAAACTATATTTTAGTTTAATATGTAAAAATAATGCTATGCTACATGACATGCAGCTCCACAGCACCATGCTGTGACGCTCCACGCTACATCCCCTAATAGGAGGGTGGTATTTCTATATTGTCCAATCAATAAGTGCGCCTTTTGTCCACGTGATGCTACTCGGAAAGTTTGGTTGGCCCAATGTGAATGCTGAACTTTTTGAACAACTCATTTGCAAGTGTTGCTGTGAGGTCCTCTTGGTCTAGTGTGAAAGCGCCTAAGTATCTAAACTTGGGTTACATAGGCCACACTTGCATACCGTATGTTGATATTGTGCCCTACATGATCTGAAATGTGATGTCGATGATGATGATGATCGTGATCATGATGAACATGTTTATTTCAAATATTTGATACATACTGTAAGTAATAATAATCAGTTAAAATATAAGATAGACAAAATATGAATATTCGAAAAGGAGTGAGAAGTAAAACCTATTAGCTCCCACCCCTTCTCCTTAAGTACTGACGTATCAGCTTCCGACCATACATTTAAACATAAACCCAGAGCCTAATACATTATCATTTAACTCATGTACAATCCCTCCCATAACTCTACTTCTTGCCCTATACACAAACGTCACAAATATAAGCCACACTTCTCACAACACACCTAGTTATTGTCCAATTCTCCCTCATCTTTATTTTTGTGGACATATGTCCACATCAAGTTTAAGCAAAAATAATAGTAATAATAATAATAATAATAGTCACTTGTCCTATAAATGGTTAAAGAGAACGCTCTTTTAGGACTCATTCACTGCTGATATATCCAATTTTAAAATTGCTGTGATTTAGTGTCACATCAGATTTGTTGCTCATACTATAAATTCTCTTTATTGAGCAATCCGCATGGCTTGTATGTATGTGTCTATGCTCACGGCTCAACCTGTCTCAATGAACATTAACACGTGAGCAATGCTGCGGTGTAATGGGCTCTTTTGGTCGGTTTTGGGTATAGACCCTACTCACCAACGAATGACGTGTCGCTGTATCCGGCCGCCATATTGTCCGTCTCTGTTTAGCCCTATTCGCAATGGTTTCAATTAGTCGTTCAGTTTATAGAGCAATTCATGGAAGCCCCGGTGCTTTAAGACGCTGTAAACTCATTGGATGCGTTGCATAAAAGGCGTTATGTGGAAAAGCTTCAGTCTATCCATTCGCCAGATCCATATTTGATGCCTAAATCGATATTTTTCGACCCGCTGTCTTTGCCCTCTCTGCCTGACATCTGCTACCCTGATATCTACAACTATCTTGTCCACACAAAATCAGCCTATTCTCACGAAAGTTTGAAAAACTTTAAGAGCAGCACTCTAAGCAACATTACCCCGTGTGACCCTTTACTTCCAATTTTCTAAAATGGCGACTATCAATAAAAAAAAAAAAGTTGACTGCGATGGCCGACGCATCAAGGATAGGTGGATATTGGAATATTTCTTCAATAAAACACGCAACAACTGTGTCTGCCTTATTTGCAAAGAGACAGTCGCTGTTTTCAAAGAGTTCGATGTGACGCGATAATATTACCGAACAAGACAGACAACATTACAGGGAAGATACGCAGCGAGAAATTATAGCAACTTGAAGCTAGTTTAATTTCACAGCAGGAGTATTTCGCAAGAGGCCGAGTGTCGAAAGAGAACGCCACAAAGACAAGATTGTTGAAATTATGAATTTAAAAAAAATAATAATAAAGCAAATGTGACACACAGAAGGGCTTGCAAAAATTTGTTTTAAATATATTGTTCAATGTAAATCAGCCAAGGTAGCCCCCCGCATTTTTACCACACCAAATCTGGCCCCCTTTGCAAAAGGTTTGGACACACCTGCTTAACTGATGATCCGTAGACGAGGCCAGCTTCTTTCACTTGGTACCAGCTAAATATTATTCAAAATGTAATGATGGTGGAAGAAATAAGAATCTTGAATTTGAAACTGTATATTGTCGGCGATTAGCCTCGCAATTATCTTAAATGTGGTTGTCAGCCCAAAACCCTCTAAATATATATTAAATGCATTTTACCAGATATAAAATTACTACTACATAATCTGTGGTAATCGTTTGAAGCCTAGTTTTCTCGTCGAATTGCAGCAGTCCATCTCGCTCTCCTCTCCGGGTCTCTCAGAATACGGTAGAACTTCAAGTCTCTCCGTCTATCTTCTCTGTTATTGCAACCAACCGCCACACACGCCTTCCCCATTTTGATTATTAATGTTAACAAGCAGAAAAACACGCCATAATAGGAGGAATTTATGTAGCGGTTATGCGTCAAAACGACGAGTCGACGGACAATATGGCGCGGAGGCGTGGTTGTGACATCATGTGAGTAGGGTCTATAGTAGCACTGTGACAGCATCACACAACTTTGGGGGGATTGTTCCTTAGTTATTCCTTGCTGGTGCTTTTAGAGGATTGTGCTCCTTGTCCTGAAAAGTGTTTGGCCCTGACATTCGCATAGCAATGGTCACATGTGGAGGTTAACAAACAAACTTGGTGCCACCATGGCAACAGCCCAGTTACTGCTAAGGTTTTATGAGCCACCAGCTAAAATGGAACAGAGGTGGAGGAATCCAGCTGTTAATAGCAAAAGGAAAAAATCCCTTTCCTGCACTAACAAAGTTCGCACAGTATCTTTTGTGTGGCATTTTGTATGATTGCTTTCCATTACAGTATTTAACCTGCATTGTCATATCCATCAGCCTTATAGTAAAAACGTATCTTTGCTTTTTGATTACATAGAAATAATAAAATGTACTAAGTCTTTATTATCAACTCATTGGGTGCCATTGACAACGCTAGACAGGCAATCCGTTTTGACTGGGAGAGGCTGACAGTGAATTCACAGCATTCACATCCAGTTTAAATGAATTTGACATCTATCGTAGTAAATGGCAGACAATGAGTTAATGATAAGAAAAATATATTTTACAAGTATCTGTAAGATTTTGGCTGTCTCAAGCCAAGGGTCAGACCTTGCTTAATCAGACTGTTTTATGGATAATTACGAATTAAGAATTAAATACGACCCTCGATTTGGTGTCATCTACTAAAATTTTGTGAGCGGAAAACAAGGCAAAAAAGAAAAAAAAATATTTACAAAAATAATAAAGTAAAATACACAGAAGATAACTAGGGCTGTCAAACGATTAAAATTTTTAATCAAGTTAACACAGCTTAAAAATTAATTAATCATAATTAATCGCAATTCAAACCATCTATAAAATATGCCATATTTTTCTGTAAATTACTGTTGGAATAGAAAGATAAGACAAGACGGATATATACATTCAACATACTGTACATAAGTACTGTATTTGTTTATTATAAAAATAAATCAACAAAATGGCATTAACATTATTAACATTCTGTTAAAGCAATCCATGGATAGAAAGACTTGTAGTTCTTAAAAGATAAATGTTAGTTCAAGTTATAGAAATTTTATATTAAAACCCCTCTTAATGTTTTCGTTTTGATAAATTTTGTAAAATTTTCAATCAAAAAATAAACTAGTAGCTAGTCATTGTTGATGTCAATAATCAAATAATGCTCATGGTCCTGAAACCCATAAAATGAGTCGCACCCAAGCGCCAGCAGAAGGCGACAAAACACCAAAAAACACAAGTAACAAGTGGAAACGACACTGCGCTGTCATTTCAATCTGTTTGAGCAGGGCATGTGCATTAAATACGTCAAATATTTTAACGTGATTAATTAAAATAATTAATTACCGCCCGTTAACACGATAATTTTGACAGCCCTAAAGATAACATTTGCAGCCGGTGTTAAAATGCCATAGCTGAAGTGATGTCATTGGACTTAAATATGATTTGAGACCTTGTTCACACTTCAGACATAGGTTCCATGGAGCGTGCCCAGAATGTTGGGCGACTCCTGCGCAAAGAAGCGAATGACGTGATGACCAAATGGGAGCAGCTCAATAGCAACTCTGCTGACTGGCAGAGAAGGCTCGAGCTTGCTCTGAAGCGACTGATGGAGCTCCTTGAGGCTGAAGATCTTGTGGATGGGCAGCTGAGGCAGGCAGAGATGGTGAAAAATGCTTGGGAGCCTGTTGGCGACCTTCTAATTGACTCCCTACCTGAGCACATCCAAAGAGTCAAGGTGTCATTTTTGTTGTGTCCACACAAAAAGTCTTTACTCTGGAATATATTTAATTTCTTTGATTTGATTCATCTGACATAGGAGTTTCAGGAAGAGATTGCTCCCATTGAGGAAGATGTGACACACATGAACCAATTGGCATCCACTTTCAGTCTGCCTGAACTCCAGCTGTCGCCCAGCAACCTGGAACGCATTGAAGAGCTCAACAGACGCTGGAAATTGTTGCAGGTACTCTCTGCTGTTGACAGATTGGACTATTTACAAAAAAGTCTAAAATGATATTAGAATATTGTTTTTTTGTTTTGTTTTTTAAACCAGGCAACAACCATCTGTTGTGGAGTTTAATTATTATTATTTATTTATGCATGTTCTCCCTGTACTTGAGTAGGTTTTCTTTGAGTACTTCCTCCCACATTCAAAAAACTTGCATTTGCGTTTCATGAAGACTTTAAATTGGAGTGGTTTTTGCTCTCCCACAATCAGAACGTAATAGTGTGAGACAAAATCGATGAAGCATTACAATTGGCTCATTGATCTCAGATAGCTATCAACCATTTATAAATTATCTTGAAATGCAGGTAAAAATAAATGTTTCCTAACAGATGTGATAAGTGTGGTCAACAACGTTACCAAATTTACTACCCCAATTCCAATGAAGTTGGGACACTGTGTTAAAAAATAAAAAAAGATTTTCAAATCATGTTCAACCTATTTTAAATTGAATACACAAAGACAAGCTTTAATTTTCAAACTGATAACCTTTATTGTTTTTAGCAACTAATCATTAACTTAGAATTTTATGGTTTCAACACACTCCAAAAAAGCTTGTGCTGGGTCATGTTTACCACTGTGTTATATCACCTTTGACAACATTCAATAAGCGTTTGGGATTAATTGTTGAAGCTTTGTAGTTGGAATTCTTTCCCATTGTTGCTTGATGCACAGCTACAGCTGTTCAGCGGTCTCCATCGTTGTATTTCACGTTTCATAATGCTCCACACATTTTCAGTAGGAAACAGGCCTGGACTGCAGGCAGGCTGGTCTAGTACCCGCAGTCTTTTACTAAGAAGCCATGCTGCTGTAACACCACATTCTGCATGAATATGGTTTGGCATTGTTTTGCTGAAATATGAAAAGATGTTGCTTGGATGACAGCATATGTTACTCAAAAACCTGTATGTAGCTTTTAGCATTAATTGTGCCTTCAAAGATTTCTGAGTTACCCATGCCATTGGCACTTAAACAGCCCCATACCATCACAGATGCTGGCTTTTGTACTTTGTGTCCATAATAGTTTGGAGGGTTCTTTTCCTCTTTGGGCAGGATCACACGATGTCCACAATTTCCATAAACAATTTGAAATGTGGACTCGGCAGACAGACCACAGAACTCTTGTCCACCTTGCATCAGTCCATCGTAGATGAGCTTGGGCCCAGAGGTGCCGGCCGGGTTTCTGGGTGTTGTCGATAAAAAGCATTAGCTTTGCATAGTCTAATTTAAAGGATGTAGAGCCGAACTATATTTACTGACATTGGTTTTCTGAAGTGTTCCTCAGCCCATGTGATATTTGTACCTTTCAGAATTATTGTTGCCTTGGTGCTAACATAGCTCTATGCCAGCAAAGATGCTGGCTTTTGAACTTTTTGTCCATAGCGGTCCAAATGATTCTTTTCCTCTTTTGACCCATGGGACACAATATCCACAATTTCCCATAACATTTTGAAGTGTGGACTCATCCGGACACAGAACACTTTGCCACTTTGTGTCAGTCCATCTTAGATGACCTCGGGACCAGAGACGCTTTTGCTTTGCACAATAGAGTTTTATACACTTATGGAACTAACTGTATTTACGAACATTAGTTTTCTTGAGTGTCCTTGAGCCCATGTGGTGATATTCGCTCCACATTGATGTCACTTTCTGATGATGTGCCAACTGATGGATCGGAGGTCACGGGCATTCAATATAGGGTTTCGGCCTTGCTGCTTATACGCAGTGATTTCTCCAGATTCTCTGAATCTTTATATATTATTATGAACCGTAGATGATAAAATTCTATTCTCCTTGTAACTATACATTCAGGCGCATTGTCCTTAAACTGTTCGACTATTTTCTCACGCCATCTTTGCTTTGGAATAGCTGAGCAATTCAGGGAAGCTCCTTTTATACTTAATCATGGCACCCATGAAAATATATCAACAGAAAGCCTCTGGTGACTCAAATACTGCATACATTGATCCTTCATTTTTCGCAGTTAATGGGGTCTAGAACCCACCGCGATGAGTGAAAAACCGTGAAGTAGCGCCCTCCCCCTAAAAAAAAAAAGAAAAAAGGTTTTTCGTTTTTTTGAACCTGTCCTGTTCAGCTGCTTGGAAATAGATAATATTTTTTGTGAGTACAGTACATACTGTATATATTTTTTGTGTATACAGTAGTTTGAAACATGTGAACACAATACTAATATTATATGTAAATACAGTAACATGCATAAGATGAATAAAACATACTTACCACACTGATGATCTTAATAAATGACCATGAAAAAATTGCGGAACGATGGAGATGAAGAAGATAAAGATGATTTACTGAGAAGCTTTTGTAGGAGGTGTCCGGCCCACAAGCAACATCTTCATGGGGAGTTGTGACCATTGCTTTTTCTTCTGAGCAAAGATGCTCTTGTACAACGTGATCTTTGTGAACTTTAAAACCTGGCCTCTTCACGTCCTTGAAAAGGAATGTTCTGGACGGCTGCCTTTTCCAAAAAAGGGCAGTCTCACCCATGCCTTCCGCAATTGAAGAGCCACCCTCTTCAACTAATTTGGGAAATCAACATAACGAACAGCTACGTCACGGTCTGCCGAGGAGGCCACCCCATATAACGTAACGCTGCAATGGCCAAACCTCTTTTTGAATTTCTCAAACCAGCCCTTGCTGGCAACAAAACACAATTATCTTCACTCGAGGCACTGGAATTAGGTTGTGGTTCATCTTCGTCATCACCCTCACCTTCGTTCAACTCTTCAGGAATGAGGCTATCATAGAGCGCTTTGGCTTTTGCCCGAATCATGTTTGTATCGAGACTCACCTTCTTTTCCCGACAGTTCAATACACTGTTAGTGCATTTTTATTTATGCAATCTTCTTGTTGCGAGGAGTCACAACTCGCTTAGTGTCCATGGAAAACAACATTGAGGCCATTTTACGGATTTTCGCGTCATCTTTCTTTATGTAGCTAACGGTTGATTCGTTTACTCTGTAATGGCGTGCAACAGACACATAGCTGTGGCATGTAGCATGTTCAATAACTGAACTTTCTTGTACACTTTCATCATTTTACTTTTCTTCTTCGATTTGCTAAAGCATGTAGATGGTGGATAATTTTTGGAGCCATTTTCAACGACGTGACCAGCACAAAAAGGCGAGCGAGAGCTGTCCCTCTTCAATAGGTATAGGAGAGCAGCTTGGTGAAAAGTCTCGGCCAATCAGGTTGCGAGAATCCCGAGTCAGAGTTGGGAGGACTCTCCTTGCCTTCTGCTAGCGAACAGGCAGCTTTTATGCCTTATTTCCCTTTTTTTCCATGAATATATCGATATATATATATATATTTCAATATGTAATATATATATATATATATATATATATATTAGGGCTTTCAAAATTATTGCGTTAACGCGCGGTAATTAATTTTTTAAATTAAGCACGTTAAAATATTTGACGCAATTAACGCACATGTCCCGCTCAGAAAGTATTCTGCCTTTTGGTAAGTTTTACAGCAAGGCTTTTTATGCTGTCCAACAGCGAACTCTTGTGGTCGCTTTGCGACATGGTTTATTGTTTTCTTACCAGTTCATTATGGCTGCACGACGTCTCGGGCTGATAATGTTGTGCTTATATGATCCTTGGACAAGATTTGTCCGTAAGTATGGTTGTTGTAAAGAATGTACATATTATGTTAGTAAGCGAAATGTTCTATTTTTTGTATGAGACGCTTTTTGTTTATGTTTAGTGAACCTGTATAGCGTGCTAAGCTAACGTTGTTGCTAATGCAATGCTTGTGTACTTTTATTTTGTAGTTTTACGACGGTCTAAAGAGGACAATGGTTTGAGGCCATTTTATTAATAAATCAGATGAAAAAGGAAGAAGAATTATTAAGGCGTCGTTCACTAGCTGTCTAGCTTTGGAAAAAGTAGACGCTTCGGAGTGAGGACAGCATAGACAGATTTAAATGACAGTAGAGTGAAATGCCCACTACAGTCCTTATGTACCGTATGTTGAATGTATATATCCATCTTGTGTCTTATCTTTCCATTCCAACAATTTATTTTACAGAATATATATATAATTTACAGAAAAATATGGCATATTTTATAGACGGTTTGAATTGTGATTAATTGCGATTAATTACGATTAATTAATTTTTAAGCTGTAATTAACTCCATTAAAAATTTTTTATCGTTTGACAGCCCTAATATATATATATACTGGACTGTCTCAGAAAATTAGAATACACAATATTCTAATTTTCTGAGACAGTCCTGTACATTAATCCACCATTTAAAGCAGGGGTGTCCAAACTTTTTGCAAAGGGGACCAGATTTGGCGTGGTAAAAATGTGGGGGGCCGACCTTGGCTGACGTCCTTTACATAGAACAATATACAGGACTGTCTCAGAAAATTAGAATATTGTGTATTCTAATTTTCTGAGACAGTCCAGTACATGTATATATATATGGCGGAAAACACTCAGGTGACTTGAAGTTCCAAGACTCCCAATTTGGCCAACTTTCAAAATTGTCCGATAAGCATGTGTGATACATCATTGGAAAGCTTAAAATCTCAATTTTCTGGGGGGGAAGAAATTTTTTTAACAGGAGAGCATATATTAAAAAAAAAATACAAATTTAAACAGCAAAACCCTAACTGGAGGCGAGAGCATGCGAGAGCAGAATTAAAAACACCACGATTTTAACGAGATATTATCACGTACTTACCTTGTTTCGATCCAAAAACTCCATGTAGCATGTATCGTCGAGTGTCAGGACACAGATGTGAATGGCCACGGCTGGATTTTTGAGGGCTCTTATGGGTGAAAAACAGTCATATAACAAGGGTCGCGATGCAGAAATCGCAGACAACAAGGAGTGGTCGAGATTTTCTATTTCAGATATTTGCCCTTTTAAACGTTATTTTTCAATTTTTCTTTGTTTGGATCGATTATTTGTCATCTAACATATCAAGGAAAATGCAACAGTAACAAAAAAAATATACAATTAACCCATAGTTATGAGGTAGCTATCTGTGACTTATTTACAGACACCAAATTTTTCATTGTGATGTAATTTGTTTAAAAGTTTAAAATATATGAGTGAATAATTTTTTGAAGTCGTTTTTTTTTTCTTAAACTAAATATTAGACATCAATTAATGATTCTAAGCTAAAAATGACAGACATTTTGAATAATAAATATAATTACTTACCTTCTTTTTATGGCTAGTTTGGAACAAATGCGGTTGCGCGACGTCTGTAAACGGGGGTTTCCAGGGTATTACGGACAAATTAAAAATAGTTCAGGGGCTTAGTGAGCCATGAATCTGCTATGGCAGCATATAGACATATTGTTCTGTCAAACACAGCAGTTGTTTTGGGTTAAAATACAACAGTTTCTTTTAAAGAGGAGTGCAAGAGCAGAAACTGCTTTTTCAGTCTTGTCTGTGTTTTCTGCCATATACATATATATATATATATTTTTTTTTTTTTTTTTTTTTTTTTTTAATTTATAAACTGAATAAAATCCACAGTGGACTTAGGGCGGGAAGTTCGAAGCACGAAGTAGCGAGGGATCACTGTATACCAACAGGTCATCGCGGGGCCTTTCAGCAGCCAATAAAAAAAGCACATGAGCTTTCAAACAACCAAAAAAAATATTTACTCCAACAGAAAAATAAAAATAAAAACAAAATTACAACTACAGAATATTTGACGAAAAACTTTAAAAGGATTCAATTAAATCAATTTTAGTAAGGAGTCACATAAGTTACATGAAAAATATTCCAAAATAAAAATTTCAAAACAAAAGAAAGTAGAAATGCAAACAAATTAAACTTGCAGCCTCATACCACACTTTGAGAATCAGTAATTCTAAGTGAGTGATTCTGAATCGCTCATTTATATTTCTCAAAAACTGTTTGAACAATGAGCTAAATTAAAAATGTGGTTCTTCTCACATACCGTATCAATCAACAGTGTTGTTAATAACGGCCTTAGAATATAACAGCGTCACTAACGGCGTTATTTTCTTCAGTAGTGAGTAATCTAATTAATTACTTCTCTCATCTTGGCAATGCCGTTACCGTTACTGAGGCGGGAAAGGCGTGCGTTTCTATGTGTTACTTTGTTGGTTGACTGACGCGAGAAAAGTCTGAAAAAGACGGACTCACGGAGACGAGAGAACAGAGCCAAGAGTGGGGAGGAGGCAAGGGAGCGTGACGCCATTGCAAATGCGATGCTACTATGCTAGGTGGCTCCAATAATACCTGACTGTAGCCGATAGCCTACAAACTACGCCCACATGCTGCTTCGGTAGATATCACATACAGTATATACAGAACTAGAAGCAAATGACAGACACGGCGGCATTAGCAACATGTATCATCAAGAACTAGATGCGTTAGTAAACAGCCGCCATCTTAAAGCAGTAGACTTCTGGGGAAGGCTCTGTTGTAGAGAACCTTCCTTGCGAACCTAAGTAACTTTTTATCTAAAATGCTCCTAAATCGGCAAAACTTAAATCTATCTTTAAATGATGAAACAGTTTTAAAACTTACACATGTCGAAAATAGACAGAAGGGAACTAATGCAATAACGGGAGCAATTTTAACAACTTTAAAGGTTGATTCACAACATTAAATGACTTCCACACATAGCAAAGGTTACTATCTAGTAATCGCAATAACCGCAATACCCCTGTGTCTAGTTTAGTTTAGGGTAAAGAATTGGGCTAGGGCCATTTGTCCCAAAAACCCTTTAAACTTCTCATTGTGTGACCTGTTTTTATATATAAATTATTTATTTATTTATTTATTTTGAGGGGAAAAAAACACGAAAATTATCACCAGTTACTTTGCCAAGTAACTAATTACTCTTACATTCAGGTAACTGAGTTACTAACGCAATTACTTTTTGGGAGAAGTTATTTGTAACTGTAATTAATGAGTAAGATTAACAACACTGTCAATCAATAAAGTACCAATTCACAATTTGCTCTAACCTTGACATTGTCCATACATTCATTCAATGAAGATTAATTTATGACAAACACATGAATGAAAAAGTAACTCGCAGGTGAGAAATGGGCTGCCCTCTAGTTGATCAATTAATTTATCCTCCAATATTATAGCAGACAGATAATAATAATATTTATAAATACTTATAAGAATCGATTTAAATAGATTAAAAACAGATTTTTAAAATTGTGGTTCGAAAAATGTTATATTTTTTCAGCATTTGGTAGAACGCATCTCCAATATGCATTGTAAAGTACTTACTTGCATTGGTTACAGTAATCTATGAGCTGCTGAACCATTTGAAAAAGTATGGTGACAAAAAATTTTTAAACTCCTTGCTTTAAACCAGTGCTTCTCAATTATTTTCTGTTATGCCCTCACAGGAAGACGTAAACGTTCAGCGCCCCCCCCCCCCCCCCCAACTCTCTGCCGCCACTATAAATATGCTGTAGTATCATTTCTATATAAAATTCTTATGATTATAAATACACCTCTGCATAGCATTGTGTTCTTTTTAATATTAAAAGAAAAAAGTAATATAGATCAAGTTACAATAAAGTGTAAAAAAAAAAAAAAAAAAAAAAAACATCCATACTGTTAAAATACACTCGATACATTTTTTGACTGTTTGACATTGAAAATTAAAATTTAATAAAGTCAATAAAAAATAATAAATTCAAATTGATCAGCAACATTAACTCAATGGGATAATATGCCAAACAATTAGACAAAAAAAAAAAATTAATAGAACAAAAATGACAGTGTCATTGGACGGCGGGACAATTTTTATTTTTGTTGCAGGCAGTATCAGCTCCTTTGCTATGGTGTGGGGTCATTTTGCACTGAGCAACTAGGTATGCCACCTTATATGATGCTGACAGTACTCGCTGGTTTACTTATGTAACACTGACTAGGCGGGAGCATTGTTGGCAATATTCGGCGCGTTTTCGCTGAAAAAAATAATTCCTGCTGTTCGCTGCGAACATTTTCAGACAAAGTAAACAGACTGGTCTCTCCTCGTCCCCCACTCTATTAAAAGTCAAAGCCAAATGCTACATATGCTTTGTCATATTTCCTTGTCTTAGCATTTCATATCTCCGGTGCGCTTTGCTGTGTGCTTTTGTTTGGTTAAAAAAATACTGCGCACACGCTGAAAGTGAGAGCGGCAATGCCACCCACTGAGTGGATGTGCAATTACACTTTAATCTAGTACGGAAAAAATGTTCCCCATGGTCACATGCGCCACCCCTAGCATTGCTCTGTGCCCCCCTGGGGGGGCCCGCCCCACTATTTGAGAAATACTGCTTTAAACATTAGTTCTACAATAAATGAACTATAAAAGCAGGTAGTAGCAAGCTGAGTCACCTTTAACAAATCATCATGGTTTTTGCTTGGAACACTGTGAAACCAACTGGCCAGCACAAGTACAGACTCAATGAGTAATTGCACCGAATTCCTCGTGCTCCTATTCATTAGTGCAATTCCAACTAGGTTACTATGGATATGAGGAAGAAAGAGCGCAAATGGCTTGAGTGAGTTGGGCTTGAAGGTAAAAGATAAAAATCATGAGCATTACTTTGTAATCTAAGTCATTGCATTCTGATCATCGCCAAGTGCGGCCTTTAGTGAAAAGATGGTTAATTAGGTGAGCATTTCATTCCGGCTGCATTACACACTTGTTCTATAAGTAAAAGATAAAATACTTTTGATGAGTCACTTTTCTTTATTTCCCGGATCCAAAAAAATCAGCTTCTGCTCCTCCTGACGGGAACCCTATGCAAAGCAAGGGATCATTATTGGGATTAGTACAGCTTCTGTCGGCATTTTCAGGGTGCTTCCTGCAGGGAACCACGCCCACCTGCATCAGATGGCTTTGTGTCACATCAACCCACATCCCGTTTGAAAGGTTTAATTTCATGAGAAGTATTCCAACATTTGGGTGCCTCAATTACAGAGTGGCTGAATAATGATGACTTCCGATAAATGCCAGCTCAGTGTCGGAGATATGCAGCATAATAAATATCATCACAGATTCCTCTATTCATTTTCAGTATGTATGATTCTCAAAATGTGCTATGAAAAGTTTGATTTGGGCTGTGGCCTGGTCTTGCGCCATTTGGACTGGGATTTCAGTCACAGGGCACACAAGTAAGTACATTTGTACAACACTTTATCCACCATCTAAGTCAGAAAGTTTAATTAGGTCCTTGTAATTGTGTAGAAAATGAAATTCACATTCACATGCTGGGCATATAATGAGGGCCAATGAATACTTGTGTGTGTGTGTGTTTGGTGTGTTTTTTGTTGTTGTTGTTGTTTGTTTTGTTTTTCAATTGTCGTGGTTGTTTTCATCCATCAGGTCTCAGTCAATGACCATCTAAAGCAACTGATGGATGCACACAAAGACTTTGGCCTCCTTCATGGTTAGTAAAACATTCCTCCTAATGATGGTCTATTAATGTATAATGTTTGGTAATTCCAATATGATCAAGTGATTATTGTCCAAGCCACTGCATCAATAGTTCGTATACCCCCATGTGAAAATACCTCAAGTAAAAATATTTTCCAGCACTGCTTGAACCCTTTTGGGCATGGGGTTTACCAGATAGGCAGAGGTGTTCCTGCAATCCTCTTAAAAGAGGACACACCTTTGTTGCCAACTGTTTAGGCTTTCATGGCTTTTTGTCTAGTTATTATGAGTGAACAGGAAAGTTGCACGACTATACAAGCTTTAGACTGACTACTTTACATTTGAGTGTCACTTCTTAATTGTTATCGCATGAGGTGGCTGCGGCATATGTAAAATGTAATCTCATTCTGACCAAGGTTTTTGTCTTGTTATTTATAAACTGAGCACAACACTATATAATTTCTAATGTGGATTCAGTCCCACATAAAGGAAAGGTAATCTTAGAGAGCACTTTAAATCTTTTTACCATGACATCATGTGTACTTAAGGGTGGGAAAAGCTCAAGCAATCTCTGATTGCACCATTTGTACAAAAACCTGTAGCTTGAATAATAATTGAAGCTTTCTTTACAGGGCGTATGGCTTGAATGATAATTCCAGCCTTTTCTAATTGTAGTTTTCTTTTGTACTGCCGAAGCTTGAATGCGTAAAATGTCATTCGAAAAGATGTAACGTGAGTTTGATTGAAACAGAACTTTGCCATGATTTAGATTTCCACAGGTAAGATAATTCAAAAATATAAAATAGTAGAAACTCACATAAAGTTAACATGATCATTGTACAGTGGGGCAAATAAGTATTTAGTCAACCACTAATTGTGCAAGTTCTCCCACTTGAAGATATTAAAGAGGCCTGTAATTGTAAACATGGGTAAACCTCAACCATGAGAGACAGAATGTGGGAGAAAAAAAAAAAAACGGAAAATCACATTGTTTGATTTTTAAAGAATTTATTTGCAAATCATGGTGGAAAATAAGTATTTGGTCAATACCAAAAGTTCATCTCAATACTTTGTTATGTACCCTTTGTTGGTAATAGCGGAGGCCAAAAGTTTTCTGTAACTCTTCACAAGCATTTCACACACTGTTGCTGGTATTTTGGCCTATTCTTCCATGCAGATCTCCTCTAGAGCAGTGATGTTTTGGGGCTGTCGTTGGGCAACACGGACTTTCAACTCCCTCAACAGATTTTCTATGGGGTTGAGGTCTGGTGACTGGCTAGGCCACTCCAGGACCTTGAAATGCTTCTTTGCTCCTTTGTTGCCCTGGCTGTGTGTTTGGGATCATTGTCATGCGGAAAGACCCAGCCATGTCTCATCTTCATGCCCTTGCTGATGGAAGGAGATTTTGACTCAAAATCTCCCGATACATGGCCCATTCATTCTTTCCTTTACACAGATCAGTCGTCCTGGTCCCTTTGCAGAAAAACAGCCCCAAAGCATGTTGTTTCCACCCCCATGCTTCACAGTGGGTATGGTATTCTTCGGATGCAATTCAGTATTCTTTCTCCTCCAAACACGAGAACCTGTGTTTCTACCAAAAAGTTCTATGATGGTTTCATCTGACCATAACACATTCTCCCAGTCCTCTTCTGGATCATCCAAATGCTCTCTAGCGAACCGCAGACGGGCCTGGACGTGTACTTTCTTCAGCAGGGGGACACGTCTGGCAGTGCAGGATTGGAGTCCCTGGCAGCACATTGTGTTACTGATAGTAGCCTTTGTTACTGTGGTCCCAGCTCCCCATGTGGTTCTGGGATTTTTGCTCACCGGTCTTGTTATCATTTTGACGCTACGGGGTGAGATCTTGCATGTAGCCCCAGATCGAGGGAAATTATCAGTGGTCTTGTATGTCTTCCATTTCTAATAATTGCTCCCAAAGTTGATTTCTTTACACCAAGCATTTTACCTATTGCAGATTCAGTCTTCCCAGCCTGGTGCAGGTCTACAATTTTGTCTGTGGTGTCCTTCGACAGCTCTTTGGTCTGGGGCATAGTGGAGTTAGGAGTGTGACTGACTGAGGTTGTGGACAGGTGTCTTTTATACTGATAATGAGTTAAAACAGGTGCCATTAATACAGGTAACAAGTGGAGCCTCGTTAGACCTCGTTAGAAGAAGTTAGACCTCTTTGACAGCCAGAAATCTTGCTTGTTTGTAGGTGACCAAATACTTACTACTACTTACTAATACTTACTAATACTACTTATTTTCCACTCTAATTTGGAAATAAATTCTTTAAAAATCAAACAATGTGATTTTCTGTTTTTTTTTCTTACCACATTCTGTCTCTCATGGTTGAGGTTTACCCATGTTGACAATTACAGGCCTCTCTAATCTTTTCAAGTAGGAGAACTTGCACAATTGGTGGTTGACTAAATACTTACTTGCCCCACTGTTGGCCGGCCAAATTTTCAAATATTGTTGTTTGGATTAATGGTAAGCAGTAGACTTAGAATTAAAATGTGTGCTCTACACTCGTTTAGCTAGCAGGCTAACCATACTTTACATTAACCTCAACTAAAAAATAAATGAACATTTTATAGATAACCATGCAAATATTTCCACAAAACCGATAATGGAGGTGTAATACCCACTCTGTGCCATTAAGTGCTTACAGTCTTACAATTTTCTCTGTGCAACTATTCAGTCAATCCAGTCAATTGATTGTCCTCACCCATAGGAACAACTGATTTTGTTCAGATATTTTCTTAGTTTTAGAAAATAGAAGAATACGATTTCAGGATAGGCCAGTGCAACTCCAAACACGGGGGGTCAAGGTGTTAAAATCTAGGTCAGAAGTAGTCGCTCACATTAAGTACCATGGCAACCATTTTTTACAAACATGAAAAGCTTTATGTGACAGGAAGGCAGGAATGAAAAGTGGAGAGTAAACACACACACCTTGCCAAAGTAAAGTAAGAAAAAAAATCGCACAAATGAGACAAAGGGCTTTATTGTTTGTGTGTCTGTTTGTCTATGGGCGCAATCTTGGTTTTACCTCTAGGAATGTTACCTGCAAGGCACAATCCTGCTGAGATCAGGTCGTTATAACAAAGTTGACTTACTGCTTACCAATCCGTTACATGAGTCCACTGTACTTGTTATAATACAAACTTTGCACACTACATATTGTACATGCAATTTTTAACAAGTTTAAAAGCCAGCCCCAAATCTCCATCTCTGCAGGATCTGTTGACAGCCCCTTCGAGCAGAGTACCTCTCCAAACAACGTGCCCTACTACATTAAGTAAGTATTTTTATTCCAGTAGTAAAAACCATGACTATAGTAACGAAATGTAATGAAGTGTTTTCCATTGAATACAAAATCACTGTTGGATTGTAGTAATTAGCTAGCTTACTTGTATTTTCTGCTAAATAGAATATGCATTTTTGAGGACACCTTTGATTTCTGCACATCATTGAAACATCAGGTGCCTTATTTACCAAAGGGGGAAAAAAAAAAAAAAAAAGCCGTGAACTTGATTTATCACACATAATGATGTGGATAATGAACAGCTATTAGCGTGCCCCAGGATTGCATCTGCCAAATGGGGAAAATTGTTGCAAAGTTAATTTTTCACTGTTCTACTTGAAAATACAGGGAGAACATGAAATAAATTAATTTGTTATGTGCAATGTGCTTCATCAAACCTGAGACAAATTGTGGTGAACGACTTTGCACTTTGTAACACTGCATCAAAAAGATGCCAGCTGCTGTGCCATGACTCGTATTATTGAGGCAAGGAAGAGGCCAAAGAAATGGAGAGAACAGGAAAGGAGAACAGATCTTTTATGCACATGTAAACATTTTTGAAACTTCATAAACATCAAATTATCATGGCATATTCAATCATCCGCAGCGCAATTTTGTTTTTTTTTAAAATAAGGTCTGACTCTAAGGCTAGGTTCATACTACAGGTCTTAACGCACAAATCTGTTTTTTTGGTGTGCCCGTTCAGACTGCCTTTGTACATTGAGACCATTCAAGTATTACGCATGCGCACTAATTCGCAGTCCGACACGCGCTGAGCAAGAAGACCCGCATGCGCAGAAGCATCAAAAGAAATGACCACATGCTGGCTGTCATCAGTCATTCCAGGGAAATCATATTTTGCTTTTCAAAAAGAGGACACAAATAACAGACATAAATAATCCCTGTTTAGCCTTATATTCTAAGTTTATATGGATCGATAGCATGCACGCACTGTCCGTGCATGTCACACACACATACGAGCAGTTTGCCCTGACCCTCGGCCGTGTAAGCAATCTTGAAATATAGCTCATATAGAGCAGAGAGAAAACCGATCATTCTCAGGCTTATCCTGAACCCATTTTAAATTTTTTTATGACTGTTGTCAAGCCCGGCCCTTCACCAAAAGCCTTGTTCAATGCAAGCTAGGCGCTAATAACGCACAGCTACACCACTAACGTAGCGTCTCTCTCGCTCTTTGATGACGTTTTTACTCCATGAATTCCGATTTGGAAGACTTGACAGTACAGACCGCCACGGCATTCTGGTAAAATGTGGCTCAAATCGGATTTGACCCACATACGAAAGTGACCCAGATCGGATTTGAAATGGTCCAGCTCTATGCGACTTGTCACGTCAAGTTAATGCCTCACTCGAGTCGGAAAAACACAAAAAAAATCGGATTCATGCATTAAGACCTGTAGTACGGACCATGTTACATGAACTGTTGCATTACATAAACTATGAACTGTTACAAAGAATGGGTCATGCTATATCACCTACAATGAAATTCCTTTATACTCTCTATACTTTTATCAGCCACAACTCCGCAAAATGTTTGGTGTTTCCACTTCCAATTCCATCAATACAACTTGATAATTGTGCGTTTGAGGTTCTTTTTCAAAGTTTCCATCGTTAACACTTTTGAAGCTGCTGTTTATGTGGTGCAAACTGTTCATATTGAAGAACACATGCGAAGGATTGGGGTATTATGGACAATTACTTTTCGCGCATTTTTATGAATGTATTTAAAAATGAACAAATGCGGTTGGCTGTGGATGGAAGCTTTTTTTTTCTCCAAACGTCGTGGTGTGTATGTACTTATTTTTTCCTGACATATTAGGGCAGAATCCTTGGTTTTAAAAAACCCTTCTACGTGTAGACATGGCCTGAGTAAAAAAGCAATTTGGGACCTTAGTAAATCAGGCCCTAAGTGTGAGTGAAGTGATGTTCCATACTCTTATACCAGGTGTACACCTTGGTTTCCACATGTCATCATTCTGATATCTCGCCTTGCGCATTTGCATGTGTGTGTGTGTGTGTGTGTGTGTGTGGGGGGGGGGGGGTCTGCTTCTTCTTGTGGCGTGGAACAGAAATATATTGCAAGTGCAAATTGAATTTTCTTTTTATGGATGAAGATAAGATAACATTGTTGTTTGGGCCGAGACTGTATGCTGTGACAAATATGAATACGTTCTGTTTCATTCAGTACACTTGCTACATGGCAGAACAGAAATCAAAGTTATTGTGTACAGCTGGACTGGACTTTGAAAACACATGCAGCCCCTTTATAGAGGCAGGAGTCATATTGGCTGAGTCAAAATGGACACTGACACCTCACAAAAGAGAGTGGTAGAACCATTTTGATTTCTCACAGCAAGTTACTAAAATAAAAAAAGTTTTTAGTATATTCATTTGCAAGTAATTTGACTGCAAGTGTGTATACTGAGTACCTAGCATACAGCGATATGAAAAGGTTTAGAGGCCACTGATAAATTTCAATAATTTCCTTTATAAATGATTGGTTGTACTGCTCAGGTCCTTATGTTTAAATACATGAATTAGCAGAAGAACAGTAATATTTGAGAGGTGAAAAAAAGATTATAGGAGCTACAGAAAATGTGGAGTAATTATTTTAAAAAAAAAAAAAAGAAAGAAAGAAAGAAAGAAAGAAATTAGGCACATATATTTCGGCAGCCCAAGAGAAAAAAAATCAATATTTAGTAAAGCAACAATAACAGCCTGTGTATACTTTCTATACCTTCCAATGAGGGTCTTGATTCTGGTTGAAGGTATTTTGGACCATTCTTCTTTACAAAACATCTCCAGTCTAGTCAGTTTGATGGCTTCTGAGCACAGACAGCCCGCTTTAAATCACACCAAGTGCTTTCAATAATATTCATGTCTGGGGACTGAGATGGCCATTTAAGAATGTTTTCCTCTGCTTGTAAAGATTTTGAGCTGTGTTTAAGGTCGTTGTCGTGTGGAAATATGAAGCCCTGCCTCAACGTCAACTTTGTCAGTGATTCTTGAATATTGTTGTAAAGAATCTGCTGATACTGACTGGAATCCATGCGAGCTTAAACTTAAACACATTTTTGCACCTAGCTTATTTGGACTAAATAATTATTACTATTGTTATTACTACTGAGAATATTATAAAGAATAATTACATACTTTCCATAATGCTTTTTTCAGCTCTCAAATATTACTGTGTTTTGTGCTATATTTTGTGCTATATTATGTAGATAACTGAAACTGCTGATCCAAACAAACAATTATTATAAAAAAAGCTTGGAAATTATCAGGGGTGCCCAAACTTTTTCATAGTACTGTAAATCATTTTTATCTACATATTATAGTTACCAAACATTATCTCAAGAGAGTAGTGAGCTCGTTCTACCATGTACTGTATGATTTTTGGTATCTAGAAGATGAATGCAAGCCACATTGCTCAATGTGAAATTGCAGGATAATCTTTCTACTTAATGTTCACACTGGGTTGAAAGACATAATCATTGCTCTCATATAGCAAATTTCAAGATCTAACCGCCTCTGCTTGCTACCTTTAGCGTAAGAGTGGGATCCACGGCAACACATGACTGAATTTAGAAATCTTTGCACATATGAAAAAAATAATTATGTGTTCCCTCAAATGCATTCCTGCCAATAAGAAGCTTTAAAAAATAAAACCAGAATTGTCATACATTGTACATCATGTCTCCATTCCTAGACGTATATTTTTTTAAATTAATTCTTAACTCAATTGAACATGGGAGCCACTATTGATATGTTTTTATTGTGGTTCCAACCTGAGGTCCCTAGAGAATTATTAAGGATTAACACTAGAAGTCCCAGAGAATTCTTGTACTCCTAATAGTCCCAAGCAATGGCCAATTTGGCCTCTACCCCGGAAAAAAACAGAGGTGGCCAAAATGACCCAAGTGCTTTTGAATTGGCAAGTTGTTGTCCGACAGACAACAGCCATTCATACTGTATATGGGAATATTAGGAGTATTTGTCTTGGGGAAAGGCCGATTCGGCCTTTGCTAGGTTTTCTAGTGTTAAGGATCTAATTCACATATTTTTATTAATTTTTTCATTGTAAGCTGTTTTTTTTTTTGGGGGGGGGGGGGGGCTATTATTGGTTTTATTTGTACATTCCGCTGTTTATTTAAGGATATTTGGGATTGTTTTATTTTTATTTTATTTTTTTTTACTGAGCATTAACTATTTGTTGAATTTTGCCATTTGCTGTGATGCCTAGTCCCTTTTCACCCTCGAATGGGTATGCAATGTACATCAAAGTACAATATTAGTCCTTCCTATTAATCAGTACACGAGAAGTGGCTCTCATCTTCAAAAGCATTGTCGAGTACAACATCCCTCCCCTCAGGACATGTTGTAGTTAAACAGTAACAGGAAAAAAAGATTGTACTTTTAATTTTAATGCAAAATAAATGTTTTACCATTGGGCATTGACTTCATAATATATTGACGGGACACGGGACATGGGGCCGATTAATAAGGGGCCTGCATTGTTGGGATGGCCGTCAAAGCTGACCGAGTGGAATCACAAAGAGCTTTTTCTGTTGAAAATTCTTGTGAATCCCTGAATTCTTTATAGATGTGGATGATCTCAATTCTTGGTTAAAAGCAAAAAAAAAACGTGCAGTTAGTATTTATTTTACATAAATATTGTGAACTATGATGCTTGTCCTTAAGCAAATTTAGCGGCCGCCTTATGAAAACAGAGCTTTTCCGGTGAAAATTATTGTGAATAAATGCTTAAATCCCTGCATTCTTTATAGATATGGGCGTAAAACGATCTCGAGTCTTGGTTAAAAGCAAAAAAAAAAAAAAAAAGTGCACTTCGCATTTATTTTGTGTAAATATTGCGAACTATGATGCTAATGAGTTTGCAAATGTAGCAGCCGCCTTATGAAAACAGCTTCTTCGGTGAAAATTCTTGTGAATAAATGCTTATATCCCTGAATTCTTTCTAGATATGGAGGTAAAACAGTCTCAATTCTTGGTTTAAAGCAAAAAAAATGTGCAGTTAGCCTTAATTTTACATAAATATGTCACAGAACAATGCTAGTTTGTTAGTCAATGTGGCGGCAGCACAACAAAGAGCTTTTTGCGTTAAAAAGCTTGTGAATAAATGCTTAAATCCCCGAATTCTTTATAGATATGAACGTAAAAGTCCTGATTATTTGTTAAAAGAACAAAAAAACGGGCAGTTAGCGTTTATTTTATATAAATATGTCGAAGAATGATGCCAATGCCATCGCGGTTAATTTCTCCCATTGATTTTTTTCACGTTTCAAAATGCACGCATGGTACAAAAAATATACCGTAATTTCCCGAATATAAGGCGCACCCGTGTATAACGCACACCTCAAATTTACTTGTAAAATCTAGGGGAAATTATTGTACTCATGTACTGTATAACGCGCACCCTAATTTTAGCACCAATAAATAGAAGAATACAAGAAAACAGAGCTTGTGTACAGATACACAAATGTCATTTTACTGACTGGTGAAACACAGCACAAGCATAGTACATTGGTAGTTCAAAACATTACCGTAAACTGACAATATGCACGGTAATAATATGATCTGACAACTTCTTCAACTTACCAAAATCCAGGAGAAAACAAAACAGATTTGACTTTTCTTTTAAAGGCTGCTGTATAACTTGCTCGTTTCATCATGATGAATAAATGTTTCCCCCATGGATTGATACGGTAAGATGAAAGTGAGGACCTAAGTTGGAAATCAGAACGAGCATCGCTACTGTAACAAGAGGAACTATTGTTATTTGGGTTTGAGTTTCCTGAGGGACAGATATAGTTGACGGACACAGGAAGTCTGTGTTGTGTTACGTTTGTGATGGTACGAGTTGCCGAGTTGCAATAAACGTTGACTCAAATGAGTTCAAGAAACTATATTCTGTGCTTTATGAATGAAAAAAGCAGAATTTAACACAGACGAAATCATTCGACCAATCAGAGTGAAGTATTACTGAAACAAAATGGTGACGTCATGTACTGTAATGGTCGGCAACGGATCGCTGCATACGTTTTCATCAACACAACATGGCCGTGTCAATAAAAAAAAATCTGACTTTATATATATAATATATATATTTCTGTCTCCATCCCTGTACCCATGTGTAATGCGCGCCATGATTTTACAAGTTGATTTTGGGGGTAAAAAAGGGCGCGTTATATTCGGGAAATTATGGTAATAATTACCTTGAATCCTCGAACAAATCACTCCTGAGACAATCCTTCCTGTTTGAATGCGGTACAGTTTTCGTACTTTTTCAACCTAAATCCGGCGTTGGATCGCTGCATGTGTCGCTGCGAACGACTGCGAATAACTGAAGCGGAGCGTGGGATGTCCCCCTTCTTGAAGTCGTGGCGCAGGGTATGTGACCCTTCAATATAATTATGAAGTCTATGCATTGGGTATGTTTACATGGGAAAAATTTTTTTCAATCCGATCAGCGTTTGTATTAAAATTCTGATCGGATGCACTATATTCATAAAGTGTTTACATGCTCGCCGATCGGATTATCACTCGGCATAAACCATCCCTCTCGTTTGGACTACAATCTTGATCGGAATGGGCTGGACCGGGTTACAATATTCCGAATATGGTGTATACATGAAGCATTTTGACTATGACCAAGCTTTTAATCGAAATAAAAGTGTCCATGTAAACATACCCAGTGTCAAAGTAATCTTTTGAATGATTGATTTTTAGAAATCGATTCGGAAAATATCCAGTTGTAACAGGCCCAATCTAAAAAGACTTTTGCTGTCTTTAAAGAAAATGAATACATTTAACAGGCCTGGCCAACAATGTGCAGAAATTCAAGAATCGTCTCACTGTTTATTGGTGTAACGTTTTGCTGAAATGTTAATTTTTTTTTGCAAAGATATTGCTTTGAAAAGTTATTAAATATATTTCATATGATCATCCTCACCGATCCCTACTTTGTGAGGAGCTCATTCCTCGAAATATTTTTTTCCAAGTTCAATGATCAAAAATTCAACCTCACTGATGAAAACAGAACGTGTTGTATTCATGCGTGTTTCTTTGTGTTTCAAATAAGTACTGTATTAATACAATTGCATGCATAACCTTTTTTTTTCCAGATTTGATATTACATTATCAACTAACACTCGCATAGGCATCTGCGGCCCGCCTCACATTCCAAATGACTTTGCTGCTTCTTTCGCTAATCAGACAAGCGATGTTCTTCTTTTCGTCAGCTACTAGCAGCTTTTTTTTGTGTGTGTTTTAACTAAGCAATGACTCTGACTAATTTCCCTAAAACAATACCTGAAGAATATGAAGGTTAAGGAAAGTCTCAAGGAGGAGGCAAAGTGAAGTGACAGGGTTTTTTATCTCCAAATACAGAGAAAAGGATGGACCTGACCTGGTGACCAAGACACTGTGAGTGTACCATTTAAACACATACACACACACGCACAAGCGTGCACCCAAACGCACAAGCACACACATCTAAATCACCATCAAAGCAAAAAAATAATTCAGCCATGCACTCAATTGCATACAAACACATACTAAGTCACTGCACAGCACGTATCTATAGTCAAAGTCATGTTGTATTTAGTACCACAGAAAGGGCCGCCTCTGCATTTCAGTTTTAATGAGTAAATCTACAAATGTACTGTTTTCCGCTGCACATTTTAACATTGTAAAATTATACAGAGTCCATTACGTTTTGTTGAGAGTCTGGATAAAGCGGTGGCATGAAAATGACGGATCACTAAGCCTTGCCTCGTGGCCATGGGCAGAGAAACTTAGTATTGGAAATTTACCACTCTAGCTCAATTTCAATGTACAGGTTTCCTCAAAACACAAGCAATATTTCAAACATTTCTGGAAAATATAATAAGCGTGATTCCTTTGAAGGCTCTAGTGATGTTCCATCCTGCAAGATTTTACTGAAGGAAAATGGATGCCCCAAAACCTGTTGGGTGTGGCGAAGTAATCACTGGGTACCTTACGTCTTGTAGAGTATAGATTCAAAAATAGTGTTTCCATTGTTTCCATTCCACCGACACGCCTTCCTTTGAGGGAGCAGAGTCTGGGGACTCTGAGGTGGGCTCTTCGATCTCTGGGGTTGAAGTCACTGAGGCGGTTGGTAAGCTCCTCGGTGGCAAGGCCCCAGGGGTAGATGAGATCCGCCCGGAGTTCCTAAAGGCTCTGGATGTTGTGGGGCTGTCATGGCTGACACGCCTCTACAACATTGCGTGGACATCGGGGACAGTGCCTCTGGATTGGCAGACCGGGGTGGTGGTCCCCTTTTTAAAAAGGGGGACCGGAGGGTGTGTTCCAATTATAGAGGGATCACACTCCTCAGCCTCCCCGGTAAAGTCTATTCAAGGGTGCTGGAGAGGAGGGTCCGTCGGGAAGTCGAATCTCGGATTCAGGAGGAGCAGTGTGGTTTTCGTCCCGGCCGTGGAACAGTGGACCAGCTCTACACCCTCGGCAGGGTCCTCGAGGGTGCATGTGAGTTCGCCCAACCAGTCCACATGTGTTTTGTGGATTTGGAGAAGGCGTTCGACCGTGTGCCTAGGGGAGTCCTGTGGAGAATGCTCCGGGAGTACGGGGTACCGAGCCCCCTTGTAAGGGCTGTTCGGTCCCTGTACGACCGGTGTCAGAGTCTGGTCCGCATTGCCGGCAGTAAGTCGAATTCGTTCCCAGTGAGGATTGGACTCCGCCAAGGCTGCCCTTTGTCACCGATTCTGTTCATAATTTTTATGGACAGAATTTCTAGGCGCAGCCGAAGGTGAGGGTGTCCGGTTTGGTGGCCTCAGCATTGCATCTCTGCTTTTTGCAGATGATGTGGTGCTGTTGGCTTCATCAAGCCGTGACCTCCAACTCTCACTGGGGCGGTTCGCGGCCGAGTGTGAAGCGGTTGGGATGAAGATCAGCACCTCCAAATCCGAGACCATGGTCCTCAGCCGGAAAAGGGTGGAGTGCCCTCTCCGGGTCGGGGATGAGATCCTGCCCCAAGTGGAGGAGTTCAAGTATCTTGGGGTCTTGTTCACGAGTGAGGGTAGGAGGGAGCGGGAGATTGACAGGCGGATCGGTGCAGCGTCTGCAGTAATGCGGACTCTGCACCGGTCCGTTTTGGTAAAGAAGGAGCTGAGCCAAAAGGCGAAGCTCTCGATTTACCGGTCGATCTACGTTCCTACCCTCACCTATGGTCAAGAGCTGTGGGTCGTGACCGAAAGAACAAGATCCCGGATACAAGCGGCCGAAATGAGTTTCCTCCGCAGGGTGTCCGGGCTCTCCCTTAGAGATAGGGTGAGAAGCTCGGTCATCCGGGAGGGGCTTGGTGTCGAGCCGCCACTCCTCCGCGTTGAGAGGAGCCAGTTGAGGTGGCTCGGGCATTTGGTTCGGATGCCTCCTGGACGCCTCCCTGGAGAGGTGTTCCGGGCATGTCCCACCGGCAGGAGGCCCCGGGGTCGACCCAGGACACGCTGGAGAGACTATGTCGCTCGGCTGGCCTGGGAACGCCTTGGAATCCCGCCGGAGGAGCTGGCTGAAGTGGCTGGGGAGAGGGAAGTCTGGGCTTCCCTGCTAAAGCTGCTGCCCCCGCGACCCGACCCCGGACTAAGCGGAAGATAATGGATGGATGGATGGATGGATGGTGTTTCCATTGTGCTCTTGTGATATATATTAACAATAGAAACGTTCAAACCTCCTCATGAAAGAAAAAAAAACAGTCTTACGATATATGAGTGTATTTTCAAAATTCAGACATTTCCATCACCAGTTTTTCATTGCAAAATCTTAGTTTTGCAAATTACTATTGGAAAAACAGCTACTGTTATGTTGCAGTGGGGCAAAAATGGACAGCATGTTCACAAACACTTTTTCAAAAGTAGAAAAAAATTCATGATTGACTTGGTTGTTTAATTTTAGACACACAGACAACCTTATTCTTCAGACACCCAATGATTTGTATTCATGCCATTATCTAATGGCTGCTATTCACAGCAATAGACATCCCTACCTCAGTTAAAACAGCCATTTTCCATAACTTGCCCGTTTAAAGCCAATTTTGAGGAATTTATTTAAGTATGCAAGCACATGCACACAGAGGTAGAAACAGGCAAGCTTGACGGGGTATCAAAGTTGATGCTTGGCAAATAAATGTCAGGTTGAGTGTCATTCCTTGTGAGTTTTTTTTTTTCCCACAAGCTTTAAAATACAGCAGTACGCTGTCCTTTTTACTTGAATTTTTGGCTCTGTTTATTCTCTCTCGTTCCATGCACCTCTTGCTTTCTTTTTAACTCTCCCTCTCCATCGCATGTTATTCAATGTTGATAAGCGGGGAGCTTCTTGGGCGCACCTCAGCTCCTTGCCTTTCTTCACTAACACTCAAATGGGGGAAGGGGAGCTCCATCGAAGCTGAGTTAAACATCAAGTTAAAAAACGAACTTGACCGGAAGTGAGACGTTATTTTTCAAAATAAATATTTGATCTAGTTTGCATTAGTACTTGCAGCTCTAAGGTGGTTGTTAATTTTCGTAGTTTTTTTCTGTTTTAAGAATGGTCAATCCAGAATCAGAGGACAATTCAGACCAACCAAACCATTTTACATATAAGCGTATGTATATGGAGTATTTGTTTCTTTTTTAAGTGCAATAAACCAGCATATACCTGCTCTTGCTCAAACATTAGTGGCATACGTGTAATTACAACTGAAGTACAAAATAAATAAATAAATAAATAAAAGATTTTGATTACATGATAGTCATATTTGTCTAAGTAAGTTATTGGTTTTCGAGCATACAGTAGTTATGTGATGAAACAAATTTAACAAAAACAAGAGGGACGAGAGAAAATCATATAGGAAAAAGCTTTTTAAAGCTTAGTACAGGTTTCTCAACTATGATACAGTCGTCGTGTTTCTCACGCATTTCAGGACATTCTCACCCTCTATGCCACACCTTACATTTCTCACACATCCCCAAAATATAACCCCACCTTTGTCGTCATGTAAAAATAAAATTGAATCGGCAGATCTTAAAAATAAATGTGCTGTCAGTGCAACGGGATCCAATGCAGATATCACATATATAAGGCTAGATATCTAAAGGCGCAATTGACGAAATAAGTAACGAGTGGCCATTTTGTGTCAGAGTGCTTCTCTCGCAAGCTCTATTGTAGTGGACATAAGGTGAGTGATTTTCTTTTAACGAGCTGAATTCTTGAGAGATTTAAAAACAGAACCATTTATAACATACCATATTAACTTGGCTATGATTCTAGGTGGAATTTGAGAGAATGGTAAAAAATTCTCAAATTTGCAGTATAATTAATGGATCTCTACCCTTTGTGAATATAAGCTGCTCAGAAGATTGTGAAGGCAGGATAGGCAAACCCAGTGTGGACCAAATGTGACCCAGAAGCAGATGAAGTGTGAAGTGATAATTGTTCAACACAGGCAAGGTGTTGGGTGGCTGGCATTGGTAATGAGTCAGTGAATGGCTGTGGCAGGTAGCCCCGTTCAGACAAGGAGGCCTGGGTGGGTGTCCTGAAGGCCAAGGCTACGTCTACACTAGGACGGATAATGGCCTTAAACGTGTAATTAGTTGGACTATACGGCATGTCGGCTACACTAGTATGAGGTGTGTAATGTTACCCGCCGCCTACTATGGACTGCTGTCTCCGTACAACATTCGGATACTAAGGAAGGGACGTCATGCCGTTGCTATTTTTAGTGCGGCATGACAGCATCATAAACATTGGAGGCGGACGATGGCGACGTGGTGTTCCTGCTCCTATCAAAAAACATGACAGTCTAGAACTGCGGTCCTCAATTAGCGGACCACGGTCCACGACCGGACCACAGCACATTTCTCTGCAGACCCACGAACGAAAAAAAAAAAAAATGTTTTTTCAACATATATCATTTGTATGAATCGCCAATCTATCGCTATGCGCTACTATTCTATCGCTAAATTCTGTTTCATTTTTAGTCAAATATCTTCCATGTTCTCACTTCTGTTGTCATCTCTATGACAATGTTGCGCTGATTGGCTGAGAAGGCCTGCATGCTACTAGCTAGCAGTAGTGTCAGCAACCTCAAACATGAGTCGCACCCGGCACTTTGCAATCTGTTTGTACATGCTGTCGTGTACTTTATTTTTCATCCAAGAATGTGAATCATACTGTGAGTAAACTTGATGTATTCATTTATTTCCCCGTGTTACGCCGGCACATTTTTCTTGAACCTTCAAACTACATCTCAATAATATGCTTCAATTCAGTGCCCATATGTGGATCTCCCATCGTGGATGACACGCAGATGAGCATTTTTTACAGAGCTTGTCTCCCGCGTTGTCTCCGATCAGCCAGCTGTGGGACTGGCCCTTCCCAACTCAACGCCGACTGAACATGAGTATATAAAAATCCGTAGAGGAAAATTAAACCCCGAAAAGTAACCTAGTCAAAAAGGTGCACGATCAGTTTTTTCCATGACATTGCTGCCTGTCAAAACTGTCGCCACTTCCAGGATCGCCATTGTTGTGCACAAGCACTCCTGATTGCGGCTTCCAGGAAATATACACAGCACCACATCATTTGCTTTTATTTGTTTTGTTATTTTCCAAGTGGTAAGAGCGCAACTGAGCATCGATTGTAACAGCCCAAGTTACGATGTCAGGCTTTAGTTGTTTTCTAAAGATTTATTTCAATCGAAACTCGGCTACTGCTCGTAAAAGGCGAATGTGGTCTTCCTTCACGCTCTCTCCAGCGTGATGCGATCAATTGCGTTCATGAAAAAAAAACCATTGATCACAAAAAAATGACAGTCTGGAAGATGTAGTAATTTCGAAATTTGCTGCCGGCGAGTAATGAGTTTCCTGTTCAGAAGTGAACCGCACGGGCGATGACCTAACAATGGCTAGGTTCATACTACAGGTCTAAATGCACAAATCCGATTTTTTGTCATATCTGTTTTTTGGCCGTGCCAATTCAGACTGCCTTTGTCCATTGAGAACATTCAAGTATTACACATGCGCACTAATTCGCAGTCCGACACGTGCTGTGCAAGAAGACCTGCGTGCGCAAAAGCATCAGAACAAATAGCCACACATGCTGGCTGTCATCCGTCATTCCAGGGATATCATATTTTGCTTTCCAAAAAGAGGACACAAATAACAGACATAAATAATCCCCGTTTAGGGTAATATTGGAAGTTTATATGGATCGATAGCATGCACGCACTGTCCGTGCATGTCACACACACATATGGGCAGTTTGCCCGACTCGGCCGTGTGAGCAATGTTGAAATGTCGCTCATATAGAGCAGATAGAAATTCGATCATTCTCAGGCTTATCTTCAACCCATTTACATTTTTTTATGACTTGTCAAGCCCAGCCCTCCCCCAAAAGCCGTGTTCAATGCAAGCTAGGTGCTAATAACGCACAGCTGCACCGCTGCCATAGCGTCTCTCTCGCTCTTTGATAACGTAATTGCTGCACGAAACCTGATTTGGGAGACTTGACAATACAGAGTTTACAGACCGCCGCGACATTCTGGAAAAGTGTGGCCCAGATCGGATTTGTACAACATACGAAAGTGACCCGGGTCGGATTTGAAATGGTCCATACTGTCAAGTTAATGCCTCAATCGAGTCGGAAAAACATGAAAAAAATCAGATTCATGTATTAACCTGTAGTATGAACCTAGCCTAAGATGCTGCTCCTTTCTATGCATGCGTAGTTCGCGCAAATGCAGGCGTACCTTGCAAAAGCAGGGGGGCATTAAACGCACCTTAAACACAAGTATGGACAGGTATAAAAATAGTCGGCAAAATACCCTAGAGAAAATGATCTGTCCTAGTGTAGACGTACCCTAACTCATGGCTCAACCACACTGATAATGGTAAATGTTTCTGAACCCTTTCACCCCCCCGGTATTTTGTATTTTTTCCCCTTTTTTTGTATTCGAAATTACATATATTTCATGTTTGAGTTGGTCATCAATTAGAATAAGGGAAAAAAGATGTACAAAGGGATTCTAGTATATGAAATTAATTAATTAATAAAGCAGTAATATATAAGAATAAGAGCAACCATATATGTCTCAAGTAACTTCACCAGTGGCTTCACCAGTGTTCTAATCCACAAGGAATTGCTTTGTTTTGACTAATCCAGAAGTTAAATATACCACACTACATGAAATGATCACGTTTTAAGATTAAATGTTTGATGGTTAAACGTGAAATATAGATATTATAACGTGATTCAGAACTTTTTTCCCCTAATAGGGTAATAATAACAAATCAACAAATATTTTTTTACTCAAAATCTATTTGTAGGTATGTGTACATTTCCATGTACAAGGACGTCGCACGTTGATTTTTGTCACATACCTAGTATTTGGTACTCTAAATAATATTTAGAAATTACATGTGTTTTTGTAGTTTGTTCATGGATTAATAAAATGTTGATGCGGGTGGATTTTTCTGACGATACGACTATTCTGACGATAAGTGGAAATAGACTACAACAAAATCATTTATTTTGGAATTGTTTGAGCGGAAGTGGCTATTTTGCTTTATTGTATCTCGGCGGGCTTCATTCGGGAATCGGTCGGATAGTTAGTCAGCCTGCCAGCCAGCCTGCCTCCCAGCAAACTGCAAAGCCACCAGTCCTTACACGCGGATAATCACAAGCACGGACAAGCTCAGGCAAGGTTGTTCTGGTGCTACTCAGACGCTGGGTGGAACTGTGGAAAAGGTTTTTGTCGATATTGGGGCGACATTGGAGGTTGTGTTCTCCCCGAATCGCTAGCGACAATGCGGGAGCAGCTTCGGAAGTGAGTACCGGTGACGGTTTATTAATTCTGCTTCAATAATGGTGGTTTCTGATTTTTTTAATTTCATTTTTTACGCTAACGTTGGCTGTGAGTTTTACGGCTAGCACAGACATGTTGAGCTGCAAAACTTAGCATATTATGAGAAAATATTGACGATTCGGCGTGTTTGTCATCTGGAAATGAGGGAAAAGATGCATTGTTTTAACATTTGTAATGTGGGATTGTGCGGGAGAAACCGTGTGCTCTCATTTTATAGGTAAAAAAATGCACACCGCTTCAGAGATAGAACATCACTGAATGTAATACAGTGATTTTATCTCGAAACTAATACGCTAACTTCCACGGTTGGTCTTGCGGGTTTGGATACCTGTTCGGGCATTTCCTCATTCGGCATCTTCCCAAGCACGTTTACGACCCATGTTCGAATCTAAAGAGGTTCCATTGTGCTAAAAAGCAAACACTGTGCAACCGGATCTCTAGGTGTGTGTGTTTTGTGGGGGATTCGTGTTGATTTGTGCACGCGCGGCGCATCGCCCCATTCTGCAGGCTGATGCATCAGTGCAATGCATTCCTTCACACGCACGCAAGTGCCCTCACGGTGACGGCCGGCGTTTGTAATTGTTCACGAATCGGATCCAAAGTAAAGGTGGGACATAATCCTGCCGAATATCGTGAACGTCATTGTGTGTGAGTGATGCTCAGCCGCAGTGAGGAGCCCCGGCATTGCCTGCGTGTGTGTCGCGCACTCCCACGGATCTCAAAATGCCCTCCCTCCCCCAAGAGTAGTTGAAAATAAGGGGGCTCGATGCGGGATGGATGGATGGCGCAGAATATCGCCGTCGTGCGTGCATACATGCGTGCCCACAACACAGATGAAGCTGAAAATAAATTGAAATATTCACTGCTTATCTACCTCTGTTGCTGTTTTTCCCCATTTGTGTGCCTTGCTTTACTTCTATTCATGTTGTCTTTACTTTCAAACTTGCAAGTCCATCAAAGGTCAATTGTCAGTGTATTTTTAAGCGTCAACCATTCCTAACCTGTATTGAGCCAGGGCTTATTAAAAATAAGGCGCTACATTTTCTCTGGAAGGCCTGAAATTCCTTAAATTTTAAAATGCGCTTCATTTCATGATATTGTTTCTATGAATTTTTCTGACATTCTAATGGGTAACGTGGCACGTCCTACACACACACACACACACACACAATTGTCTTAGCTCAACTGAACATAATGGGCCCGATGCACAGTAATGTATTAAGTATTTCCAGTGTAAAGGTCAGGCGGCGTACATGTTCACTGGTAAAATGTTACGCAGCGGAAAACACTTAGGTGACTTTCACTCTGAGACCCCTAAATGGCCCAAATTTCAAATTGTGCTATATGGATGTGAGATAAATCATTGGAAAGCTTAAAATCTGTGGTTTCTGAGGGAAGAAAAATGTATAACGTAGCAAACAACTCTAGTAAGATTTTGTAACAGAAACTATTTCTCAAAGATGATTTCCCCACTTTGTCATTTCATAGTAGTTGGGTGAAAGGACACATTGACCTGTATGAAAAATGATTTAACTGTTACCTCAGGGGGCCGTGCCGTGCTTCTTTGACAGATACTCCACCATGTCCTTGGCGTTGCGGAAGTTTTGTCCAGAGTGCACGGCTCTTCTGAGGGCCTGGGAGAGGAAGCCAATCCCTCCATCACTCTCCCCTTTGTCATACTCAGAGCCATAGAAGCAATGCTGAGCCTTGTGGGGTAGCATTGTCATGTCATGAAATGTTGATCTATTCTGATGAATGGAAGCAATAAAAATAATAATGACATAAAGAAAAACAGACCCTCCATAACACACTTAAGAAGTCTGATAAACGAAACCTACCTTTGTACTGACTCGCGCTGTCATTTTTGTGCTCATCCTTGACAGGCTCTGTGTTTTAAACTCGTTGACTGCTTTGTGGTGGTGTTTAATGTAATCTGTCATAAAGATGTGGGCCTCCCTGACCACACTGTCCTCCCCACATCTATAATAGCATCCCTCAGCATCTCATATTTATCCAGGTCATTCTCTACTCCACTGTGTAGACCTATGTGGCATGATGACTGATGCCGGCAATAATGTGAACATGTATGGAGGATTCCCAATAAAAACATTAGGACTGCAGCTATCGATTATTTTAGTAGTCGATTAATCTATCAACGAGTTGGTTCGAATAATCGAGTAATCAGATTGGGAACATTTCATCCGTTGCAGAATACATTTTAAGAGATGGTAAACATAGGCTTTGTAAGATTGTATTCACATTTAATGTTCTTGTGGAAGCGCAAACTAAAATTCCCGAGTGTTTCTTCTAACTATGCAGAATTCCACTTTTATTTAAAAAAAATAAATTAAAATACCTGAGCTTAGCCTCAAACGGTATAAAAAAAATAATAAATGGGGCTCTAAGTATAACAAGAGAGCAAATGGCTAACTTGCATAGTAAAAGTCCACTAGCTTAAATGCTATGAAATGCTAACGTTTTTTTTTTTTACAATGCTCTTAACAAATCGTGCAAACACATATTCCTACAAAAAATATAAATTAAATCAATATAAATATACCTATGAATTAAGTTACGAATGCATAAAAAAACATTAGCTAACACAAAAACTTACCTTATGTTGGTTTTAACAGGGAGCAGCTGGATTCACCCATATTAAATGAGTTATGTCATATTCACTGTTGCCACTAGGGGGCACTGTATCCACAGAAATGAATAAAACTGAATACAAACACTTTCAAAACAAACCATACAACTCTAGTTAAACGAAAACTCGAAGCAGCAAAACTTAATTTGAAGCTTTTTTTCTAATCAAATTACTTGAGTTAATTGATTAATTGTTGCGGCACTAAAAATCTATTATATTTAGCCTTAAGGCTTGGGACCTAAGCTTTATATAAACATCTAATGTATGTAATACATCGATATCATCCCATGATAAGCTATATAAACAGCAACACATGTCGAAAAGATAATAGATAGGACGCTAGTCAGTTAGCCTGCTATGTCCGTACTTCTTATCGCGCTCGAGTTCGACTGCAACGTACGTCTTTTATCTGGCTCGCGCTACATTTCTGGTAACTTGTGCGATCAAGCGCGAGCACAATTAAAGAGGCACTGATTATAACTAGATATTATAACGTACTTAGGTTGTTTCGATCCAAAAACTCTGTGTAGCATGTATCACAGAGTCTAAAGACACAGCTGTGAATGGGCACAACCGGACTTTGTTTGGCTTTTATATCTTAAAAACATTTGTTTCGCGTGGAGCGCGAGACAAAAATCGCAGACAAAACGAGCGGTCGAGATTTTCTTTTTTAAAAATATTTTCTCTTTTAAAGGTTTTCTTTTTTTAAAGTTCAATTGTCGATTATTCATCATCTAAAATATTAAGAAAATACGACAGTAACAAAATTCCAATAAAGCGTTAGTTACGTTAGATATCGGTGACCTTTATACAGACGCAATTCTTTTTCATTGTGATGTGATTTGTTTAAAAGTTAAAACATGCAAGTGAATAACTTTATAAAGTTGTTTTTCTTTTGTACACTAAATAATAGACATCATTATATAAGCTAAAAATTATTTTTCAAAAATCAAATAATAAATGTAATGAATTACCTTGTTTTTATGTCTGTGTTGAAACAAAAGCTTTTGTGATGTGCCCGTAAACGGGGGTCTTGGGTAAGACGGACAAATTAAAAAATAGTCCGGGGGTATATTGCGCGATGAAACTGCTATGACCACATCTAGACATATTCTTCAATCTAACACATCAAATCTTAAAATACACTAGTTTATTTCAAAGTCAGTTGTACTAGCAGAAACTGCTTTTTCAGCCTTGTGTGTGTTTCACAACACGTAACATACTTATACATCATCTGATTAAAGACATTTAGCCGACAGGAACGTGTGAGAGCGTGGTGCCATAGTTGTTGGAAGGTAGTGCGTGCCACCATTTTAAGGTCGGGTGGCATCCAAAGTTTTTAACTTTTCAAAAACGAGAAAATCGCTCCTATGGCCAATACTGCGGTTCGTCACTGTGTTTAGTGTCAACTCTTTTGTGAGTTTTAACACATTTCCCATGTTGACACTATGTGTTTACATGCCAACCAGAAGTGACATGCAACCTTTCCCCGAACACTGAAGTGCTACATGCTTTGATGTTGTAAATTCACGTGTTGACTGAAACCCTTTTAACCAAGACATCACACATACTGTACTTTTAAGTGGCAAGAGACAGTAATCTATGATTGCACTACAAAAAAGAACATCCCTTCTATATAATTTGACTGAGGCAGAGAATTTGAGACAACAGGCTGAATGGCTTGTAACATGATTTTAGCTTTCTCTACGGCCATCACTTAAAGTGTGAGTGTCAGTTGAAAATATGTTATGTGAGGTAAATTGCTTCCCAGGGAACTGGAATGGTGGCCGTAATTTACATTTCAACTATTCAAGTTGATTAAAAAATAGACGTGGTAGAAATACAGGCTTAGTTAACATGATCATTGAGGGACTGGCTAATTAATTGACTTTTCTTTTAGTGGCACAGACGTGCTCTTTTGAGAGTGAAATAATGTGCTGTTGTCTCTGAGCAGGCTAGCCATTATCATTCGCTATATTACTCAGAGAATCCAACCAAACATTTTGTGAAAATGTATTCCACAGACTGACGGATGGAGTTTCCTTGTCTGTCTCTGTTTAAGTGGCTTCTACGTCTTGCAGTCTTCTCTGCACAAAACTGTTCTCTACAATAGTATTGATGACACCCACTTTATTTATTTTTCTCACTCACTAGAAGTAAGAGAGACCATCTGTTCGTCTATTATTTCATATACTGTAGCACTTGTCCTCATTACAGTCACGGTTGAACTGAAGGCTGTCCCAGCTGACTTGGAGCAAGAGAAAAGATGCACGCTGAACTGGTCGGCAGCCAATCACAGGGTATATATAAAGTAGAGATCATTTTGCATTCACAGCTATGCGCAATACAGTATATTCTGGGTTCACATTGCATGATTTAGGTGACACAATTGAGAGGTTTGCTTATTCGGCATAAAGCATAATTCGGCTGTTAATAATGACTATGTAAATGTGTGTGAAAAAAACAATTTCGGAATCAGGCCACTTCCGAATGTGGATCAAAATCTACTATTTAGCGATTGTTTTTTCAATGCTAGTTTGCACTAGCACTCACTAGTGCAATGGTTCCAAAATCAACTTATCCAGCCATAGGAGATTGGGTCTGGCCGAGTCTGGGCCAAAAGTATTCCTATACCGAAAAGTACAAGTAATCCGAATTTGGCAATAATAAAAGTTGAGAATATTAAGACTGGTGACTCGCTCCATTCGTTCATGCTCTCTGATATATTTTACATATTCCTCATCATGTCGAGTTGAGTAATGACATCCTATGTTGTAATTATTGAACATTGCAATTTTCGTTGCATTAAATACACAGGGATGCCCCTGTATTCAACTAAAAAATATTCTGTCTCTTACTTTTTCTGATTTTGGTCAGCAGCCTTTTATTCACCGCATATTTTGGGTCATGGTGACCGTTGGAATTACATCCATTACATAAGGGAGTGGCACTGGGGCAGTTGGTAGCTTGAGTTTTTCTGCGACACAAGGATCAGTGGTTTGATTCCCGGCTGCGACTGCCCACTGTCGAAGTGCCCATGAGCAAGCACTGAACCCAAATTTGCTCCCAGTGGAGCACCCTTCATGGCAGCAACACCATTGATGTGTGAATGTTTGCATTAATGAGTGAATGTGAGCTAATTTAAAGCACTGTCAAGAGCTTTAGCTTAACGTTTGTGTATACATTTTAACATTTGTGTGCATTTATGTAAACATTGTTATGTGGAATGTCCATACATAATGTACAGGTCTGTGGACAAGGATGCACAGAGGAGAGATTTTATTGAATATATTCACTTACAGGAGTGGCGTTATTGCGCATCGATGGCTTTTTATTATTCTAGAAATATCACGCTATACGTTGATTTAAGTGAGCTCATTGACTAAAAGTATTTTATCAATAAAGCCTATTTTACAGATCCTGCCCCGAATTACTTGTAGGCATGGAGGCTTTTGTATGCTTTTAGAGTTTGCTGGGTGTAAGTACTCGTGATATTTATGAGGTAATTATATTTCTGGGTATTTCAAAATTATCAATTCAGAAGCTGACAAAATGTCTTTCAAACACATGTTGGCAACAAATACGGATCAGTTGAACCAGTGTGCTCTATCTTGGAAATATGTCCCTCACTCTGCATGCCTGTTAACCTATCTGTATTGTTCAATAACATGTATTTTTTGTGACTATTTGCATTTAATTTGTACTACATACAAGCCAAGGTATGTTAGCTGGCCAAAATGGCAGAAGGTTCTCAGTGGGGTTGTTACGTGATAATCGTGACATTGGTGAAAAACCTCCAGCAAGGCTTTCCCGAAATGAAAAGTAAATCGCACCACCTAATCGCATTTTAGGCAGGAAGTGTAGATAATTGGATCCGTGAAAAGGACTTGAATAGTTTTGGCGGTAACTTTGAGAGTTTACTCTAGTTAGTGAGCTACTGTTTCAACCAAATTGCTTTGAGCTATAATTCAGACTGAGCAGGGATCAGCTTGATGGTCCCACTCTGTAGTGTACCAAAGGTGAGGAATGTGTCGCAATTATCAAAGTTTTTGCCATTGCCCTGGTGTTACTTATGAACACTTCCACCAAAATAGCAGTAAATCCCTCTGCCAGCCCCTCTCCTATTTGAGGTACGGTCTGACGTCACGGCAGCGCTGCTCTCGAATACAACATGTTTCTATTTGTGTAGCCTCCCCTTCGTGCAAACGTACATATGTCTTGCCACACACAACGGCAAGCAACGTTCCATTGTGCGTGTACTGCCCTCTCACCACATACACAAAACATGTTTTTCCGACATTTCGCTGTACGATGCAAAGTGTAGTGTGAAAAGGCCTCATAACAGCTCAGCCCCTGCCTTCTTTCAAATGTGCCAGCATTCATGCATCTGTGAAATTATAAGCATCCAGTCTAACCAGCCTCTGTGCATGGTGAGGTGCTTTTGGGCCGGGGTAAAAAAAATAGAGCCACCAATGACTCAATTAGCCCGAAACATACATCAAAGTAAAAAATATTTGTCTTTTTTCTACTGATTATGTCGTAGAGTGCACTAAGAATCATTTAAGACGGGAATACAAAATGGCAAATTTTATTCATAGGATTTTTTTTTTTTTTTAATGTAACAGCTTCACCTTATAGCTTTTTTTCCAAGCCCCCACTCTGTCGCTACGCTGGCCTTCGGATTCTAGGGGCAGCATATTTATATTTTCCCCGTAAGAACACCATTTTGGGCTTTATCTGAATCTGAGGACATTCAACCCTTTTCTGCATTGCTAAACAGTAGCATCAACACTTTGGTCTGTCCTTGGGGTGCAATATGCTTATCTTTGAGCGTTGACTTTCATAAGTGCATTGGTAAGTTGTTGTTTTATTTTTTAGTTTTTGGTCCTCCTGTGATGAATTTGAGTGAAACATGCTTGGGTGTAGCTAAACAGCATGCAACCATATTGTCAGTTGTGTTTGTCAGGTGTGCATGCTAATGTATAATAATGAGGTGTCCAATGCATCATGGTTTTTAAGTGTATGTGTCATACATATTGAGTTGAATGTCTTAACTATTTTTATGCAGGTCGTGTTTTTCAAGTACAGTTGAACTCCTCTTTAGTGAGACTAAAGGAACATTGTGCAAAACTAGGCATGTGTATGGATTATTTTGAAGTGTTCTCCTGACAAAGGTTAACTGCAGCCAAGCTTGTTCGACCAACTTTGACGTGTGCACTTTTAAAAGCTCAGCTGGATAAGGGGAAGTAAGGAGGCAAAGGAAATAGAGGCGTCATTGTCATTTTTTTAGCTGCAAAATTGTGGACAGGCTGTATAACGCAGTAAAAGAAGGTCGGTTTCTTTTCTGGTTGTCTTATTTCTTTAATGAAAATCGTAGATGAGTGATTCTTAGCCAGTGTGCTATGGCTTTTTATTGTGCTGTGAGAGATCATTTTGTGTGCTGTGGTAAATTCTCAGATTTTAATAAAGTGATCCAAAACCTATTCATTACAAATTATGTATCTTTGTTTCTCTATTAGGCTTTTAGCACAATTGAAATCAAAATGAAATCAATCAAAATGCAAAACATAGATCATCAAAACATCGTAATCATTTAAAAATGTTGTTTTGTTGTTTTTATTCAAATGTCAACTGTTTCAGCAACAAAACTGTCAGTGCATCATTACATTTTTTGTTGCTTAAGGGGAAATTTAACTTACTGTGTACTGGCATTTTAGCAAACTTGAAATCAAGCCAATACTGAGTTCACCTTCGGAACTCGAACGTACACACACTGTAGATACCGGCAATGACCTACCCACGTGGATGATTTTGGTTTGGTTATTTTTAGAGATGTAATTAAATCGTTCTCTAATTGTATTTAACGTTACAGACATAATATGTTACTCTCATCCAGAGTCTTTAGTTTAGGCTTAAGGTAGGGTTATCAAATTTATCCCGATAACGGCAGTAATGAATTTTTTTGAAAATGTATCATGTTAAAATTTTTAACGCAGTTAATGCATGCGTTGCACGATCCGCTCACGCAATGTCGCGCTCAATCTGTAATGGCGCCGTTTTACCTATATAGAGAAATAATAGGCAGCGTAAAATGAGTAGAGTGAATTTTGGCAGCCTTTGGAGCCTTTTATTAATAGGCTAAAGCCTTACAATCCCCCTCCCTACGATAAGAAATATCATGGGAAGCAAGGTAGCAATTGATCTTTGTCTTAACACCGTATGTTATTTCCCAAACCAGAGAAGATATATCAATTGGTAGCACTATGCACAGTCATGGTTCTACTTCCCATCATGCATTTGGGTTGAATGGCTGCAGTATCATTTACTGAAAGCTCAACAAATACACTAGATGGCAATATTTAATCACAATATACAAAATCACAAGTCTTTCTATCCATGGATCCCTCTCAGAGAAAGAATGTTAATAATGTAAATGCCATCTTGAGGATTTATTGTCATAATAAACAAATACAGTACTTATGTACTGTATGTTGAATGTATATATTTGTCCGAGTTTTATTCATTTTTTTCTTAATGCATTGCCAAAATGTATAAGATCGGGAAAAATTATCGGGAATGATTGGAATTGAATCGGGAGCAAAAAAAAAGCAATCGGATCGGGAAATATCGGGATCGGCAGATACTCAAACTAGAACGATCGGGATCGGATCGAGAGCAAAAAAACATGATCGGAACAACCCTAGTTATTTTATTTCAGTCATTCAGCAAACTCCATGCAGCTCATGCTATGGTAAGAAAAAAAAAAACGTGTCCACCAGGTGCACTAACTAGCACTGTGGCCCTGGGCGCACATTTATAGCACAATTTCTATAATGGCATTGGTTGTGTCCCCTGGTGGCAAAAAAAAAACAATAACATGGTTTCAAAATAAACAAACTGATACAAAAATGTATAGGAAATATGGCTTCTACAGATTGTGTTAAATGTGTATGTGGGATAAGCGGCTTGGAAGATGAACTAATGAATATTGTATTAAATCAACAGAAGGCTCTTGAACTGAATCGAATCGTAGCACACTTTGTAATGTTGGGGAATATTGTATGAATTTCCAGTTTGTTTTTTGGGTAAAGTTATCTGAAGCCAACATTTGTGATGATAGAGTTGTGTTTATGACCATGGAATGAGTAGCTAGGCACAACTGTGAAAGCACCATTACCACTGAAAGTTACAAAGTGAATAGGTAGGAATTCCATGGAAAGCAGTTTACATGTTGTGTTTGAACTTCCTGTTTGTGTGCAATTTTTAGTAATTTGTATCTCAATTTTCTCAAAGCGTCTGTCTTGTTTCTTATCTAGTTAAAAGTTAACATTTTCCCTTGATAGTTGTTTGTCGTGCATTATTAAATGTAAAATGTTTTATGGCTTAATTTTAGTTGGGCAAATACTTTATTAGCAGGGGTGAACATAATTTTTTTGCCCAGGTTCTCAGAGGAGGACCTGGAGATGTGACTTGGTCCTCATTGAGCTTGAGAGCCGACCCGCCTGATGCGATAAATTTATGACAAGCTTTACTTAGAGCCAATTAACTTTAATTAATTATATTAACAATTAATGCTTGATTAAAATCAACTGGCACAACAAAATTGCCATTACTTTGAAGGTAAATGTAAAGAAATAAAAAGCACCAATTCAAAATAAAGGGCATTATGCGGCTCCCACATTAACTCCAAGCCTTTTTAAAAGTGAGTTGTCCTCCTCATAAGACCTCATTGAACGTGCATGTTTAGCTTTGTAAAATGCAAGCAAAAACACGTTTGTCAGTGCATGTCGCTGTTCATTACCTTTATTCCGCCACTTGTCCATAGGGCGAGTGGGGTCCGGTTTGACATCGATAGTTTGCTTAATTGCCACATGCTCTCTGTTTTTTTCGTGCTTTTCAAAGTTTGGATGGCTGATGTTCTTTGACCCTACATAAAATGCGCTGCTCTTATCGGCGACATTGGGATTCTCACGGCACATTTTGTACCGCATTTCCGTGCGAGCATCATTTACTTCTAGCAATGGTACCTCCTGTAGCCACTTTTCAGCATAAGTCCTTTTTTTCGGTAGCTCCGGTGACGTCTCTGTCGTCTGTCTGTCTTTTGACAGGGGTGGGGGAACACGGAAGTAATTACTCAGTGTGGCCTGCCTCTTCGACATTTTGAGAAGTTTTCTCGTGTCCGCCGCAAATACAGTGGTCAGCCATCGGTACGCAAAAGCGTGTGGAAGCCGTTGAGAGCCAGCGCGTTTGTCTACGTCCAGTACGCATGCGCGCATGCGGACCACTTATGTGCACCCCTGTTTATTAGTCTAGAGACCAATGTGTTGACTTATTCAATCTTTTTGAGATGTACAGTACAGCTTAGTTTTTTTTGTTTTTACTTATTTTTTTTACTCATACCTATTGACACTTGAAAGGCAAAAATTTATTTCATCTTGAACATATTATTGTCTGACTGGAGTAATAACAGCGTAAGCAAGACATCTTTAACCCAGCAGAAGAATTCATTTCAATGACAGTACTGTAATAAAGCATATTTTCTATTGTTTCGCACTCCTCAAACAGCCACCAGACCCAAACAACATGCTGGGACCATCCGAAGATGACGGAGCTCTATCAATCATTGGGTAGGAGTCAATATTTGTATATATTTATATTTGCAAATGTGTTAGTTCTTTAAACATAATAATGTTCTTTAGCCAATGAGATGTAACTTCCTAATTTCTTTCAAGAAAAGAACCCCCTGAAACCGAGGAGGCGGACTTTATGGAAAGGTTAAGCATGTGTATTAAGCAGAGTGAACCAATAAGTTTAAAAAAGAATAATAATAATTTTTTTTTTTTTTTTACAAATCAAGCACTTGCAAATATGACCGTGCCTTACGTCTTGCAGTTGCAATGAAAATGTTTGAAGCAAATATTTCACAACTCTTTCCACTCATCTCCCATAAATATGCCTGTATCTCAAAGCACTAAGGTTACAATTTGTGACATCTCAGTCAAAACACCAAATATTACAGTAAATGGTGAATGTAGCCATGCGCGAGTATGTCATAAAACGGCAATGGTACTCTCACAGCAAGCTGTAAGCAAAGCAGGGGGTTACATGCACTTTTTTTCTTTAAGCCAAATTCTTAATGTAAAACCTATTAAAAACAGCAAGGAAAAATCTTTATTTTCATGTAAAATGTACCCACAGAATTTGCTTTATTCACGGCAGGCGGATCATTTTGAATGTGTTTATTCCAAGCGGTGCATTGCAAAACCACATATTTTCTGACTCATATGTCTTTTTCAGCTGACCTGAACAACGTTCGATTCTCAGCCTACCGAACAGCCATGAAACTCAGACGCCTACAGAAAGCTTTGTGCTGTGAGTGGTCCTCTTTAGCCATTTGTCCATCCATTTTCTATCTTTTGCAAAGGTAGGGGCCAACTGACTCTGACTCTTTGACCGGGTTAAAGGTGGGGTATACTGTTCATTTATTAGCAATGAATCGCAGCATTGATACATCCAGATTTACTAACTGGACTTTTAGAGCAGGCTACTCGGAAGACCCACACAAACCTGCACGTGCGTGTCACGCATGTTTTTGTGTATTCCTAGGGAGCTCTGTACCCTTTATGCAACGCAGGGGCCAATAAGTCCATGTTTTGTGCGCTGATGCCCTCTAATAGCAAATTCCTAATCTACAGAAGGCTGCCCTCTAATGGCTAACTCCTAACCATAATTCTGTAATTAAATATTTAGCATTGATGCAGAAAAAAATAAAGAAAATCGGGCTCTGAGGAAAGATGGATACTGGCCCATGCTACTTAACTGTTTCAGGACGATCAGTTCACGACTGACTGAGTAGGACTTAAACCTTAGTGTCCACAAGAAGAAGAACAATAACCTGAGTGATGACTTGAGAGGCTTTTAGCCTTTAAAAACCTTTCAACTTTGTAATCTTTGGAAAACAATGACATTTGACAATGACAACCAACCCCATTTTTGACATGTCTGAGCCCAACCATTGAAAGAATCATACATTTTGCAGGTGAAAAAAAATAATCACTGTAATCTACGTTTTAATAAATAACTTGCACATGACGTAGTTTAACCTGATGTAGCCTCTGAAGTGTATGTCACACTAGAAGCCCTCGGCATTAATCAGTACCAAAGAAGTAGTTATTAGTTTAAAAGACATTGGGGAGTACAGCATTAGTAACCATTTTCTGCACTAAAAGGCACATCTTCATATAGATCAATATTGGCTAGGGTTAGGGTTCATGGCGTGCAATTCGCTTCAGCGCAGCTCCATCTAATGGATGCATAACGGAACTCCAACCACTACTACTACTGCCACTTAACGCGGTGCACCTTTAATATGAAAACAGTTATAAAATAGGCCATTCATTGAAGGTGTGCCTTATAGTGTGGGAAAATACCTCTTGTGTGATATTTCTTAGCTGTTTATTTGGTTGTGTTCCTTCATTCAACAATACCACATAACAACAAAAAATCCACTATAACAGAAAGTTCAAATGAACTACGACCACCCAGCTCCCTAAAAGTACATTATCATCAGCTCAGAGCCATTATAAGCACACCTGAAGAATGTGCATCCCCTCTACTGGCAAAATACAAAGCTGCAGGTGTTAATAAGTCCGCATTTAACCAATCTGATACTTTTTTATAAATCTAAAACCAAAGCACTGTGACAATAATATGAAATAAGGTCACAAATAAAGCAAAGTATCGTGTCAATTTGAATAGCAACTGCTTGTACACCTTGCAAGCAATGAAATAATGTAACCACATTTAACCAGAAATGCTAACAAAACAAAATATACACATCTCCAAAATACTACACAACACTCATGAATACAAAACAAAGGAAGAATATTAGTAGCTATGCTTGTATAGGGCCCAAACAACATGAGAAACACAGGCAGGCAATAAGTGGACATGATAGCACTCCCATATGCATATTGGCCCAGAACCGATATGAAAAACCGATGTCAATATTATCTGACATCATTTAAAAATGCTTTTATCGGCTGATATTATCTGGAAGCTCTAGTCTAAACTTTTAAGTACAATGCGCCATATAGGATAAAATTTGTGCAAAGGTACTTTGCAGTGACAGCTAATAAAAATGAAGAGTCGTCCAACTATATAAAGTGACCTGAAATTCAGTACTGTGATTAAATGGTTGTCATGTAAAATCACAGTTTTCAAAGATTAATTACGTAAATCCCCAAAAGGTATCCACTGAACTTGACACTTAAAATGGAATTTGCAGTGAAAGTCATCCTCGTAAGCAGCATGTGGTGTTAAATTCAATAACTTTCAATTGATGTTTTAAATGTCATCTTGAAATGTGTTGCTTCTTTGCCCTCTCGTCACCATCCTAAAGGTTTCTCCACATAGCGTTTGAAGTGAACACAGTTTGCTGAGTTGAAAGACGGTGGTGTTCTCACTGTGTTCTCTTTTCTTGTCAAGTGGACTTACTGAACATGCCGATGGCGTGTGAAGTGTTTGACCAGCATAGCCTGAAGCAGAATGAGCAGCTGCTTGACATCTCCCAGCTGGTAGCCTGTCTGACCAGCCTATATCAGCGGCTGGAGCAAAGTCATGCACACCTGGTCAGTGTCCCTCTGTGCGTCGACATGTGTCTCAACTGGCTACTCAACGTCTATGACACGTATGTGCACAGAAAGTTACTTAGTTGTATTAAGCTGTATCACACTTGAAGTATTCATGATTTGTTATTTACCAGTGGTCGCAGCGGAAAGATTCGTACCTTATCCTTCAAAACTGGAATCATCTCACTTTGCAAAGCGCACCTGGAGGATAAATACAGATGTAAGACATGTGCACATTTGAATGGCATTACTAAAAATTGTGTTAACTTGTGAATGTTGAGAGATGCCCTTGTTGAGGTGAAACGGGGGGGGGGGGGGGGGGGCATTATGAAAGTGAATTCATAACCCTTTTCACTGTGGCTTGAAAAATGATTTTAGTTCTTTTCTACTGCTGTAAAACAAGGCTTTAAGTGTCAGTCAAGATGATGATACTTGGGGTAAATAGCTTTTAAACGAGACGGAACTCCCCCTGTAAGTGGTAACTTGATTAAAAACTAGTGTATACTCGTATAGAAAAAAGATAACAGGAGTAGGGACCGACTCGTTTACTTGTGTAAAAGTAGAGGGTACACTAAAGTAATACAAAATGTTCTTAAACAAGGCTCTGCATGGTTAAGTGCTACATCAGTTGACTTTCCCTCTCTGTATTTGCATCTATCATTTATGCCTTATCATCCTTGGAACTTGAAAGACGTAACTGGTTTTGTTGTAGAAAGCAAGACTAAAATATCTGTTGTCAAATTTCAGGAAAAAAGGATGTATATCTGATTTATCAGCTGTAGTATGGTGAAAGCATTTGCAATGTAATACAACCCCCATAAGTGAAAGATTAATTGTAAAACAATATTAATTGAATTATGTAATGAAAGAGACAATGGCACTACTACTTTTTGTTTGTTTGGATTTTGCTGACAAAAAAGTTTGCGGCCAAAATGTCCAATGTCCAATTTGGTAGAACATTTGTTCAAATTCCCATTTATACCTAAATGGTAAATAGTGATTTGCCTTGTTGAAAATGAATTCACTCAAACTAAAAAAAAAAAAAAAAAATCACATGACATCACATTTTCTACAGGAAACACTTCCAATGATATTACTACTAAAAAAATGTATCTTTGACAGTCTTGTTTAGGCAGGTTGCAAGCGCGACCGGTTTCTGTGACCAGCGTCGTCTCGGTCTTCTTCTCCACGACTCGATCCAGATCCCACGGCAACTTGGAGAGGTGGCTTCATTCGGTGGTTCCAACATCGAGCCCTCTGTGCGAAGCTGCTTCCAGTTTGTAAGTGATATCCCTTTGCTGAATGTTTTTGGTTACTGTCTGCAGTGTGTTTTTGGCCACAAAGGCAGAAATTGCAAGTTAAAAGCAAAACAAAAACAGGTACAAGTAATTGTATAACAATCAGAGATGAACCAGTATTTTTAATCTTCAAATTTCTTTGTACACACGCCTCTACAATAAAGGCTGTTTGATTAATCGATTTTGAACGGAAACTGACTTTTCTGGTTAAAACAATGTTAAAAACCTTCAAATAGGTACGTTCGAGTTTCAAAACCCCACCATTTTGGTTTATCTAAGCCGCCGTAGTTTCCTCTGTATTTCCGGTTTCTCCCTTGAGAGCGCGCAGTCTTCAATAGCAAGAACGATGACAGGGCTACCAGCGATTCTGCTACTTTTGCCCAGCCAAATTTGGACACAAATTGGATAACGTCATGAGTAAGCGTATTATTTACCGTAATTTCCCGAATATAAGGCGCACCCGTGTATAATGCGCACCCCAAATTTACTTGTAAAATCTAGGGAAAATTATTGTACCCGTTTATAACGTGCACCCTAATTTTAGAAGAAAACAGAGCTTGTGTACAGATACAGAGATGTCATTTTACTGACTGGTGAAACACAGCACAAGCATAGCACATTGGTAGTTCAAAACATTACCGTAAACTGACAATATTTACGGTAATAATATGATTTGACAACTTCTCCAACTTACCAGAATCTAGGAGAAAACAAAACAGATGTGACTTTTCTTTTAAAGGCTGCCGTATAACTTGCTCGTTTCCTCATGATGAATAAATGTTTCTTCCATGGATTGATACGGTAAAATGAAAGTGAGAACGCAAGTCGGAAATCCGTGAGAGCTCATAGCTGTCAACTCGACAGTAACAAAAGGAACTATTGTTATTTGGGTTTGAGTTTCCCGAGGGACCGATATAGTTGACGGACACAGGAAGTGTGTGTCCTTACATTTGTTATGGTCCGAATTGCGGAGCTGCAATAAACGTCGACTCAAATGAGTTCAAGAAACTAAATTCTGTGCTTTATGAAGAGTGAAAAAAGCAGAATTTAACACAGACGAAATCATTCGGCCGATTAGAGTGAAGTATTACCGAAACAAAACGGTGATGTCACGTACCGTAATGGTCGGCAACGGGTCGCCGCATACCTTTTTTCAACACAACGTGGCCGTGTCAATGAAAAAAAATCGGTTTATATATATATGTAATACATATATATTTCTGTCTCCATCCATGTACCCGTTTATAATGCGCACCATGAGTTTACAAGTTGATTTTGGGGGGAAAAAGTGCGCGTTATATTCGGGAAATTACGGTATATATCGTAATCGATATTGGAAAATCGGGTTTGAGAGAAAATAATCGGGATTTTCTTCTTAGGCAAAATCGAACAGCCCTACCTCCAATGGAGCACCTTAAATCCATTAAGGCCTGTTGCACACTGGGCGATGCATACGTTGGTGTGCAGTATTTGGTTTTCTTTTTATCAAACTCCAGAAATATATTGTGATTGTCAAGGCATGAGTGAATGGCCACAAAGGAAAGAAAATAGGCAACAATAATTTGATATTTGGAGAGGCTGCTGTTACTGACTGATCGCTGACTGTTCCTGTGCATTTTATCCAAGAAGACTCTGCATGCTTGCCTCCTTGCCACAGTTACATAAATTATGTATACGTCTGACTATTTTACAGTGCTCACAACAACAAGCAAAAAATCTGAAAGAACGAAGGCTTATTTGTAAAACTCGGTCACCGTCTCACTGTGGTAAAGTCTCAGCGTATGTTTTGGCGAAATAAATTGTCCTTTTCCTTTGTTTATATACTGCGTCATAATTGCTGCAGTAATGGAGCATTTTGAAATTATAAAAGTACTGTATCCTATTTTACACAGTTGTCAGTGATCTTCGTTGTTTTCAGAATTTGAAACCTTCAAACTGAAGCCCATGTCATCAGTCATTAAAGAGCATACGACAGGAGAAAAAAGTCTTAAATAGCATTATTATGTGAATTAGAATCATATTTTGAGACGATTCGACTATATACAACAATTTAGCAAAGCGCAGATGACGAGAAATTAGTCTTTTAATCTGCCGGTTAGCCACGCCTACCATTATAGGGCTCTAGCGTCCCCAACAGGTGGATGATGTCAGCGGGAGACTGGGCTCATCGGTTTTACTATTCAGCACATTGAGGGGGAATTATTCAGAACGAGGAAAACGTGACGAAGAGAGCCGCAAAATATCATTGTTTCAGTCTCTCTACTCCAATATTTTTACAGGATATTCTTTTTGTCCAAGTATTTTT